>NC_091203.1:9883669-9941169 GCF_040958095.1 Procambarus clarkii | reverse complement strand
TTGCAGCCACAGACGAAAGACAGTCTTCTGTAGAAACTGTCTTTCAGAATATCAAAATTCAACAGAACTAACAAATCACATATCTTCCTGTGACATCACACAGAAAATTATTTATCCTCAGGAGGGGGACACACACCGTTTTAAAAATACGGGGAAAGGTTACCCCCCTTCCCATGTGGGGTATTTGGATTTTGAGTGCATCCTAAGCACTGAGGATTGTCTAGGTTCTGTTACAGCCATACATAGGCCTATAGCATACAGCTATATAATTGTTGATAGGAACCACACTGTCATTGATAAATTTACTTATTTTGGGGGGGACAGTGTCACACATTTCATGCAGCGAGTTGCTACCAAATGGGAAATTATCAGTTCCACACTCCCCCATTATGAAATAGACATGTCTCTTGAGGATATGGTTCATTTTAGGAGACAAACACACTGTCAGGTTTGTGAGGAGGTATTTACCCCCACCAATTTCAAGGTTCAACATCATGATCACCTTAGGGAAAAGCTCAATTATATTGGAGATCTATGTAATTACTGCTACCTCCATCACAAGAATGCTCTAGAGAGTTTAGTCCTAATTGCTCACAATATGTCTTATGACATGGGCTTAATTTTGAGGGAGTTTACCATGGGTTCAAATATTAAGAGCAATATCCTCATGAGACAGGAGACGAAATATCTTAAGGTAGAAATAGGGAAGCTTAAATTTCTTGATTCACTGGCTTTTATTACAGGTAGTCTTTCATCCTAGCAAAGACCCACATTGATTCAGCCAGCCCCTTAACATTCACTCACTCAATGATAGAAGGTTTGCCCAAAGAGAGTCACCACCTACTCTTAAAGGGTAAGCAGTTTTTCCCTTATGAATATATCACAAAAATCAGCTGCTTTAATGACACAACACTCCCTCCTATTGAAATGTTTTACAGCTCCCTAAACAAATCAGGTATAACTTTGGAAGAATATAGATATTCTAAATTAGTATGGGAGGCAACAGAGTGTAGGACATTAAAAGACTACCTCCTTATTTATTTAAAGTGTGACGTTGGTTTACTGGCTGACATTTTTATACACCACAGGGTAATTCTAAATGATATCTATTCATTAGAAATAACCCATTACTGCAGCCTTCCGGGCTACTCCTACGACTGCTTCTTGAAAAGCAGCAAAATATCGTTGGAGTTAAGTGCAGATGTGACATTACACAATCTCCTATCACAAAACATACGAGAGGGTTTTACAACTGCAGTTAGGAGTTACGCCAGAGCTAACAACCGCTATGTCAACCCATCTTTTAACCCCCAGGAGGATAGATCTTCATTCTTACTGTATTTAGATTTCAACTCACTTTATGGGAGTTGTATGACTAAGAAATTGCCCTATGGGGAGGCTAAGGAGACTATCATCTGATGAGATGAACTCCTTCATTAGTGAAGGGAAGATAATGACAGAACAGCCATTCTCTTCTAACAAAGGGTACTGGCTCTTAATTGACACCAAACACATAAGACCTGAAGTAGCTAAACTAACAGATGATCTACCCCTTTGTTTACACCATAGGGGAATAAGTATGGCGGATATCTCACCATTTAGTAGGGGACTTCTGGAAACAAATAACATTACAAATCTCCCTAAAAAAATATTAAACTGGTTGGTGTTCATCTCCCCAAAAAACATTATTTCATATCTCTACACCTTTTACAGTTATTTATTGAGATAGGACTTGAAGTAGAGACTATACATGCAATTTACGAGTTCCGCCAGTCAGATTTTATGGCAGAATTTGTTAACACAAACGTTAACAATAGAAATGACTCCACCAGTAACGATAAGAAATCACTATTTAAATTATTAACAAATAGTGTTTTTGGTAAAACACTACTGAACCCAACCCGTTATGCCATTGACACCAAACTAGTGACTTCAGCTAGGGTCTTTTTACGAGAGGTGAAGAATGCACATTTTAAACGTTTGGTGCATTTAGGTGACAATAAATTATTGTCCGTCAGTTCCAGACCATTCATTAAAATTACTCATCCTAATTACATTGGGTTCCAGATTCTTGACCTAGCAAAATACAGTCTGTACCATTTTTGGTACAGGGTACTTAATTAAAAAGCACTATACAGATAGGGTACAACTGCTGTATAGTAATACAGACAGCTTAATTTTTAGCTTACTAGCTGAAGATGTTTTTAACGAGATGGGGAGAGAACCTCTTAGCTCGTGGATGGATACTAGCAATTTTCCTGAAACTCACCCCCCTTGTATGATCCCTCTAAAAAGGGTGTTTTAGGACTTTTAAAGTCAGAGGTTTCAGACAGACACATCCTTGAAGTTGTGGCACTCAAGCCCAAAATGTATAGTGTGCTTTTCCTTGACAATTCAAATTCCATCACCGCTAAGGGTATTCCCCGAGCTGTACAAAGATCTTTAACACATAACCACTTTAAAGAGACCCTACACAGTAATGGTGTAGTAAATACTTTCCATTATTCACAAATCAGGAACGTAGGGGGACAGATGGCAACCATATTCAATACTAAGAGGGGTTTAAGCGCATTTGATGATAAGTGCTTTTACCCAAATAAATACACTAGCCTAGCATATGGACACCCTGACATACCACCGGATTCCCATCCCAACGCCTCAGCCCAAGGAATGTCCACCGAGAGTGAAGGTGATGACGTCATTGAGCCACAAGGTGAGGAAGGACAACGCCCCACCAGCGAGAGTGAACCCCATGACGTCAGTAGTCCCATACCTGAGGAAGAAGAGCCACTACACCCCATTCACTCTCTGGGTGATGATGAGTCATCATCTTCATCCCAGGGGGAGGAGGGGGGAGGAAGACCCCACAACGGACCTGTGGGCACGGAGGAGGGTCCTTGTTAGGAAGTATTATGAAGGGGGGATGACTTACATTATGAGTATGTTTAACCCCTATGTACTTTGTTAATATAATCTATAAAACATATGGGTTATTTCTTTTCACCTTCTTTTAAGTATATAACCTTAAAATATAACCATTTAAAAATAACTAGGGGAGGGTGGGGTGCGCCCCTCTTACGGTACAGTCAAGGTCATCAAGTATGAGGAAGGGTGGTGAGGGGGAGGACCACCCCTACTGAGAGGATCCTGTTTTTTACACCTGTCCCATAGAGGAAAGTGGTAGGCATAACTGGCACTCACCTGTGTGTGTTTATTATACAAATAAATTCATTTTTTACTTAAATATACTGTCATACTTTACTGTATAAATGAACATGATCATAGCGGTACATAATAGATACCTATCTTCACTGTTTTTCGACTGCTACCACTCACACCTCGGATGACCTAATATGGAGTGGCTCTATGTGGCACTCCACTTCTGATTTTCTTATCTGATTGCCTTACATAGGTGGCTCTATCTGTCACCAAAATATCTACTGTCGTCCCTTCACTTTCTATTGTGTGGTTCGGTCAACATACTTTAGCCATGTTATTGTGACTCCTCGCCTGCTTATCTCAATATTGTCTAAATTGGCAACCTGTTGATCTCCTGGGGTTCATATGGGGCACCCCTTCAGCTCCCAATCATGACTGCATCCTCCTCCCCAAATAGTCCAAATAAAAAACCCTCCACGCCAGGGAAAATTGCGTTGGAGCTTTACACTGTTTATTAACAACGCCAAATTCAATAATTGCACACATAACTTTTATACGTTTGAGTAAGTAAACTGGTGCAGCCAAATATTCTTTGTTCACCTTGAATATCAGCGCCTTAAATCGCCGACGACACGTTGTTAAATACTCAATACAAATATAAGGACCAGCTGTGGAAAACTTGGCGACCTCAGTATGAACTAGCCGGATGGGAATCTGTTCTCACGAGAACAGACGTGTATTCGAGTCTGTCAAAACGGTGTAACTACGGGCACAGATTTGTGTTCCGTCCTGAATTCCTGTCCGTGCATCTCGACTGAGGTGTCTGGGTAGCTAAAACTTGACCTGAGTTGACCCTGGGATCAGGCAGGCGTTGGTGCGAGGCAGGAATGGCGAGATGCGGGGATGGTGGGAGGTAGGGATGGTGAGATGCGGGGTTGGTGGGATGTAGTGTTGGTGGTGTCACACGTCCCTTTCCTTGGTCTTCTTTTACGTTGGTTAGAGTTAAACAGATGGGTATCATGATACTAATCCTGTAACTCCACTCCATCGGTCTTTGCTCCCTCTACTAGGGTACCATGCATCACACCCAGGGAGCTCTCAGTCATGCCTCAAATCCGGTCACCACTACTGGACCCAAGGGGGGAGAAGAGAAGGCACGCTGCTTGAGCTCCATCCTGCAATGTGCGACTTTTATGTAGTCTTTTCTTTTTCCCAACAACATTTTTAGTTCAAATGTAATATCGCGTTGCCAGCCAAGGATCTCTTTTCTATATAATGCCAGTTTAAGTGCGATACAATTAAGTATCATCTATTTATAATGCTCAATGAGATGGAGGAGACACACAAAAGCAATGATAAAATAATAAAGTTTACTTAAGAGCAAACTACAGACTCAATGAGAGATATATATGCATGAATATTAATGTAAATAGATATGTGACAGCAGCACTCCTTTGGTGATCTCTGGTAACTCGCATCAACTGGGCGAATTTAAAAGAGGTCCCGGCCCCCTCCTCCTGGAGCCACCTCGCGACCTCTTGGCACACAGTCCTTTGACGTCTTGGCCAATCACACCGCTCGCCGTCTTCACCAGGCAGTAGATAACATGTGCAAGCTGCCCTACAGCCTAATCTACTCCTATAATGACAGAGTAGATTAGACTGTACACTGCCTCCCACCAACCCTGCCTCCCACCATCCCTGCCACCCACCAACCCTGCCTCCCACTAAAACTACCTCCGTCCAACCCCTGCCTCCCTCCAAACCATGCCTCCCTCCAAACCATGCCTCCCTCCAACCATGCCTCCCACCAACCCTGCCTGCTACTAATCCTTCCTCCTACCAACCCTGCCTCCCACCATTCCTGCCTCCTACCATCCCTGCCTCCCACCTTCCCTGCCTCCCACCTGTGAGATTTTTTTTCTCTGACAATTATAAAAAGAATTAATTCCTATTGATGTTACGTTAATCGTAACTACCTCGCAAGAGAGGCAGACCTTAAACAGCAAGAGCTGCAAGTCTAAGATCATAGGACAGCGGGAGCAAACTGCCAGGCGACACCAAACGGATGTCACTTGTCACTTAAGTCGCTGGCTCCTCCTAGCGGAGCTAATTGAGGTTAGCCGACGGATTGTCACTTCATTATTTATGGAAGTGTGGTGCTGTGCAATGGACTCGAGGTTTAGATACAGACTTGATATGAACATAAGCAGGTAAAGCATTGCAGAACATGAAATGTGGGGCAGCAATATTGAAAGGTTTGACGTAAACGACCGTTTTCTAAACTATTACAATTAATTCACAAAAAAACTAGAACTACTACAACAAAGAGTTTACGTTACTTTACTGTTACTCCAGTGGCGCATTAAAGAACAGCTATTTAACAGCCTGAGTGATCGCACACTTAGTGGAGGTTGAGTCGTTTCTAGTCTTTATTGTTGCTGAAAGTTGCGTGTCGCTCTGTTAGAACCTAAATGGTCAAGACCCCTAGGCTAGGCGCAGTACGTCGAGCCGGTAGGAGCGATTATAGGATTAAATCGAGTGTGAGTGTATCTTCGCATTAAGTATAGTTAAATTTATATAAAGTAATTCCTTTTATTTGCGTTTTTCTAGAGATTAAAAAAAAAAATTCCCCTTAAATTCAGCCCCGGTTATATATTTTTTCCCAAGTGTTCAGTATTTTCTTGTACATTAGGCTAAGTCCGTACATTTATTATTGCTATTCCCTATTGTATTAGTTTAAGTCAGAGGCATGGTTTCTAGAGAGTAGTTAATCCTCTGGACTTAGGACTATATGTCAGTCACCATAGTTAGTGAAGGAGTTTATGTTAAGGAATAGTGATTTTCGTTGTTAATGCTTGATAGAGTTCGTGGAAATATTTCTAAGTATTTTGGGATAAGTTTTCGGCTAAGTCAACATCGGAAAGTCGTTAACTGTGATTAATTGGTATTCACAGGTCACGTATATGATCTGGGCGTCATTAGGATTCCCCAGTCGATGTGAGTGATATTCTTCTTGTTTTTACCAGTAAGATGGTAGAATTTCGTTTTTAGACAGAATTTTTTTCGGTAGAAACGTAAGTGGAAAATTTCTAAGTCCAGCTTGGGCTAGAATCAGACTTTTTGGCGAAAATTCGAATTTTCATGTTTCGTGTATAATCTAGGGCCAGTATTACCCTCTAGTGCGTGCAAGGGACGTAATTCTGTTCTTAAGCATTAAACAGTGATAATTACATTTTTGCCGAATTTAGTTATTTTTCGAGAAAATCGTGTTGTGTTTTTGTCAGAGTCCAGTTGAGGTGAAACCCTCTGATTTTGATGAAAATTCGAATTAATGAGTGTTGAAACCGCCCGAGGTGTCTGTATTGTTCTGTATACAGCGTCAGTATTAAATAATAGCATATTTATATCTGTGAACGAAAAACTCATTTTTGCGAATTAAGGGAGTTATGCGATATTTGGGTGATTGATTTTTTTTTCCGGGGGCAGAAAAATTGGCAGAGTTCAGCATTGAGTAAAAACGCAGTTTTTGGTGAAAAGTCAATTTAATTAAACAAATACATGTCCTGGGTGTCTATATTAATCGCTAGAGCGGTTTATTAACGTAAAACTAGTTATTTTCCTTCAGAATAAAAATTTTGATTTTTAAGCGTTCAAGCGGGACTTGTGTTTTTTTCAGCGCAGCTGGTCTCGGTCCATCAGTCATCAGCGGCCACGCTGTTCACTTCAAGTGCGTATAGTGTTCAAGTACAGCAATTATTCTTTATTAATCCATCACGAGTGCTGCGTGTTAGGTACTTTATCATTTTAATTGTTGTATATAAATTAGATATTTTAATTTTTTAACGTAAAGGACTTAGTTTTCAGTAATAGAACTGTGGGTTATTTCACGGTCGGATACGAGTGCGGGGGCAGGCGCTCATTCATTGGATTCACTTCAGCGATTCCTTTGATTAAACGTTGTATTTCCTATTTTGGGGAATTTAGTTAGTTTTCTCTTTTGGAAAAGAGCTGTGATTTTTTTGTGTTATTTGTGTAAGATCAAATAGTGAGAGTCCGGGTTGAGGGTGAATTAAAGGGTAGTCACAAGAGGCATGGCACACAGGGAATCACAGGGAATGTTTAACCCAGACAGTGACCAGTCAGTAGGGACCAGTGGGAGTGAAATCTAAGAGGACAGCACCTCTTCCGACACTACAGGGGACCTGGTGGACCGCTCAGGTAACTTAGCTGACGTCACAGGTGGAGTCAGTGAGACTGAGGCGACGGGTTCTGCATAGGACTGGGCAGTCGAGGGTATCTTCCCATTCCAGTACACACACGATTATAGACATGAGCGAAGAATCATCCGAGGATTCGTCCCAAGATTGGGGAGTGCCGTCTGGGGTTCCCCTACCTACAACATCGACGCCATACCAACAGAGGATACAGGGAGCTGGACAGGGGGTATCAGTTAGTACGGTAGGACGCCCCACTTCGTTCAGTAGGGAACATGACCAGCAACCTGTTCAACGGTAACATGAACAACCACACCAACAGCAGGAACTACCTCACATAACACCAATACCACAACACCTGTCTCCTGCAGCCTATATCAAGAGGATAACATCAGCAGCATATGCCAGGCTGGCCAACATACGAACGGCAATCACAAACTTGTATAAAGAATCATTCAGAACTTTGTATACTACATATGTCAGGCCAATCCTGGAGTATGCAGCCCCAGCATGGAGTCCATATCTAGTCAAGGATAAGACAAAACTGGAAAAGGTTCAAAGGTTTGCCACCAGACTAGTACCCGAGCTGAGAGGTATGAGCTACGAGGAGAGACTACGGGAATTAAACCTCACTTCGCTGAAAGACAGAAGAGTAAGGGGGACATGATCACCACATTCAAGATTCTCAAGGGAATTGATAGGGTAGATAAAGACAGGCTATTTAACACAAGGGGCACACGCACTAGGGGATACAGGTGGAAACTGAGCGCCCAAATGAGTCACAGAGATATTAGAAAGAACTTTTTTAGTGTCAGAGTAGTTGACAAATGGAATGCATTAGGAGGTTATGTGGTGGAGGCTGACTCCATACACAGTTTCAAGTGTAGATATGATAGAGCCCAATTGGCTCAGGAATCTGTACACCTGTTGATTGACGGTTGAGAGGCGGGACCAAAGAGCCAGAGCTCAACCCCCGCAAACACAACTAGGTGAGTACAACTAGGTGAGTACCTACGTACACCTCACCCATCACTACAACACCCCCAACCCCCCCTCCTATACCAACCCTATCCTCAATTCCTACACCAACCCCAACCTCAATTCCTATACCAACCCTTCCTCCAACCCCAGGCCACCCAATACCTATTCCAACCTCAGGCCACCCACACCATACCTCAACCCCAACCCCAACCCCAACCTCAATCCATACCCCAACCCGATGCCACCCACGCCATACCCCTACCTTTTTCCCAACCCCAGGCCACCCAACACCCTTCCCAACACCAACCTCAGCCTCAACCCCTATCCCAACCCCAGGGCCCACCCACTTCCAGTAGCCCCGCTTCACACACACCGGGAATTATGAGTCTGATTCCCAAGATGACTCTGCCGACACTCAGAGGTATGGAGTTGCCGTCTAATAAGGTGGAACGTAAACGCTGAGTGGAAGATTGGCTTTGGCAGATTAGTGCGATGCTGGAGGCTGTCCCAGATGATAGTTTGAAGATTACTCTCACTATGGAGGCTTGCGTGGACGTAGCCGGTCCAAAGGCAAGATTGACAGTTTCGGCACCTGACGACTTGGCCTCAGTTTGTCCAAGCGATTAGGGACAGATTTAAGGAAAAGGTGTCGGCGGATGAAGCTCAGATTTACCTGCAGTCACTTAAGAAGGATGACCGCAGCACCATCAATGATTTCGGGACGCTGTTAAGGAGTAGGGTTGACGATCTTACTATGGAGCTGGGGTTAAATTCGAGTCAGGCAGAGCGATTAGCTAAACAATTGTTCTACAGAGCGTTACCTTCTGCTATGGGGCCATTTTTATCTGCGGAGGGAGCATTATTGAGTTATAAAGAACGAGTCCAACATGCCGCCACAGCCTTAGACATACAGATGCGCACGGAGAAGTTGGGCGCTCAGTCGTCCCCATACGTAGAGGCGTTAAGAAAGGCTAGGGGGACAAGACGAGTAACTGTGGCGCGGGTTCGTCAGGCGGGAAGTAGCCCACAGCTGCACGTTCGAGCCACCCTGCGCGGGGTACCAACAGAGACCCCCGGAGGTGTTACTCCTGCGGGAAGCGCGGACATATACAGAGGGATTGTAAAATCACTAGTACGAAAGAATGAAAGAAGGCCCCTAGTGATGGTAGGCCTACTTTTGAGGTAAAAGTGGAAGGTGTAAGATTGACAGCTTTTGTTGATACGGGAAGCCAGGCAACTGTAATTAAAAAGTCAGCCTCCAGCGATTTTAAGTATGCACGTCTTAAACGTAGCGTAAAGACATTAATAGCGGTCAATGGGGAAAAGATTGAGATCGTAGGTCAAGGTACAGTTAATTTTAACTCCAATAAAAACAAAATTGACCTCATACATAATGAAATGGGTAGCTTTATCATTTCATAAGAAAAAAATTAGAGAAAATATATTAATTCAGTAAAACTTGGCTTATTAGGCAAATCGGGCCTTGCATAGTAGGCTGAGAAGTGCGTTCTGGCTACTAGGTACGACATTTATATATATATATATATATATATATATATATTTTTATATGGAAGGGAGTACCACCTCTAGCTGGAAGAAGGGGGACCCATAGCCTCGGAGGAAACCACGCATAACGCATTAGAGGGAATGTTTAGATCCCCTCCAATACAGTTTCTGTGTGCTTTTCTCCTACCACCCCCTTCCTTGAATATTTTTTGTGCTTTATTATGCATTTGATGGTTACAAGATATACATGGGTTGATACAAAAATAATAATGCAAAAAGGTGCTTAAAGGTTATGGATCTCTTGAAGAACACAACAATGGGAAACATTGATGAATGTCACAGACGGGTTCGATCATTGTTGCAAGTCAAACACTTCTTCGAATTCCTCAATATATATATATATATATATATATATATATATATATATATATATATATATATATATATATATATATATATATATATAATATATATATATAAATGTCGTACCTAGTAGCTAGAACGTCGAACTCGGCCTACTATGCAAGGCCCAAGCAAAACTAATGCGGAAAAAAATATTATACAATATTTTTAACATTTGGAAATATAAATATAACTTCCAAATATAACACAACTGGGCGATCCTTGGTGGCTTGATTGTATTAGTTATCCGTCTGGCTCTGAGGCGGCCGGGTCAAGCCCCGCCCTGTTGACGGCCCTTGACGGGATGTGACGGTCCTTGTCAGAGTGGGATGTGGCGGCTGACCTTGGCTTAACTGTCTGGGTGGGATGTGACTGCTGATCTTGGCTTAACTGTCTGGGTGGGATGTGACTGCTGACCTAGGCTTAACTGTCTGGGTGGGATGTGACTGCTGACCTTGGCTTAACTGTCTGGGTGGGATGTGACTGCTGATCTTGGCTTAACTGTCTGGGTGGGATGTGACTGCTGACCTCTGCTTAACTGTCTGGGTGGGATGTGACTGCTGACCTTGGCTTAACTGTCTGGGTGGGATGTGACTGCTAACCTTGGCTTAACTGTCTGGGTGGGATGTGACTGCTGATCTTGGCTTAACTGTCTGGGTGGGATGTGACTGCTGATCTTGGTTTAAGTGTCTGGGTGGGATGTGACTGCTGACCTTGGCTTAACTGTCTGGGTGGGATGTGACTGCTGACCTTGGCTTAACTGTCTGGGTGGGATGTAACTGCTGATCTTGGCTTAACTGTCTGGGTGGGATGTGACTGCTGACCTTGCCTTAACTCTTTGGGTGTGATGTGACTGCTGACCTTGCCTTAACTCTCTGGGTGTGATGTGACTGCTGATTTTGGCTTAACTGTCAGGGTGGGATGTGACTGCTGGCCATGCCTTAACTGTCTGGGGGATGTGACTGCTGGCCATGCCTTAACTGTCAGGGTGGGATGTGACTGCTGGCCATGCCTTAACTGTCTGGGAGTTAGGATCTAGGTAATGTTCCTAGATCGTTTACTTAAAGTTGTAAATGTTTAATGTTGTACTTGGCTAAAACACATGTTTTTTTCAGAACTCCTATTTGAGTGTTTTTTGGTTCATAATACTTTATGCATTCCAGGTGTAGCAATATATGACTGTTGGATTGACTTTGGATTACATGGGTGTTTTATGCACAAATTCATACTCGTAATTGGTTGTTTATATCTTTGTTATATCCTGTGATTTCCACCTTATTCTTGTCCCTAGAAAAGAGTTTCTCACTCTGGCAGATCACCCCTTGGGTACTCTGGTACTTTGGTCTATCTCCGGGCTATTACGCCTACTCATTGCAATCCGAACTTAAGAGAAAGTACTTGACCATAGTTTCTTTCGCATCTAGGACTTCGCTGTACGGTTGGGACTCATACAACAGTTCTCGTCAGTATTGACACTCACCGCACCCTTACGCTTCGGTTAGAGATTATGGTACTTACACAGGTAGGGAGTTACCATTCTTTTCCAGAGCACAAAGAGGGATAACTCTGTAGGTACTATCCAGTTTAGTAGGGCACCTCTTACCCTAATCCTTTTCATTTATAGAGTACCGGGTGAGAAATCCTTACATCCTTTGGATTACCTCGAAACAATTTTGTTTCACTAGTCAAGTAGGACCCCTCTTGCCCTTATCCTCGTAATATATATACTACAGGGTATAGAAATTACTACGTCCTCGAAACACTTCGTTTCACCCTTTGATATAATTAGTTAATATAATTACTCAATTTAATTACTCATTTGTTGTAACCATGACTTATAATCAAAAAGTTTACACAGGATAGTTTAAAGTTGTCCACCTCATCCTGTCAATCTAGCATATCATATATTGGTTCACAGTTTGAAGGAAATTCTCTGCATATTACTTGTCACTATTTCATTTACTATGTTTTGCCTTGCCACATTCCGACATAACCCAGAGGATGAAGTGAGCACACTAATCCGTGCCACCAAAACTGAACTGCTTACTCTAGTAAACGTGAGCACATTTTGATTTAATTATTTTGTGTGACATTGCATTACAATTGAACTGTTTTGTTTACCATACCGTTCTTTTCGTGAGTATAGTTTATTTTTTTTTTTAATTTGTTTAACCGTTTTTCTTAGATTTCAGTGATGGGAACATCAGATCATTTGATGTTCCAAATTTTCTGATGGGAATATCAGATCATTTGGGAATGCATCGAATGAAGGAGTGGGAAATGGTGGGGAGAATGAGGGGATGGGAGTGGGGGATAGTGGGGAGGACAAGGAGACAGGGGGAGGGAGGTAATGGTGGTGACAGGGGAGGGGGTAATGGTGGTGACAGGGGAGAGGGTAATGGTGGGGACGACGAGGGGCCGGGGGAGATGGGGATACTGGGGACCAGGGTCAGGGGAATGAAGATTCGTGGGTTAGAACAAGAGAAGAGGGATGTGGGGGATGGTGGGGAGGACGAGGGCACGGGGGAGGGGGGGAATGGTTAGGAGGAAAAGGGGGATGGAGGAGTGAGGAATTATTGGGAAGACGAAGGGACGGGGGAGGGGGGAAGACTGAGAGACAGGAGTAGGGTTGCTGTTGCTCAACAACGCACATGCGTTGCTGAGCCACAGCAACGCATGGCCGGGTACAGCTAGTCTATATAAATAAAAATGTATTTGTTCGTTTGTTCAGAATCGCTAATCTCTGAAAGTTCTTTGCCGATTGCTTTGAAATTTTCACACAACGTTCCATTTGCATCCGAGCAAATTTTTATATATTTACTAAATAGATGTCACGTCTGTGATGGGAAATTATTTGTTTGTTGTGAAAAACTGTTTTTCATGTCAGGGAAATCTTCGAAACCTCTTTACCGGTTGCTTTGAAATTTTGACACAATATAGCATTAGAATAAGCACATGTTTTGATATACCTACTAGCTATATGCCTCACCTGTAACAGGAAAAGTTTTTTTTTTTAAACAGCGCCATCTGTTGGACGTAAGAGCAACACACGCTGTAATCCCCGTAAGTTCTTCATCGATTGTTTTGAAAATTTGACACAATGTTCCGTTCGAATAAGCGCATGTTTTTATATACCTAATATAGAGATTCCTCACCTGTGACAGGTATTTTTTTTTTAACAGTACCATCTGTTGCACCGAATAGCAACACTCACTATACTAAATATGAAATGATTCCTTTTCAATATATCCGATTAAATTGATAAATAGTTTTCATAGATTTCTATTTAATTTTCCTATTGATTTAATTATTTTGTAGTTAATTATTTTGATTTAATTATTGCATTAGAATTGAGCTTTGTTGTTTACCATACCGGTCATTTCGTTAGTATTAGTATTAATGCCACACCTGTGGCAGGTAAAAACATTGTTTTTTTTTTTAAGAAACAGCACCATCTGTTGCACGTAAAAGCAACACATGCTATACGAAATGTGTTACGATTCCATTTCAGTGTTTCCGATTGCATTGATAAATTGAACTTTCATAGATTTTTATTTATTTTCATTTTGCTTTAATTATTTTGTGAGACATTGCATTGGAATTGAGCTGTGTTGTTAACAATACTGTTCATTTCATGAGTATAAGTATAGAGGCCACACCTGGGATACGTAAAAATATTAAAAAAAAAAAAAACAGGGCCATCTGTTGCACGTAAGAGCAACACATGCTATACTAAATATGTTACGATTCCATTTTTATGTTTCCAATTTCATTGATATATTGAATTTTCATAGATTTTGATTTATTTTCATTTTCATTTAATTATTTTGTGTGACATTGCGTTGGAATTGAGCTGTGTTGTTTACTATACTGTTCATTTCATGTGTATAGCTTATTTTTTTATTTTTTTATTTTTTTTTCATTTCGTTTTTAACAGTTTTTCTTATATTTCAATGATGGGAACGTCAGATCATTTGATGTTCCAAATTTTCTGATGGGAACATCAGATCATTTGGGAATGCATCGGACGAGGGAGTGGGGAAGAGTGGAGAGGATGTAGGGATGGGAGTGGGGGATGTTGGTGGAGGGGACAGGGGAATGGAGAATGGTGGGGAGGACAAGGGGACAGGGGAGTGTGGGATAGTGATGAGGACGAGTAGACAGGGGAGGGGGAATGGTAGGGAGGACGAGGGGACAGGGGGAGTGGGAGATGGTGGGGTAAACGAGGAGACGGTGGAGTGAAGTATGGTTAGGAGGACGAGGCGGACACTGGAGTGGGAGATGGTGGGGAGGACAAAGGATGGGGGAAGGGGGTAAGGTGGGGAGGACGAGGGGATGGGAGGAGTAGGGAATGGCTGGGAGGACAAGAGGATGGAAGTGAGGAATGGTTGGAAGGACGAGGGGACGGGGGAGGGTGTAGTGGTGGGGAGGTCTGGGAGAACGAGAAATGTTGCTGTGGCTCAGCAACGCACATGCGTTTCTGAGCCACAGCAAGGCATTACCGCGTACAGCTAGTATATATATAAAAATGGAAATGTTCGTTTGTTCAAAATATCTAATCTCCGAAAGTTTTTCACCAATTGCCTTAAAGTTTTCACACAACGTTCCATTCGCATCCGAGCGGGTTTTTGTATACATACTATATAGATGTCACGTCTGTAACAGGAAAAATATTTGAAAAACTGTGTTTTTCTTGTATTTTTCATGTGAGGGAAATCTTTGAAATCTCTTTACCGATTGCTTTGAAAATTTAACACAACGTTGCATTCAAATAGACGAGTGTTTTATATACCTGCTATGTACATGCCTCACCTGTAACAGGAAAAAACATTCTTTTTTTAAAGCCATCTGTAGGACGTAAGAGCAACACATGCTGTAATCTCCGAAAATTCTTCTCCAATTGCTTTGAAATTTTGACACAACGTTCGATTCAAATACGTGCATGTTTCTATATGCCTACTATTTAGATGCCACACCTGTGACAGGTAAAAACATGCTTTTTTGGAAAAACTGCCATCAATTGCACGTAAGAGCAACACATGCTATTCAAAATGCGTTACGATTTCATTTCAATGTTTCCGATTGCATTGATAAATTGATTTTTCATAGATTTTGATTTACTTTCATTTTGATTTAATTATTTTGTATGACATTACGTTGGAATTGAGCTGTGTTGTTTATCATAGTGTTCATTTCGTGAGTATAGTTTATTTGTTATTTTTTTCATTTTTTTTATTTCATTTCTTTAACTGTTCTTCTTATTTTTCAGTGCAATTGGTGGTGAAATTGAGCTGTGTCGATTGATCTACGTTAGAATTGAAATATTTTCGTTAGTATGTTTTGGTTTGGTTTTGAAAACAAGAAAATGGAAAACACGTTTATTTCGCAGCTGCAAAATTTGCAACAGCTATGAATCCACCGTCTATAATGTTAACTGCTTTCTTCATGGTAGTCAAAATGACGCGTTTGCAAAAACACTGCTGTATTTGGATGTGTCTATGTATTACACATGGAATGCCAGTAGAAATCATTTGAATGACGCAAACGAGGAGAGTGAGTCGACCGACAACCTGGCATATTCAAATAAACTACGATAGGTAGACATCCACCGTGCTTCCTAATCAAGATGAATGCTTCTTTCTTCGCATGCTGTTGGTAAATGTGCCTGGATCAACGTCTTCCAGCAATAGAGATTTGTCAACGGCGTCACGCATGCCACTTTCCGTAGTGCATGTCAAGCTCTGAATTAATTGGAGAACGACCGACACTGGAATGTATGCATTAATGACGCATCTAACACGTCGCATCCAAATCAAATTCGCGCATTGTTTGCAATCATATTGACCACCGGCTCTCCTTCATCTCCAACAGAGTTATGGGAGAAATATAAATCGCACATGGCTGAAGATATTCTCCGACGAATACGCAGGGAAAATTGAAATAGGAACATGAATTTCACAGCAGAAATCTACAACGAAGCGTTGATAATGATTGAAGATTTGTGCTTAGAAATCGCGAACAAAGTTCTCAATCAACTGCATTGCATCGTGAACAAAGTTACAAAACGGGTGATCTGTTGTCGTATATGCAATCAAATATTCCTAATCTAACGCTTGAGCAAAATGACATTTACAAACAAATAATTCAAACTGTCAATAACGGACTTGGAGAAATCTTCTTAGATGCGCCAGGAAGAACTGGTAAAACCTTCCTAATTAGATTGATTCAGGCAACAATTCGATCACAAAATGGCATAGCCTTAGCTCTTGCGTCGTCCGGAATAGCTGCGACATTGCTACCAGGTGGAAGAACTGCTACCTAGGCTTTGAAATTGCCATTGAACATACAATTTATTGAAACTCCCACGTGTAACATTTCCAAAGCATTCCGCACACGAACTTAACAATATTATTCAGTCTAAAATTAAAAGCGAGGCAGTCACATACAAGTCCTTCGACACTGTTGAGGAAGCAGATGAAGGGGTAAATTATCCAACAGATTTTTTTTAATTCACTCGATCTGCCAGGGATAAAATCACATATACGGCAATTGAAAATCGATTATCTCACCAATTATCATGTTGCGAAATTATGAACTAGTCAAAACTTTGCAATGCACCCGCGGCTTGCAAAAAAATAATCAGCAACATCATAGAAGCAACAATCTTGACAGGACCTTTCAAAGGTGAAGATGTCCTTATTCCTCACATTTCTCTGTTCCAACAGATATGCCATTTCCATTTAAGAGATTGTAATTTCCAATTCGATTGGCATTTCCAATAACCATCAACGAAGCTCAGGGCCAATCTTTAGAATTGTACAGTTTATATCTAGACAAGGATTACTTCACACGTGAACAATTATATTTTGCACGTTCTAGAGTCGGCAAACCAATCAATCTCTATATCTCGACAGACAATTGAACAAAAAAAAATATTGTATACCCACAAGCATTGTAAAATTAAACATATTAGAAATGTGCGGTTTCTCTTTTCTTTTTTTCCCACTTACCCAGACTGAGCCACAGCAACGCGTGGCGGGTACTGCTAGTGTATATATATATATATATATATATATATATATATATATATATATATATATATATATATATATATATATATATATATATCTATATATATATATATATATATATATATATATATATATATATATATATATATATATATATATATATATCTATATATATATATATATATATATATATATATATATATATATATATATATATATATATATATCTATATATATATATATATATATATATATATATATATATATCTATATATATATATATATATATATATATATATATATATATATATATATATATATATATATATATATATATATATATATATATATATATATATATATATCTATATATATATATATCTATATATATATATATATATATATATATATATATATATGTATATATATATATATATATATATATATATATATATGTATATATATATATATATATATATATATATATATATATATATATATATACATATATATATATATATATATATATATATATATATATATATATATATATATATATGTATATATATATATATATATATATATATATATATATATATATATGCAGGCTATATATATATAGCCTGCTCTTCTCTACATAAAGTTATGTATATTATACAACAATAAGATGCTACCTCCAAGATACGTCTACCAGTAGCACAAAACGTTTTGACCAGGAGGCAAACGTACCCAAGACTCCCCCCTACTCCACACTCCCTCCATGCCGGCTCCGTCATCAACCAGCAAACTACCATTCCCAGCTTGCCTGCTTCTGATTGGTGACTCGCCGACTGCACACCTGCACCTCAGCGCCCTCTACAAGTCGATGTCTGGGCTTGAACCAGCCATTGAAGTCAGAATATCCTTGTGCTCTCAAGCCGTGAACAACTAACTGATATACGCTGTCTATCAGGTGGATGTTTCTCAGCTAGCGCTATATTCTCAGCACCTGCTTATTTTTCACTTTGTCTTTATATTATTGTAGAGTAACGTCATCCCTATTCTTCATTCTTATGTTGTATTTTTTTTACTTGTTTGTTTGCACTGTACATAGCCAAGGGATTGTCTTTGTTTTTAATTTGTTTTCTATATTAATTAAAGTTTCATTGTTCATACTATGTGTTTTGCATGTCTTCCCTTACTTTACCACAGATAAACAGCCAAGCAGTCTATCTTTATTTTGTAAGTGTGATTAGGCATTGACACCAGCCATTGGAGGACTGCCGAACATCTACACTCCTACACTTTCCCGTCACATTTAATGGGGGCCTGTCCTAGGAGCTTCACTCAGGTACTAGTACCAGAACATCAATTTGTGGTAAGTGTACTTGGCTTTGATACAGTTGCTTTTCAATATTTTCATTACTTTTAATATTTATATGGTGCTGTGTGTATTGTGCATTCCGAGAGTAGCATATTGTGAGTGTTGGATAACTTTGGATTACGTGGTGACTGTAGGCCGCAGTCATTCTCTTAATTGGTCATCCCTCCCTCCGTGTTATTACTCGTGTTTTCCACCTTTTGTCCCCTAGGATATTTCTCAATCTCAGACAGATCATCATTTTGGTACCCTGGTACTTTGGTTTGTCTTCGGGTCAAAGCTCCCTCTCTTCTGCAATCCGACCGAAGGAGGATACAGAGGGCCATAGTTCCTCTAGCACGGACTAAGTTGCTGAGTTGGGACCTCAACAGCAGTTCTCGTCACCAGTTGACACTTGCACCCCTACACGTCGGTCAGAGATGATGATATTTACTTAGGTAGGGAATTAACTAATTAGCTTATTAGAATTATTTTTTCAGAGCACAAAGTTCGCTAATTCTGTAAGTATCATATTTCATTTAGTGGGAAAACCTTGCTTTTGTCCTATAGAGACTCGGCAAGGTATGCCTACATTCTTGGACTACCTTATTCACTTCTGGAACAATTAAATGTTTCATTTACTTTAGAAACTCAGTTTCATTTATTTAGTAGGATTTTCTTGCCCTTATTCTCTTACATTGAGTACCGGGTACAAGATTTCCTGCGATTTTGATTGACTCATCATTTGCCATACTAAAATTAACTTTAATTGTTAACTATTAAAATTCCACAGGATAGTTACCAGTTGCCACGTTTTCCTGTTAATGACACTTTCCATATCACAAGTATTCGTTGTACATTTATTTGCTATTTTTCACCATGTTTCGCCTCCAAGCTTTTCGTAACGATCCTGCAGGTGAAATAGGAAACTTAAGTCGTGCCAAGAGGATCGAATTACAAACTCTTGCATACGAGTATCAAGTAGATGATCCCCTTGGAGCCAACAAAAATGAATTGCACAATTTAATAATGGATCACCTCTTAGATGATGGGAAGATTGACTCTGAAACTCACGAAAATTCTTCTATTGCAGATAGACATGCTCAGACAACTATGAAACTCAAGCTCGAACTTGCAAAGATCGAGCGGGAGCAACAAAAAGAAGCTCTACAAATGAGGAAAGAAGAAGCTGCAATCAGGAAAGAAGAACAAGAACGAGAGGCGGCCCTAAAGGAACGTGAGGCGGCCCTGACGAAAGAAGCTCTACAAATAAGGGAAAGAGAGGCTGCAGTCAGGAAAGAAGAACAGGAACTTGAAGCCACCCTCAAGGAACGTGAGACTGCACTACTCCGTGAGCGTGAGCGAGTACAGCTTGAAGCAAAACAACGTCACCTGGAGATGCAACGCGAGCATGATAAGAAGCAAGCCGATATGGCTATACCATGTCGACAACAAGAACTCGCGTTGGAAACTACACACCACACTCAGCGCCAACAAGCTACCGCTAATCTTCCCGTAAGTTTCAATGTCTCCCATGCAAGTAAGTTAATGCCACCATTCGTTGAGACAGAGATTGATGTATTTTCACCACTTTTGAGACCCTAGCTAAAAAACTTAGCTGGCCTGCAGATCAATGGTCTACCCTTCTCAGAGTGCATCTCACAGGTAGAGCTGCAGTTACTTTCAGTACCTTAGCCTCTGAGAATGACTACCAGACCCTGAAGCAAGCAGTTTTGGACGCCTACCTTCTCTCCACCGAAAGATACAGACGAAAATTCCGTGATTATCTAAAGGCAAGTACCACCACCTTTCTAGAATTTGCCAATGCCAAGAAAAGATGTTTCATGAAATGGCTGACAGCAGCACATGTCTCTACATTTTCAGAACTCGTCAACCTCATGCTAGTTGAGGAATTCTTGAGACGTGTTCCCCCTTCCGTCCGTTTATATTTAGCAGACAAAGAAGAAACCGACTACATCAGATGTGCTAAGTCAGCTGACACCTACAGCCTCATCCACCGGCTTACACCAGAACCACCTTCTAGTAAGAAGTCTTGGTATAGTTATGATAAAGTGAGTGCCGATCAAGCGAGCTCTCAGTTGTATTGTAAGTATTGCAAACTCTATGGACATACGATAGATAGATGTGGGAAGGCTCAATACAAAGGCAATGAAACTCCTAAACCCAAACCGACTCCTCCTAAGTCCGGTAAGCCTGTGATGAATGTTGGTGTTCCTGTTAATGATCTTTCTCTCTTCAGCAAACACCTGTATCCTAGAATTGTCTCTACCAACGTTATAGATTCGGAGGGACGTTTCAAATTGAAGATCTTGAAGGACACAGCGGCTCTTCAGTCAATAATATTGAAATCAGCTGTGCCTAACATCACCTACACCAGGGAAACCGTCCTTATCACTGACCTCACTGCTACCACTCCGTATCCACTCCCCAGAGTCCACCTGGATTGTCCTTTTGTGACCGGTGAAGTCCAAGTCACCATCAGGGAAAAGCCTTTTCCCATGTCTGGAGTGCAACTTCTCCTGGGCAACGACTTGGCAGAAGATCTGCAACCGTCCAACCTGATCATCATGGACAAACCCCAGGTGTGTAACTCTGTAGTGGACAATCCCATCTTTAAGTATGTTTCAGCAGAGGTCCAAGAAAGTGATGAAGTTTCTCCTCCGGTTTTGGTGACCACCCGTGCACAAGCTGCACGCCCGCAACCAGCTGACTCTACTGCTACCGCTGTCCCTCAAGACCCTCAGAATCTACCACCATATCTTACTAGTTTGGAGTTCCGTAAGTTACAGAGGGAGGATCTATCATTAACACCATTATTCTTCCAGGCTGAGACTCAACCTGACAGTATCCCTGGGTTCTTCCTAGAGAATCAGCAGCTCTACCGCAGGTACAGACCCAGTAAGCTGAAGGAGGACGACGATTGGGCAAATGTCGAACTAGTGGTTCCCACCAGCCTACGGCCCGATATTCTAAACCTGGCCCACGGAGCTCTTTCTCACTATGGTTTTAACAAAACCTACCACGGAATCAGACAAGACTACTACTGGCCAGGTATGGTTAAAGACGTCAAAAGTTACGTGTAACAGTGTCATACATGTCAGTTGGCAGGTAAACCTAACATCTCTATTCCCCGGGCTCCATTAAATCCTATCCAGGTGCCTGCAGAACCTTTCCACAGACTCATCATAGACCGTGTTGGTCCTTTACCCCGGACCAGTTCTGGCAACGCCTATATACTAACTTTCCTGTGTTCTACCACCAGATTCCCCATAGCAGTTCCAGTAAAGAACATTACGGCTGCTACTGTGGTGTAAAAACTATTGAAGATCTTCACCCAGTATGGATTTCCAAGAGAGGTTCAAAGTGACTGTGGCACCAACTTCACCAGTGATCTCTTCAAGAAGACACTGGAAGAGTTCAACATCACACAGGTATTGTCCAGCCCCTATCATCCTGCTTCACAGGGTTCTCTTGAACGTTCTCATCAGACTATTAAAGCACTCCTAAAGAAATTTTGCTATGAAACCTTGAAGGACTGGGATAAACAACTTGACCTCATTATGTGCATTTTCAGAAGTCTCCCCAATGAGTCTCTAGGAGTATCTCCTTATGAGATGCTCTACGGACGTAAGTGCCGTACTCCTCTCAAAGCTTTCGAAGACTCTCTACGTAATGCCACCTTCAATGACCCTCAGAATGTGCCCCAGTTTCTTCAAAACTTAAAACACATTCTAGAGAGAGTACGTAAATTTGCTAATGACAATCTATTGAAAGCTCAGGAAAGGATGAAGACTCATTTTGACCAAAGCACCAAATTAAGGAAATTTAAACCAGGAGACTTCGTGTTGGCATATTTTCCTATCCCAGGTTCTCCATTGCAAAACAAGTTTTCAGGACCCTACCGCATCAAGGAGGGCAGAAACAACCACAACTACGTTCTTGAGACTCCAGATAGGCGGCGGAAGACCCAGTTGTGCCACGTCAACCTCCTGAAGCAGTATCAAGGAACTCCCCCCACTGTATAGGTATCATTATCCACATTTAAAGGTCCATACCTCCACAGTCAGACCTTCCCTGCTTCTCCTCCCAAAAGCACTAACACTGAGTCAGTGCCTTCCAACTCGGAAATCCTAACTGATCTTTATACCTATTTGCAGGGCAGTAATAGTGCTCCTCTCATCAGAATATTTAAGGAACACCAGAAGTTATTCAGCGATGATCCGCAGGAGTGTAATGTGGTTCAGTACGACATCCAGCTACTCCCTGACACCTGGCCGATTCGTCAACCTTTCTACCGAATAGGCCCGAGCAAAAAGGAAGTTATGCGTGCTGAGGTACAGTACCTCCTGGATCATGGGCTGGTCACCCCTTGTGAGTCCCCTTGGGCGTCACCCTGCATCTTGGTGCCGAAACCGCACGGTAAAGTGAGGTTGTGTACCGATTACCGGAAATCGAATCTTGTGACTATCAAGGATGCTTATCCATTACCTAGAATAGATGACATCCTTGACGCCATTAGTAATGCTCGGTATTTATCGAAGCTAGACTTACTCAAGGGATACTACCAAGTATGTTTGACAGACCGAGCTAAGGAAATATCTGCCCTCACCACTCCTTTTGGCCTTTACAGATATGAACGCCTTCCATTTGGACTATGTAATGCCCCGGCCACCTTCCAGCGAGCTGTCAACCGCGTCATCCTGGGCTTAGATAAAACCCCCTGTTTCATCTCAAAATCATGAATAGGTAAATTCTTTTTCTTTTTTGGGTATTTTCCTCCTTCTAAATACTCAATAATTTCTTTCCATCTAGGCTCGCTCATCTGGTATTCTCTCATTTTATCTGATGGAATTGTTTCAATATTTTCGTTAACTTTAACTGACACTATATTTCTACTCAACGTATCTGGCACAACATGTGCTGGACCAGGCTTATACAAAATCTGGAATGAGTGAGCCGAAAGTTCATGAGACCAGCGTGACATTCGTGGGCATTTTGTTGGCTTTTTAAATGTGTGTCAACGCTCGATGGTCCGTGTAAATTACAAAGTGCCGCTGAAATAGGTAGGCTCGAAATACCTAACTGATTCTACTACTGCCAGTGCCTCCCGATCCGTAGCTGAATAACGAACTTCAGGACCTTTGACCTTTCTACTGAAATAAGCTACCGGATGGGGTAAATTATCCGCATCTCGCTGAATTAAGCACCCGCCAATAGCTATACCGCTGGCGTCAGTGTGCACCTCCCACTCTTTCTCAAAATCAGGAATAGCCAATACCGGTGTCGTGATTAGTTGGTCCTTTAGTTTACGATAGGCTTCGTCATGCTCAGATTTCCACACAAACTTCGCGTTTTTCTTTGACAGATCAGTCAGGGATGCTGAAATGCCAGCGAAACCTTCAATATGATGACGAAAATATCCAGCCGCCCCCCAAAACCTACGCACGTCCTTTGCTGTCATTGGAGTAGGCATGTCAGCAATGGCGCGGCAAGAGTCTGGGTCAAGTCGGATACCGTCTGGGCACACCTGGAACCCCAGAAATTTGAATTTCTGGGCCGCCAGGGTGCACTTCTGAACGCTTAGCTTGAACCCTGCCTAATCTAACAACGTCAAAGTCTCAGTTAAGTCCCGTAGGTGTTCCTCAAACGTCCTGGAATATATCACAACATCATCCAGGTACGCTAAAGAATGAATACCCAGGACCGGACTGAGTATGAAGTTTATGGCCCTCTGAAACGACCAAGAGTTGAGAAATACTTTGCAGCACCAAATTGATCTATTATCACCTGTATTCGGGGCAACGGAGACTCATCACCCTTAGTTATTTCGTTCACCTTCCGGTAGTCAACACAGAAACGATAACTACCGTCCGGTTTCCGAACTAGCACAACAGGAGAGAGCCACGGTGACGTATTAGGCTCTATCACGCCCTGCCTCAACATTTTCTGCCACTCCTCCCTGATAACGTTCTTTGCCTGTTCCGGCAACCTCCACTGTCTCGTGTACACAGGCAAATGATCACCAGTCGAAATGGTGTGCTCAATCTTATCAGGGAGACCAATCTGGTCATCCTCTGTCGCAAATAATTTAGGGAATTTCCGCAAAACTCCTCTCAGTGCCTTCCTATCCGCCTGCGTAACATGTTGTAAATCAAGTGCCAAAAATAATTTTCTACCTCTTCTACATTACGTGCAACATTTCTCATCTCATACTGTACTTTGGATGGTGTATTATTCCCTGTCATGTTCAATGCACTACATTGTGCAGTGACGGTTGGCGTCTCAGCTGACTCATGGTGAAAGATTTCTGTGTCCTCCACCATGGTTCTCTGAGATACCCTATCACCTGCCCTGAAGCGAAACGTCTTATGTGAAAGATTGGCAACTGGAATGAGTGCACCTTTATCGAGCACTACAATTAAATGATGAGGAATTAATAAGCTATCACATCTCCCAGCCACCTGAAAGGTGGTACCTGGTTGTATGTGACGTCCCACGGCTACTTTAATAAATTTAACAGAATGTGGTGGGCAACTCTGTTTGGTCAATGCATGCAATGCGCATGACCTCTTAAATGTGTCTGGAAGAGACTTAAAAGTAAGTTTTGGGTAGTGCGCATTATATTTTTGCTTCCTCTTAATTGAAGCTACAACTGGGGGATGGTCGATCATCTCCACTGGGTAGGAAGTCTGCCCCAACTGCAACCTGCAGTTCCTAGCCCCTTTTTGAGCAGACAAGGAATAATCAAACCGAGACAGAAAATCAGTTCCCATTAAGATGTGGCCAGGAAAATCAAGGTTCTCTACGATCGTACATGTGTGAGGCTGCAATTCCCCATCAATCTCAAAATTAACGTAGATATATGACCGAACCTAACCAACCCTACCTAACCTAACCTAACCTATCTTTTTAGGTTAGGTTAGGTTAGGTAGCCGAAAAAGTTAGGTTAGGTTAGTTTAGGTAGGTTAGGTAGTCGAAAAACAATTAATTCATAAAAACATGGCTTATTAGGCAAATCGGGCCTTGCATAGTAGGCTGAGAAGTGCGTTCTGGCTACTAGGTACGACATATATATATATATATATATATATATATATATATATATATATATATATATATATATATATATATATATATATATATATATATATATATATATATATATATATATATATATATATATATAATATATATATATATATATATATATATATATATATATATATATATATATATATATATATATATATATATATTGTATATTGTGACGGTGTTCCCCCCCCTTATATTTCTCCCACGCCTGCTGTAAGAGTCATGTCCACTTTACCCGAGCGTTCTCTACGTCGCAGGCATGAGTTTGATATATGTGGGAGAGTGTAGTGTTCTCGAGTTGCCGAGAAATTTGTAAATGAAGAGTATTTTGGGCTATGGTATAGGCCCTTTAGGAAGCCAATATGGCGCTGGCTACTCTGTTTTGCCGCCAAAACTGTGACGTCAGTGACACCAGATTGGTCACCGACAGGGACTTGGCACAGGGAGCCAATGAAAACCTCCCATGGCGAATATGACGTCACGAAGGAAGGGGGGTCCGGTCATCGCGCCGCGGTGGCGCCATGAGTCTAAGACAGCACGTCAAGGAGGTCGGACGTGCGCTGGGGGGGGGGGGGTGTCCTGTCAGTTGGACAGTTTACCCCGACTCCGGAGGATTTACGCATCACCCGTGGTCTGCCATCACCTGTGGGGTCTTCCTTCGTTCATGTGTTGGACCAGAGAAGGAATTGACAGTATATTGAGCAACAAGTGCTCCATGGACAGGTGTTGTGCAAGTGTGGAGTCTTTGCAGCGACGTATGCGACGGCTGATAGCTTCACAGTGATGACGTAGTGGCTGGGCCAATCCTCCGTGAGGGAATCAGTCTGACATGACACGTCAAGGCGGATGGATGTGTGAAGGTTGATCCTGTCAATCTGACAGTAATACGCCACTCCCGTGGATCTTACGCGTCACCCGTAGTCTGCCAGTACGCCGGGAGGTCTTCCTTCATTCCATGTGTGAACCGAAGAGGGAATTGACGGAATATTGAGCATCAAGTGCTCCAGGGTCGGGTGCTGTGCAGGTGGAGTCTAGGCAGTATCGTCTGGGACGTCTGATAGCTTCACAGTGACGACGTAGCGGCTGGGCCAATCCACAGGGAAGCAGTGAAGAAGACACTAATCGGGAATCCGAATGACTGCAGCCGAGACGTAGGCAGGCAGCCGTAGCTGGTAGGAGAAGTTGACAGCCAGGAGACCGACTCCAACCCTACAAGAAGTCGTGGAGGAGCACGGACCTGCAGTGGAAAGGCACGGAGACGACGTGTTTATGGTGGGACGTTGATTGAGTTCCTGGAGGACACGACAGGGTGTGTGTGGGGGCGTTCCCTACACGAGGCAGGAGCCTGGACCAGGAGCTACAACTCAACTCTCACCGGAGGATAGGTGGAAGTAGGTGATTCTAGTTTCCCTCCCAATTCCCCTTTAGTCAGCTATATTATTTAGCCAGAGTATTTTGTATGTCGTGAGCAAGGCTCACCCATGTCACAGTAAGGCACCAGTGTGCAGAGTGGGACTACATAGAGAGTACCCACGGTATTTATTATTATTGGTGTGTGCAGGCACCCGGAGTAGTTGATGAGTTTACTGTGTTGATAATGTCTTTCATGAGACTTTAATATGATCATCTAGCGAGAGAGTATATATATATAAATATGCCAGTATTTGGTGTTAGGCTATGTGCCCAGTAACTATGTTATTACCATTATTGATGTCTATGATTAATCCATATATATATATATATATAAGTCTATGCTTGTGTATTGAATAATCATTCATGTGTGCAGTGATCAATTGTGTTATCGCCTACGAGAGAAATTACTGAATCTAAGAACAGTACCGTGGTTAAGTGCATTCATTGTAATTATTATTAAGTACAGTGCATTACTCTAGTACAGTGAAATATCACATTAAGTGCTGTAGGAATGAGTTGTTGATCTTGAGACCAGTATGGTGATTCATTACGTTCTATCGCAATTATAGAAATATTGTGCTGATGATAAATATAGTGATTCATGCGAATTTAAAGAAACAGAGCGTGTGACACCAGGAAAACAAGCAATAAACGTTCACATGGCGAGAAGGGCGCGGCCCAGCTGATTTTGACATTGACGTGAGGGGGAGCATTGCCGGCTTGGTGAGTTCATGATTATTTGTGAGAACGAGCGACTTCCGCCTGAAACAGCTGTTTGCTTATTGATATAATCTTGTGATGTCTTTGAATGAGTTTTAAGGAAAATACAAAATGCCTTGGTGTTTATATCATCCCCTCCATATTTCTTGTGGCTATATAATACCTGAAAGGAAATAGAGTGATAGAAATAAATACCTGCCTGATATCAGATCTATTGAGTGTGTTCTTGCCACTGCTACCACAATTCAACAAAACCACTGATGTGTTACTGGACACAGGAAACACCAGTTGGCGACCTTGTGGTTAGTAGTAGAGCCCTGTGTCGGGGCGGGCACACAATAGTTAAGAGAACAAGTTGTGTTCCCACTCTTTCTCGATCAGAGGCCGGTTGGGATTGACTGGGATACTCTCCTGGCATACAGTGGCGCCGCGAGGATAGAGTGAAGACCCGCAGGGCTACGATGAGTGACCTTGAGTATACTGTTACTCGCCCCTCTTATGACGGTGAACCCCGACAATATATATATAAATATTGTGCTGATATATAAATATATATAAATATATATATATATATATATATATATATATATATATATATATATATATATATATATATATATATATATATATATATATATATATATATATATATATATATATATATATATATATATATATATATATATATATACCTAACGCACTTCTCAGCCTACTATGCAAGGCCCGATTTGCCTAATTTGATTTGACCCACTGTCAACCATATTTAATAAATCAATAGAGTCAGGCAGAGTGCCAGAGTTTTGGAAAGTTGCTAATGTGATACCAGTTTTTAAGAAAGGAGATAGATCACTTGCGTCTAACTATCGACCAATTAGCCTAAAGTCTATTGTGGGAAAGTTACTCGAATCTATAATAGCAAATAAAATTCGTCTTCATCTTGAAAAACATAAATTAATAATTGAGTTGCAACATGGTTTTATAAATGGCCGTTCATGTTTAACAAATTTGTTATCTTTTTATTCTAGCATTGTTGAGGCAGTTGATAGTGGTAAGGATTGCGATGTTGTGTACCTTGACTTTAGCAAAGCTTTTGATACAGTGCCACATGAAAGACTGATTAAAAAGTTAGAGTCTCATGGTATTGGGGGTGCTATATTAAGCTGGATTAGGGCATGGCTATACCAAAGGAAACAGAGAGTTAGTATAAATGGAGTCAAGTCAGAGTGAGAAAATGTTGTAAGTGGGGTGCCTCAGGGCTCTGTCCTGGGACCTCTGTTGTTTATATTATATATAAATATTATATATATTATAAACAACAATATTATATATATTTGTGAAAGACAGGGGCCTTAAGAAGACTTTGATAAAGCCGCCTTCAAACGCCATAGCAACTTCTAATTCATTTGACGTTTTGGAGGACGAGTGCTGTGGAGAGACTGTGGATCGCGCAAAAGGGAAAGCAACGAAGAGAAAGGAAGCGCAGGCCCCTCAGAAAGTAAAGGAAGTACCTAAGCAAACATTAGTTGTGGGAGATTCCCAGATAAGGTATTTGGATAGAACGTTTTGTGCTAGAGATAGGGGGAACAGGTTAGGGGTTTGCTATCCCGGAGCTGGCATTGGTGATATTATAAACAACATGAATGATATTATGGCTGGTAATGGGAACAATCCCATTATTTGCATTAGCGTGGGAGGAAATGATGTTGGTCGAGTTAGGAGTGAAGAACTGATTCAGAGGTATAAAACAGCCATAGAGTTAGTTAGGAGCAAGGGAGGAATCCCGATCATATGTGGCATTCTTCCAAGAAAGGGAGTGGGAAATGAATGGATATCGAGGGCACTTGGTGTCAATTGCCGGCTGGAAAGATATTGCAAATCAAATGCAATATCTTTCATAGACAACTGGGAACACTTCTATGGAAGAAATGAAATGTATGCTCGTGATGGGGTGCATCTATCGAGAGCTGGGGTTGTTGCTGTTGCGAACTCGTTAGAAGAAGTGGTTAGAGGTGTTTGTTTGGGTTTAAACTGTTAGTAGATAGAGGTATGGGAATTGATTTGGAGGAAGGAGGTAATAAAAGTATGTGTTTGTGGGAGAAAGGAATTGGCAAAACGATCAGGGAAAGAGAAGGTCCGCAAAATAACAATTCACTTAGGGTATATTACACTAACAGTAGAAGTCTAAGAAATAAAATTAACGAATTAAATGCTCTTGTCTGCACAGAAAAAATAGATATTATTGCACTTACCGAAACGTGGATGAATGTAGAAAATAGAGAACTATTAGCTGAATATCAAATATATGGATTTAAACTATTTCACACAGATAGATATATTAGACGAGGAGGTGGAGTAGCCATATATGTTAGGGACAATTTGAAATGTAGTCTCAAAGAGGGAATCAAAACAGAGCCACACACAGAAACTATTTGGATTGAATTAAACGAAAAAGCTAATAATATTATAATAGGAGTAATATATAGGCCACCAAATTTAGACAGAATGGAAGCAAAGCATCTATGGGATGAAATATCTAGAGCATCTAGATCTAACAGTATTTATGTCATGGGTGACTTTAATTTTAGCGGAATAAACTGGTTGAACAAAACAGGGAATAGTGAAGCAGAAGATTTTCTAGAATTAATTGACGATTGCTTTCTTACGCAACACATTAAGGAACCAACACGGGAAAATAATATTTTAGATTTAGTATTAACTAACAGGGAAACGCAAATTAATGACATCGAAATAGGGAGTGAGCTAGGGAGCAGTGATCACAAAGAAATCAGATTTAGCATAGAATGGAATAGACCAATAGGAGAAAATTCTGTTAAAGTGCCAGATTTTCGAAAAGCTGATTTTAATAGCCTAAGAAATTTTTTGGGTCAAATTGATTGGAAAGTCTTGGGTATGGGGTGTGGGCCGGTCTTGGAGCGAGACATGAACCCAGCGATAGGTGACTTAAATGGGGATTTCGATGTGGATTCAATATATAACTTATTTAAGAATATTCTAAACAAAGCACAGGAACGTAGTATACCATACAAATTGAATAGATCGAATACTAATGACCCAAAGTGGATAACAAAGAATTTGAAGAACCTTATAGGTAAAAAGAGAGCTTGGTACAAAAGGATTAAAAATGGGGAGGTCACTTTAGAACAGGAATTCGTACAACTGGTTAGAAATGTTAAAAAAGAGGTAAGGAAAGCAAAAAGAAACTATGAAGTTCGCATAGCAGGGCAAGCAAAGACAAATCCTAAAGGGTTTTTTCAGTTATATCGTACTAAGACTAGGGAAAGGATAGGTCCATTAAAAACTGAGACAGGTCAAATAACAGATAGTGATGAAGAGATGAGTAGTATTTTTAATACTTTGATAAAGCCGCCTTCAAACGCCATAGCAACTTTGATAAAGCCGCCTTCAAACGCCATAGCAACTACTTTGATAAAGCCGCCTTCAAACGCCATAGCAACTTCAAATTCATTTGACGTTTTGGAGGACGAGTGCTGTGGAGAGACTGTGGATCGCGCAAAAGGGAAAGCAACGAAGAGAAAGGAAGCGCAGGCCCCTCAGAAAGTAAAGGAAGTACCTAAGCAAACATTAGTTGTGGGAGATTCCCAGATAAGGTATTTGGATAGAACGTTTTGTGCTAGAGATAGGGGGAACAGGTTAAGGGTTTGCTATCCCGGAGCTGGCATTGGTGATATTATAAACAACATGAATGATATTATGGCTGGTAATGGGAACAATCCCATTATTTGCATTAGCGTGGGAGGAAATGATGTTGGTCGAGTTAGGAGTGAGGAACTGATTCAGAGGTATAAAACAGCCATAGAGTTAGTTAGGAGCAAGGGAGGAATCCCGATCATATGTGGCATTCTTCCAAGAAAGGGAGTGGGAAATGAATGGATATCGAGGGCACTTGGTGTCAATTGCCGGCTGGAAAGATATTGCAAATCAAATGCAATATCTTTCATAGACAACTGGGAACACTTCTATGGAAGAAATGAAATGTATGCTCGTGATGGGGTGCATCTATCGAGAGCTGGGGTTGTTGCTGTTGGGAACTCGTTAGAAGAAGTGGTTAGAGGTGTTTGTTTGGGTTTAAACTGTTAGTAGATAGAGGTATGGGAATTGATTTGGAGGAAGGAGGTAATAAAAGTATGTGTTTGTGGGAGAAAGGAATTGGCAAAACGATCAGGGAAAGAGAAGGTCCGCAAAATAACAATTCACTTAGGGTATATTACACTAACAGTAGAAGTCTAAGAAATAAAATTAACGAATTAAATGCTCTTGTCTGCACAGAAAGAATAGATATTATTGCACTTACCGAAACGTGGATGAATGTAGAAAATAGAGAACTATTAGCTGAATATCAAATATATGGATTTAAACTATTTCACACAGATAGATATATTAGACGAGGAGGTGGAGTAGCCGTATATGTTAGGGACAATTTGAAATGTAGTCTCAAAGAGGGAATCAAAACAGAGCCACACACAGAAACTATTTGGATTGAATTAAACGAAAAAGCTAATAATATTATAATAGGAGTAATATATAGGCCACCAAATTTAGACAGAATGGAAGCAAAGCATCTATGGGATGAAATATCTAGAGCATCTAGATCTAACAGTATTTATGTCATGGGTGACTTTAATTTTAGCGGAATAAACTGGTTGAACAAAACAGGGAATAGTGAAGCAGAAGATTTTCTAGAATTAATTGACGATTGCTTTCTTACGCAACACATTAAGGAACCAACACGGGAAAATAATATTTTAGATTTAGTGTTAACTAACAGGGAAACGCAAATTAATGACATCGAAATAGGGAGTGAGCTAGGGAGCAGTGATCACAAAGAAATCAGATTTAGCATAGAATGGAATAGACCAGTAGGAGAAAATTCTGTTAAAGTGCCAGATTTTCGAAAAGCTGATTTTAATAGCCTAAGAAATTTTTTGGGTCAAATTGATTGGAAAGTCTTGGGTATGGGGTGGGGGCCGGTCTTGGAGCGAGACATGAACCCAGCGATAGGTGACTTAAATGGGGATTTCGATGTGGATTCAATATATAACTTATTTAAGAATATTCTAAACAAAGCACAAGAACGTAGTATACCATACAAATTGAATAGATCGAATACTAATGACCCAAAGTGGATAACAAAGAATTTGAAGAACCTTATAGGTAAAAAGAGAGCTTGGTACAAAAGGATTAAAAATGGGGAGGTCACTTTAGAACAGGAATTCGTACAACTGGTTAGAAATGTTAAAAAAGAGATAAGGAAAGCAAAAAGAAACTATGAAGTTCGCATAGCAGGGCAAGCAAAGACAAATCCTAAAGGGTTTTTTCAGTTATATCGTACCAAGACTAGGGAAAGGATAGGTCCATTAAAAACTGAGACAGGTCAAATAACAGATAGTGATGAAGAGATGAGTAGTATTTTTAATAAATATTTTGTATCTGTATTTACTAAAGAGGAACTTAACAATATGCCTTCAGCCGAACAAGTCTATGTGGGTGGGGACGAGGACAGGTTGACGAGTTTAGCAGTTACCAGGGAGGATGTTCTTAAACAAATAGTAAAACTCAAACCAAACAAATCCCCAGGGCCGGATGAAGTGTTTGCCAGGGTGCTTAAAGAATGCAAAGAGGAGCTTTGTGACCCACTGTCAACCATATTTAATAAATCAATAGAGACAGGCAGAGTGCCAGAGTTTTGGAAAGTTGCTAATGTGATACCAGTTTTTAAGAAAGGAGATAGATCACTTGCGTCTAACTATCGACCAATTAGCCTAACGTCTATTGTGGGAAAGTTACTCGAATCTATAATAGCAAATAAAATTCGTCTTCATCTTGAAAAACATAAATTAATAATTGAGTCACAACATGGTTTTATAAATGGCCGTTCATGTTTAACAAATTTGTTATCTTTTTATTCTAGCATTGTTGAGGCAGTTGATAGTGGTAAGGATTGCGATGTTGTATACCTTGACTTTAGCAAAGCTTTTGATACAGTGCCACATGAAAGACTGATTAAAAAGATAGAGTCTCATGGTATTGGGGGTGCTATATTAAGCTGGATTAGGGCATGGCTATACCAAAGGAAACAGAGAGTTAGTATAAATGGAATCAAGTCAGAGTGGGAAAATGTTGAAAGTGGAGTGCCTCAAGGCTCTGTCCTGGGACCTCTGTTGTTTATAATATATATAAATGATTTAGATTCAGGTTTGAGTAGCAACATTTGCAAATTTGCCGATGATACGAAAATCGGTAGGGAAATTAATTCGGAGGAGGACTCACTATCACTTCAAGTTGATCTAGATAGGGTTTTGAAATGGTCAAAGGATTGGCAGATGCAGTTTAATGCTGATAAATGTAAAGTTCTGAGGTTAGGTAATGATGATAGAGTTACAAGATACGAGCTAGATGGTGTTGTGATTGCGAAGTCGGATTGCGAAAGGGATCTGGGAGTTATGATTAGTAAGAATTTAAAACAAAAGGATCAATGCATAAATGTTCGTAATAAGGCAAATCGGACACTTGGATTTATTAATCGCAGCGTTAGTAACAAGACACCTGGTGTGGTTCTCAAGCTATATCTTGCTCTAGTTAGGCCCCATTTAGATTATGCAGTTCAGTTTTGGTCGCCATATTATAGAATGGATATAAATTCACTTGAACGTGTCCAGCGTAGGATGACTAAGTTAATTCCCCAAATTAGAAATCTTTCATATGAAGAAAGATTAACAAAGCTTAAGTTGCATTCACTGGACAGGCGAAGAGTTAGGGGTGACATGATAGAGGTTTACAAGTGGATGAATGGACATAACCGGGGGGATATTAATAGGGTATTAAAAGTATCAACACAGGACAGAACACGAAACAATGGATATAAATTGGATAAGTTTAGATTTAGGAAAGACTTGGGTAAATACTGGTTCAGTAACAGGGTTGTTGATTTGTGGAACCAATTGCCGCGTAACATTGTGGAGGTGGGGTCCCTCGATTGTTTCAAGCACGGGTTGGACAAGTATATGAGTGGGATTGGGTGGTTATAGAATAGGAGCTGCCTCGTATGGGCCAATAGGCCTTCTGCAGTTACCTTTGTTCTTATGTTCTTATGTAATAAATATTTTGTATCTGTATTTACTAAAGAGGAACTTAACAATATGCCTTCAGCCGAACAAGTCTATGTGGGTGGGGACGAGGACAGGTTGACGAGTTTAGCAGTTACCAGGGAGGATGTTCTTAAACAAATAGTAAAACTCAAACCAAACAAATCCCCAGGGCCGGATGAAGTGTTTGCCAGGGTGCTTAAAGAATGCAAAGAGGAGCTTTGTGACCCACTGTCAACCATATTTAATAAATCAATAGAGTCAGGCAGAGTGCCAGAGTTTTGGAAAGTTGCTAATGTGATACCAGTTTTTAAGAAAGGAGATAGATCACTTGCGTCTAACTATCGACCAATTAGCCTAACGTCTATTGTGGGAAAGTTACTCGAATCTATAATAGCAAATAAAATTCGTCTTCATCTTGAAAAACATAAATTAATAATTGAGTCGCAACATGGTTTTATAAATGGCCGTTCATGTTTAACAAATTTGTTATCTTTTTATTCTAGCATTGTTGAGGCAGTTGATAGTGGTAAGGATTGCGATGTTGTATATCTTGACTTTAGCAAAGCTTTTGATACAGTGCCACATGAAAGACTGATTAAAAAGTTAGAGTCTCATGGTATTGGGGGTGCTATATTAAGCTGGATTAGGGCATGGCTATACCAAAGGAAACAGAGAGTTAGTATAAATGGAATCAAGTCAGAGTGGGAAAATGTTGTAAGTGGAGTGCCTCAAGGCTCTGTCCTGGGACCTCTGTTGTTTATAATATATATAAATGATTTAGATTCAGGTTTGAGTAGCAACATTTGCAAATTTGCCGATGATACGAAAATCGGTAGGGAAATTAATTCGGAGGAGGACTCACTATCACTTCAAGTTGATCTAGATAGGGTTTTGAAATGGTCAAAGGATTGGCAGATGCAGTTTAATGCTGATAAATGTAAAGTTCTGAGGTTAGGTAATGATGATAGAGTTACAAGATACGAGCTAGATGGTGTTGTGATTGCGAAGTCGGATTGCGAAAGGGATCTGGGAGTTATGATTAGTAAGAATTTAAAACAAAAGGATCAATGCATAAATGTTCGTAATAAGGCAAATCGGACACTTGGATTTATTAATCGCAGCGTTAGTAACAAGACACCTGGTGTGGTTCTCAAGCTATATCTTGCTCTAGTTAGGCCCCATTTAGATTATGCAGTTCAGTTTTGGTCGCCATATTATAGAATGGATATAAATTCACTTGAACGTGTCCAGCGTAGGATGACTAAGTTAATTCCCCAAATTAGAAATCTTTCATATGAAGAAAGATTAACAAAGCTTAAGTTGCATTCACTGGAAAGGCGAAGAGTTAGGGGTAACATGATAGAGGTTTACAAGTGGATGAATGGACATAACCGGGGGGATATTAATAGGGTATTAAAAGTATCAACACAGGACAGAACACGAAACAATGGATATAAATTGGATAAGTTTAGATTTAGGAAAGACTTGGGTAAATACTGGTTCAGTAACAGGGTTGTTGATTTGTGGAACCAATTGCCGCGTAACATTGTGGAGGTGGGGTCCCTCGATTGTTTCAAGCACGGGTTGGACAAGTATATGAGTGGGATTGGGTGGTTATAGAATAGGAGCTGCCTCGTATGGGCCAATAGGCCTTCTGCAGTTACCTTTGTTCTTATGTTCTTATGTTCTTAAATGATTTAGATTCAGGTTTGAGTAGCAACATTTGCAAATTTGCCGATGATACGAAAATCGGTAGGGAAATTAATTCGGAGGAGGACTCACTATCACTTCAAGTTGATCTAGATAGGGTTTTGAAATGGTCGAAGGATTGGCAGATGGAGTTTAATGCTGATAAATGTAAAGTTCTGAGGTAAGGTAATGATGATAGGGTTACAAGATACGAGCTAGATGGTGTTGAGATTGCGAAGTCGAATTGCGAAAGGGATCTGGGAGTTATGATTAGCCAGAAAACAAAAGGATCAATGCATAAATGTTCGTAATAAGGCAAATCGGACACTTAGATTTATTAATCACAGCGTTAGTAACAAGACACCTGGTTTGGTTCTCAAGCTATATCTTGCTCTAGTTAGGCCCCATTTACATTATGCAGTTCAGTTTTGGTCGCCATATTATAGAATGGATATAAATTCACTTGAATGTGTCCAGCGTAGGATGACTAAGTTAATTCCCCAAATTAGAAATCTTTCACATGAAGAAAGATTAACAAAGCTTAAGTTGCATTCACAGGAAAGGCGAAGAGTTAGGGGTGACATGATAGAGGTTTACAAGTGGATGAATGGATATAACAAAGGGGATATTAATAGGGTATTAAAATTATCAACACAAGACAGAACACGAAACAATGGGTATAAATTGGATAAGTTTAGATTTAGGAAAGACTTGGATAAATACTGGTTCAGTAACAGGGTTGTTGATTTGTGGAACCAATTGCCGCGTAATGTGGTGGAGATGGGGTCCCTCGATTGTTTCAAGCGCGGGTTGGACATGTATATGAGTGGGATTCGGTGGTTATAGATAGGAGCTGCCTCGTATGGGCCAATAGGCCTTCTGCAGTTACCTTTGTTCTTATGTTCTTATGTAACTGCAAAAGGCCTATTGGCCCATGCGAGGCAGCTCCTATTTAAACTTTTCTCTACCATAAGTGAAGGACGAATTTGTATTTATTATTTCCTAATTCTTAAGTGTGTTACTGTTGCCCACCATTGGCATTCTCTTAACTTTTTCTTCATCCTTTTGGATCATCTTGATACTTGTCATTATTTGTTTTAAAAGTTGTCTGACATACAACATCGACAAGAGTTTTTTTCGTTGCTTTCTTCGCTACCTCATCAACTGCTTCATTCAACAGTATTCCCACATGTGAAGGGATTCACATGAATCTTACCTTATACCCATTTTTTTCTAATGTCTTAACATTCTCTCTACACTCAATCACAATATTCTAGTATACTGATCGCCTGTTATTTAAAGACTCCAACGCTCCTCTAATGCCTATAAAGAAATAGGCATTTTTTACCACATATTACTTCCTGTAATCCTGCTAATACACATTGAAGTTCTGCCTGCATTGAGGAGATATTGTCAGTTAAGCGGCGTCCAATATCAGTATCTACAGTGCCGATGTCAGTGTACTCCCTTATCAAGACTCCACATCCTGCCTTTCTATCCCTAGCTACTGTCTGATTACATTACAGATAGAGAGTATTTGCTGTAGGTAATTTTCTAATAATACAATCATATGTTGCCCTCAGCTCTCCAATCTCACACATTTATTTTTCTCTTGCAGGGGAATAATTACTACATCTACGTTACAATCTTCTCATGGTGGTGTGAATTGACTCTTAGGCAAAGCAATACATTCTGGAATAACATCATACTTTATAACCAGCGTTGCTGCTCAGTGTCGGAAAAGAACATAATGTACTCATATATGCTCTCTTATTATACTTTATCAAACATTGTTCATTACTTGCTACCTTTTGAACTGAGAGGATTAATTCATTAGCTCCCCTACCTCTCATTAATCTAATGGCAGAGGTTACATTTATCTCTGAAATACTATCCCAATATTTTTCAAATTCAATTCCATCCTCGTTATCTCAATCATATCATTTCTTGGGGATCCTAAGATTCTTCTCATGGCTTCATTTTGTACCTTCTCCAACTTGCCCAATCTACCTTTATCAAAATAAGAAATGACAGGTGCAGCATAATCAATAAGGATCTTACAGAACTCAAGTATATCATTCGTAACACAAGGACTCCCACTCCCGTTCCATAGCATGCAAAGGCCTTCAAAGGTTGTAATATTTTCAGACATTGACCCAACAGTTTGTTCATCCTAGCTTCCAAACTCTTATGGGTATATCCAACATAAGTGCCTAAAATATTTATATATATTAATTCCCTCTATATTTTTACCGTTTACTTTCAGTATAATAGGCCTCCGACTTCTACATTCAAACTTAGTTTTGTCCTCATTATCCACCAGTCCCATATGGTGACACAGATATACAAATTATCTAACACCATTTGAACCGTTGAAACATCTTTGCCCTGAAACAAAATATCATAGGCATATATGATCAGAGTTACCCCAATTTGAGTATCTCTCAGATACTCAATATTCTGTTCATTTGTATATTAAACCGGTTGAGACTTACCACTCCATCCTGAGGTGTGCCATGTTCAAAAGATCGTACACCTGACATACAACCTTGATTCCACAACTGAACCATTCTTTTGTAAAGATAATCTCCTATCCTGTGCAATAATCTCCCTTTAACGCCAAGACCAGCTAGTTGATATAAGATCACCTTGTTGACCAATCCATATCACAGTGAGCCAACTCCATGCTGAATTTGTCTCCTGTAGCCATCACTCCACAGTGAGCATTTGACTAATAGAACGGAATACGAAATGAATCGTGATAGAACCAGCGTTGCTGCTCAGTGTCGGAAAAGAAAATCCATATTAGATACAAGTTCCGAAAGTGACGGCGATTGGCATCCTGTGAATAAAGCAAACAGGAAAAGCCACTCCATGACAACCCATCTACCGACAAACACTCCAGCTTCTCCAGCTCTACCAACAACCACTCCAGCTCATCTGACTAAATCTACACTGCCAGTTTTCGAAGTCCAGCATACCGAAGGTAAGTCTTCCTACGCCACTGTAGTGTACCTCGAAAAAGAGTACCCCCAGCTCCAGATCAGAGCAAAACCAAATCTCAGAGGAGAATACCTGATTTTCGAAAAGCTAATTTCAATAACCTAAGAAATTTATTGGGTCAAATAGATTGGAAAGTCTTGGGTATGGGGTGTGGGCCGGTCTTAGAGCTAGACGTGAACCCAGCGATAGGTGGGTTCATAATGCTGATAAATGTAAAGTTCTGAGGTTAGGTAATGATGATAGAGTTACAAGATACGAGTTAGATGGTGTTGTGATTGCGAAGTCGGATTGCGAAAGGGATCTGGGAGTTATGATTAGTAAGAATTTAAAACAAAAGGATCAATGCATAAATGTTCGTAATAAGGCAAATCGGACACTTGGATTTATTAATCGCAGCGTTAGTAACAAGACACCTGGTGTGGTTCTCAAGCTATATCTTGCTCTAGTTAGGCCCCATTTAGATTATGCAGTTCAGTTTTGGTCGCCATATTATAGAATGAATATAAATTCACTTGAACGTGTCCAGCGTAGGATGACTAAGTTAATTCCCCAAATTAGAAATCTTTCATATGAAGAAAGATTAACAAAGCTTAAGTTGCATTCACTGGAAAGGCGAAGAGTTAGGGGTGACATGATAGAGGTTTACAAGTGGATGAATGGACATAACCGGGGGGATATTAATAGGGTATTAAAAGTATCAACACAGGACAGAACACGAAACAATGGGTATAAATTGGATAAGTTTAGATTTAGGAAAGACTTGGGTAAATACTGGTTCAGTAACAGGGTTGTTGATTTGTGGAACCAATTGCCGCGTAACATTGTGGAGGTGGGGTCCCTCGATTGTTTCAAGCACGGGTTGGACAAGTATATGAGTGGGATTGGGTGGTTATAGAATAGGAGCTGCCTCGTATGGGCCAATAGGCCTTCTGCAGTTACCTTTGTTCTTATGTTCTTATGTTCTTAGGTGACGAAAAAGGGGTTTCCGATGTGGACTCAAAATATAACCTATTTAAAAATATTCTAAGCGAAGCCCAGGAATGTAGTATACCATATAAATTGAATAGATCGAATACTAATGATCCAAAGTGGAAAACAAAGGATCTGAAGAACCTTATTGGTAAAAAGAGAGCGTGGTACAAAAGGATTAAGAATGGGGAAGTCCGTTTAGAACAGGAATTCGTACAACTGGTTAAAAATACTAAAAAAGAGATAAGGAAAGCAAAAAGAAACTATGAAGTTTGCATAGCAGAGCAAGCAAAGACAAATCCTAAAGGGTTTTTCCAGATATACTTGACAAAGATTAAGGAAAGGATAGGTCCATTAAAAACTGAGACAGGTCAAATAACAGATAATGATGAAGAGATGAGTAGTATTTTTAATAAATATTTTATATCTGTATTTACTAAAGAGGAACTTAACAATATGCCTTCAGCCGAACAAGTATATGTAGGTGGGGACGAGGACAGGTTGACTAGTTTAGCAGTTACCAGGAAGGATGTAATTAAACAAATAGTTAAACTCAAACCAAACAAATCCCCAGGGCCGGATGAAGTGTTTGCCAGGGTGCTTAAAGAATGCAAAGAGGAGCTTTGCGACCCACTGTCTACCATATTTAATAAATCAATAGAGTTAGGCAGAGTGCCAGAGTTATGGAAATTTGCTAATGTGATACCAATTTTTAAGAAAGGAGATAGATCACTTGCGTCAAACTATCGACCAATTAGCCTAACGTCTATTGTGGGAAAGTTACTCGAATCTATAATAGCAAATAAAATTCGTCTTCATCTTGAAAAACATAAATTAATAATTGAGTCGCAACATGGTTTTATAAATGGCCGTTCATGTTTAACAAATTTGTTATCTTTTTATTCTAGCATTGTTGAGGCAGTTGATAGTGGTAAGGATTGCGATGTTGTATATCTTGACTTTAGCAAAGCTTTTGATACAGTGCCACATGAAAGACTGATTAAAAAGTTAGAGTCTCATGGTATTGGGGGTGCTATATTAAGCTGGATTAGGGCATGGCTATACCAAAGGAAACAGAGAGTTAGTATAAATGGAATCAAGTCAGAGTGGGAAAATGTTGTAAGTGGAGTGCCTCAAGGCTCTGTCCTGGGACCTCTGTTGTTTATAATATATATAAATGATTTAGATTCAGGTTTGAGTAGCAACATTTGCAAATTTGCCGATGATACGAAAATCGGTAGGGAAATTAATTCGGAGGAGGACTCACTATCACTTCAAGTTGATCTAGATAGGGTTTTGAAATGGTCAAAGGATTGGCAGATGCAGTTTAATGCTGATAAATGTAAAGTTCTGAGGTTAGGTAATGATGATAGAGTTACAAGATACGAGCTAGATGGTGTTGTGATTGCGAAGTCGGATTGCGAAAGGGATCTGGGAGTTATGATTAGTAAGAATTTAAAACAAAAGGATCAATGCATAAATGTTCGTAATAAGGCAAATCGGACACTTGGATTTATTAATCGCAGCGTTAGTAACAAGACACCTGGTGTGGTTCTCAAGCTATATCTTGCTCTAGTTAGGCCCCATTTAGATTATGCAGTTCAGTTTTGGTCGCCATATTATAGAATGGATATAAATTCACTTGAACGTGTCCAGCGTAGGATGACTAAGTTAATTCCCCAAATTAGAAATCTTTCATATGAAGAAAGATTAACAAAGCTTAAGTTGCATTCACTGGAAAGGCGAAGAGTTAGGGGTGACATGATAGAGGTTTACAAGTGGATGAATGGACATAACCGGGGGGATATTAATAGGGTATTAAAAGTATCAACACAGGACAGAACACGAAACAATGGATATAAATTGGATAAGTTTAGATTTAGGAAAGACTTGGGTAAATACTGGTTCAGTAACAGGGTTGTTGATTTGTGGAACCAATTGCCGCGTAACATTGTGGAGGTGGGGTCCCTCGATTGTTTCAAGCACGGGTTGGACAAGTATATGAGTGGGATTGGGTGGTTATAGAATAGGAGCTGCCTCGTATGGGCCAATAGGCCTTCTGCAGTTACCTTTGTTCTTATGTTCTTATGTTCTTAAATGATTTAGATTCAGGTTTGAGTAGCAACATTTGCAAATTTGCCGATGATACGAAAATCGGTAGGGAAATTAATTCGGAGGAGGACTCACTATCACTTCAAGTTGATCTAGATAGGGTTTTGAAATGGTCGAAGGATTGGCAGATGGAGTTTAATGCTGATAAATGTAAAGTTCTGAGGTAAGGTAATGATGATAGGGTTACAAGATACGAGCTAGATGGTGTTGAGATTGCGAAGTCGAATTGCGAAAGGGATCTGGGAGTTATGATTAGCCAGAAAACAAAAGGATCAATGCATAAATGTTCGTAATAAGGCAAATCGGACACTTAGATTTATTAATCACAGCGTTAGTAACAAGACACCTGGTTTGGTTCTCAAGCTATATCTTGCTCTAGTTAGGCCCCATTTACATTATGCAGTTCAGTTTTGGTCGCCATATTATAGAATGGATATAAATTCACTTGAATGTGTCCAGCGTAGGATGACTAAGTTAATTCCCCAAATTAGAAATCTTTCACATGAAGAAAGATTAACAAAGCTTAAGTTGCATTCACAGGAAAGGCGAAGAGTTAGGGGTGACATGATAGAGGTTTACAAGTGGATGAATGGATATAACAAAGGGGATATTAATAGGGTATTAAAATTATCAACACAAGACAGAACACGAAACAATGGGTATAAATTGGATAAGTTTAGATTTAGGAAAGACTTGGATAAATACTGGTTCAGTAACAGGGTTGTTGATTTGTGGAACCAATTGCCGCGTAATGTGGTGGAGATGGGGTCCCTCGATTGTTTCAAGCGCGGGTTGGACATGTATATGAGTGGGATTCGGTGGTTATAGATAGGAGCTGCCTCGTATGGGCCAATAGGCCTTCTGCAGTTACCTTTGTTCTTATGTTCTTATGTAACTGCAAAAGGCCTATTGGCCCATGCGAGGCAGCTCCTATTTAAACTTTTCTCTACCATAAGTGAAGGACGAATTTGTATTTATTATTTCCTAATTCTTAAGTGTGTTACTGTTGCCCACCATTGGCATTCTCTTAACTTTTTCTTCATCCTTTTGGATCATCTTGATACTTGTCATTATTTGTTTTAAAAGTTGTCTGACATACAACATCGACAAGAGTTTTTTTCGTTGCTTTCTTCGCTACCTCATCAACTGCTTCATTCAACAGTATTCCCACATGTGAAGGGATTCACATGAATCTTACCTTATACCCATTTTTTTCTAATGTCTTAACATTCTCTCTACACTCAATCACAATATTCTAGTATACTGATCGCCTGTTATTTAAAGACTCCAACGCTCCTCTAATGCCTATAAAGAAATAGGCATTTTTTACCACATATTACTTCCTGTAATCCTGCTAATACACATTGAAGTTCTGCCTGCATTGAGGAGATATTGTCAGTTAAGCGGCGTCCAATATCAGTATCTACAGTGCCGATGTCAGTGTACTCCCTTATCAAGACTCCACATCCTGCCTTTCTATCCCTAGCTACTGTCTGATTACATTACAGATAGAGAGTATTTGCTGTAGGTAATTTTCTAATAATACAATCATATGTTGCCCTCAGCTCTCCAATCTCACACATTTATTTTTCTCTTGCAGGGGAATAATTACTACATCTACGTTACAATCTTCTCATGGTGGTGTGAATTGACTCTTAGGCAAAGCAATACATTCTGGAATAACATCATACTTTATAACCAGCGTTGCTGCTCAGTGTCGGAAAAGAACATAATGTACTCATATATGCTCTCTTATTATACTTTATCAAACATTGTTCATTACTTGCTACCTTTTGAACTGAGAGGATTAATTCATTAGCTCCCCTACCTCTCATTAATCTAATGGCAGAGGTTACATTTATCTCTGAAATACTATCCCAATATTTTTCAAATTCAATTCCATCCTCGTTATCTCAATCATATCATTTCTTGGGGATCCTAAGATTCTTCTCATGGCTTCATTTTGTACCTTCTCCAACTTGCCCAATCTACCTTTATCAAAATAAGAAATGACAGGTGCAGCATAATCAATAAGGATCTTACAGAACTCAAGTATATCATTCGTAACACAAGGACTCCCACTCCCGTTCCATAGCATGCAAAGGCCTTCAAAGGTTGTAATATTTTCAGACATTGACCCAACAGTTTGTTCATCCTAGCTTCCAAACTCTTATGGGTATATCCAACATAAGTGCCTAAAATATTTATATATATTAATTCCCTCTATATTTTTACCGTTTACTTTCAGTATAATAGGCCTCCGACTTCTACATTCAAACTTAGTTTTGTCCTCATTATCCACCAGTCCCATATGGTGACACAGATATACAAATTATCTAACACCATTTGAACCGTTGAAACATCTTTGCCCTGAAACAAAATATCATAGGCATATATGATCAGAGTTACCCCAATTTGAGTATCTCTCAGATACTCAATATTCTGTTCATTTGTATATTAAACCGGTTGAGACTTACCACTCCATCCTGAGGTGTGCCATGTTCAAAAGATCGTACACCTGACATACAACCTTGATTCCACAACTGAACCATTCTTTTGTAAAGATAATCTCCTATCCTGTGCAATAATCTCCCTTTAACGCCAAGACCAGCTAGTTGATATAAGATCACCTTGTTGACCAATCCATATCACAGTGAGCCAACTCCATGCTGAATTTGTCTCCTGTAGCCATCACTCCACAGTGAGCATTTGACTAATAGAACGGAATACGAAATGAATCGTGATAGAACCAGCGTTGCTGCTCAGTGTCGGAAAAGAAAATCCATATTAGATACAAGTTCCGAAAGTGACGGCGATTGGCATCCTGTGAATAAAGCAAACAGGAAAAGCCACTCCATGACAACCCATCTACCGACAAACACTCCAGCTTCTCCAGCTCTACCAACAACCACTCCAGCTCATCTGACTAAATCTACACTGCCAGTTTTCGAAGTCCAGCATACCGAAGGTAAGTCTTCCTACGCCACTGTAGTGTACCTCGAAAAAGAGTACCCCCAGCTCCAGATCAGAGCAAAACCAAATCTCAGAGGAGAATACCTGATTTTCGAAAAGCTAATTTCAATAACCTAAGAAATTTATTGGGTCAAATAGATTGGAAAGTCTTGGGTATGGGGTGTGGGCCGGTCTTAGAGCTAGACGTGAACCCAGCGATAGGTGGGTTCATAATGCTGATAAATGTAAAGTTCTGAGGTTAGGTAATGATGATAGAGTTACAAGATACGAGTTAGATGGTGTTGTGATTGCGAAGTCGGATTGCGAAAGGGATCTGGGAGTTATGATTAGTAAGAATTTAAAACAAAAGGATCAATGCATAAATGTTCGTAATAAGGCAAATCGGACACTTGGATTTATTAATCGCAGCGTTAGTAACAAGACACCTGGTGTGGTTCTCAAGCTATATCTTGCTCTAGTTAGGCCCCATTTAGATTATGCAGTTCAGTTTTGGTCGCCATATTATAGAATGAATATAAATTCACTTGAACGTGTCCAGCGTAGGATGACTAAGTTAATTCCCCAAATTAGAAATCTTTCATATGAAGAAAGATTAACAAAGCTTAAGTTGCATTCACTGGAAAGGCGAAGAGTTAGGGGTGACATGATAGAGGTTTACAAGTGGATGAATGGACATAACCGGGGGGATATTAATAGGGTATTAAAAGTATCAACACAGGACAGAACACGAAACAATGGGTATAAATTGGATAAGTTTAGATTTAGGAAAGACTTGGGTAAATACTGGTTCAGTAACAGGGTTGTTGATTTGTGGAACCAATTGCCGCGTAACATTGTGGAGGTGGGGTCCCTCGATTGTTTCAAGCACGGGTTGGACAAGTATATGAGTGGGATTGGGTGGTTATAGAATAGGAGCTGCCTCGTATGGGCCAATAGGCCTTCTGCAGTTACCTTTGTTCTTATGTTCTTATGTTCTTAGGTGACGAAAAAGGGGTTTCCGATGTGGACTCAAAATATAACCTATTTAAAAATATTCTAAGCGAAGCCCAGGAATGTAGTATACCATATAAATTGAATAGATCGAATACTAATGATCCAAAGTGGAAAACAAAGGATCTGAAGAACCTTATTGGTAAAAAGAGAGCGTGGTACAAAAGGATTAAGAATGGGGAAGTCCGTTTAGAACAGGAATTCGTACAACTGGTTAAAAATACTAAAAAAAAGATAAGGAAAGCAAAAAGAAACTATGAAGTTTGCATAGCAGAGCAAGCAAAGACAAATCCTAAAGGGTTTTTCCAGATATACTTGACAAAGATTAAGGAAAGGATAGGTCCATTAAAAACTGAGACAGGTCAAATAACAGATAATGATGAAGAGATGAGTAGTATTTTTAATAAATATTTTATATCTGTATTTACTAAAGAGGAACTTAACAATATGCCTTCAGCCGAACAAGTATATGTAGGTGGGGACGAGGACAGGTTGACTAGTTTAGCAGTTACCAGGAAGGATGTAATTAAACAAATAGTTAAACTCAAACCAAACAAATCCCCAGGGCCGGATGAAGTGTTTGCCAGGGTGCTTAAAGAATGCAAAGAGGAGCTTTGCGACCCACTGTCTACCATATTTAATAAATCAATAGAGTTAGGCAGAGTGCCAGAGTTATGGAAATTTGCTAATGTGATACCAATTTTTAAGAAAGGAGATAGATCACTTGCGTCAAACTATCGACCAATTAGCCTAACGTCTATTGTGGGAAAGTTACTTGAATCGATAATTGCAAATAAAATTCGTCTTCTTCTTGAAAAACACAAATTAATAAATGAGTCGCAACATGGTTTTACAAATGGCCGTTCATGTTTAACAAATTTGCTATCTTTTTATTCCAGCATAGTTGAGGCAGTTGATAGTGGTAAGGATTGTGATGTCGTGTGCCTTGACTTTAGCAAAGCTTTTGATTCGGTGCCACATGAAAGACTGATTAAATAAAATAGAGGCTCATGGTATTGGAGGTGCTATATTAAGTTGGATTAGGGCATGGCTATTCCAAAGAAAACAGAGAGTTAGTATAAATCTATGTTAAACATAATAATCTATGTTAAATGTGACCTGATCTCCAAGTCCATAACCAGCCCACCCGATTTTGGACCAGGGACAGAGGTAATGGGAGTATCCATTGAGCTAAGGCACGACAAACTTGAAGTGTTTAATGTGTACAGGTCTCCACATGCTGAAATGGATCTCTCTGTGTTATTTGGATACGCGACTACATCAAACACAATCATTTGTGGAGATTTTAATGCCTATCATCGATTGGCACTAGGCTCGAACACAACAAATGAGGCCGGCATTCACATTGGACATCTACTAGACCAGCTACCAGATATTCAAATCCTAAACAAGAATGAACCCACCCACATCCAAGAAGGTAAATTAGACCTTAACTTCGTTTCAGCCTCCCTAAGAGATGCAACAACATGGTCAGTTGAGCCCACACTCACAAGCGACCACTATGGGGTCCAAATTGATGTTAAGTTAGATCTACCCACCCCACCTCCGCCTCCATCTGAAGCCTAGAACTTTGGTTTAGCAAACTGGGACCGATTTCAAAACCTCATTTCAGAGTGGCATAGAAACTATGGTGTTCCCGAAGTCATTAATCAGGCAGAACAAGATTTTGTCAAAGCGATTCAAAGTGCAGCCAACCACTCAATCCCACTAAGAAAACAATCCACCGGACACCATAAAGATCATTGGTACATTTGCGAACATGTCAAAGAACTCAACCATTGACTCAACAGAACAAGAAAGCTATACAAAAAGCAGCCAAATGACCGCAAAAGGACCTTAGTTTGTGAGGTCAAGGAACATGTGCATCAAGAGACCAGACTAATAAAAGAACAAAAGTGGCTGGAATGGTGTTCACATCTGAATGAACACACCTCTCTTGGAGAGATGTGGCAGCAAATCCACCAGGCCGAAGGAAATAAAACACCTAAAGCTCCACACCCCAAGGATCCTCAACAGGAAGCCGAAGTACTGGCAACCAGGTTTGCAGAAAGAGCAGCCAGCAATCAGCTTCCACCAATCCAGCAATCAGCTTTTTTATGTATTAGCAGTGCAGACAGGATTAGAGGAAAAACGGTGGCACAGAATCCTTACAGCATGTGAAGAAGTCTCTGACACTAATGCCCTTTCACACTGGATGAGCTCAATCGGGATAAGAAAAACTCCATGAATACATCCCCTGGAGACGACAAAATAACCTATAAAATAATTAGAAACCTCGGCCCAGAGGGAGACGCTGCATACATAAGGTTAGCCTGGTAAGTTTAGCCTGGACTTCTCAAACTAGACCTACAGCTTGGAATAGAGCAGACATAGTGCTGATCTCAAAACCCAAAGATCCAGCTGTTCCCAGGACCATCTCTCTCCAAAGCTGTGCAGCCAAGACGGCTGACAGAATGGCACTCAACAGACTGGAGTGGAAAAGCTAATTTTTTAAAATTTGAGTAAAAGTAACGAAGATATATGACCGAACCTAACCCACCCTACTAACCTAACCTAACCTATCTTAACCTAACGTAAACTATTACAACTGAATCAATAATTTATGTTCATAATATCTATATCATAAAAATGGAAATGTTCGTTTGTTCAAAATCGCTAATCTCCGAAAGTACTTCACCGATTGCTTTGTAATTTTCACACAACGTTAATTTGCATCCGAGCAGGTTTTTATGTACATACTATACAGATGTCACGTCTGTGACAGTAAAAAAAACTGCTTTTTCTGAAAAACTGTGTTTTTCATATGAGGGGAAATCTTCTAAACCTCTTTACCGATTGCTTTGAAATTTTGACACAGCATTGCATTCAAATAGGCGCGTCTTTTTGTATATCTACTATATACATACCTCATCTATGATAGGAAAAAACTTGCTTTTATTGAAAAAAGCGCCATCTGTTGGACGTAAGGGCGACACATGTTGTAATCTCCAAAAAATTTTCACCAATTGTTTTGAAATTTTGAAACAACGTTGCATTCGAATAGGTGCATCTTTTTATATACCTACAATGTAGATGCCACCCCTGTGACAGGTAAAAACATGTGGTTTTTAAAAACAGCGCCATCTGTTGAAAATTATGGCAACATTCACGCTACACTAAATATATCACAAATTCCATTTCAATGTTTCCGATTGCATTGATGAATTTTATTTTCATAAATTTCGATCTATTTTATTTTTTAGTGAATTATTTTGTGTGACATTGTGTTGGAATTGAGCTGTGTTGTTTATCACACTGTTCATTTCTTAAGGATAAGTATAGATGCCACATCTGTGACAGGTAAAACTATGCTTTTCTTGAAAAACAGCGCCATCTGTTGCATGTAAGAGCAACACACATGCTATACTAGATATGGTACAATTCCATTTCAATGTTTCTGATTGCATCGATGAATTGAATTGTCCTAGATTTTGATTTATTTTCATTTTGATTTAATTATTTTGTGTGAATTGCATTGGATTTGAGCTGTGTTGTTTACAAGGTCATTCATTTCGTGAGAATAGTTTCTTTTTTTATATTTTTTTTTTATATTTTGATTTCATTTTTTACTGTTTTCTTATATATCAGTGATGTGAACATCAGATTACTGCATGCTCCCAATTTTCTGAAGGGAACATCAGGCCATTTGGGAAGGCATTGGACGAGGGAGTGGGGAATGGTGGTGATGACGAGGAGAATGAAGTGAGAGATGGTGTGGAGGACGAGGGGACAGGGGAGTTTGGGATGGTGGGGAGAGGAGATGGGGGAATGGAGAATGGTGGGGAGGACAAAGAGACTGGGGAGTGGAGCATGGTAGGGAGGACAAAGGGACAGGGGAGTGGGGCATAGCTGGAAGGAAGAGGGCATGGTGGAGTGGGGAATGGTGGGAGTACAAAGGGATAATGGAGTGGGGAATGGTTGGAAGGCCGAGGAGATGGGTGAGGGGAGAATGGTGAGGAGGACTGGGGGACCGGGAAGGTTGCTGTGGCTCAGCAACACGTGGGCGGGTACTGCTAGTAATATAATAATAATATATAAAATAGACCAATAGGAAACAATTTATTGAAAATAAAATCACTCGGCCTATTAGGCAAACCGGGTCTTGCATAATAGGCAAGGTCTTGCTATAGGCAAACCGGGTCTTGCATAATAATATATATATATATATATATATATATATATATATATATATATATATATATATATATATATATATATATATATATATATATATATATATATATATATATGTCGTACCTTGTAGCCAGAACGCACTTCTCAGCCTACTATGCAAGGCCCGATTTGCCTAATAAGCCATGTTTTTATGAATTAATTGTTTTTCGACTACCTAACCTACCTAAACTAACCTAACCTAACTTTTTCGGCTACCTAACCTAACCTAACCTAAAAAGATAGGTTAGGTTAGGTTAGGTAGGGTTGGTTAGGTTCGGTCATATATCTGCGTTAATTTTGAGATTGATGGGAAATTGCAGCCTCACACATGTACGATCGTAGAGAACCTTGATTTTCCTGGTCACATCTTAATGGGAACTGATTTTCTGTCTCGGTTTGATTATTCCTTGTCTGCTCAAAAAGGGGCTAGGAACTGCAAGTTACAGTTGGGGCAGACTTCCTACCCAGTGGAGATGATCGACCATCCCCCAGTTGTAGCTTCAATTAAGAGGAAGCAAAAATATAATGCGCACTATCCAAAATTTACTTTTAAGTCTCTTCCAGACACATTTAAGAGGTCATGCGCATTGCATGCATTGACCAAACAGAGTTGCCCACCACATTCTGTTAAATTTATTAAAGTAGCCGTGGGACGTCACATACAACCAGGTACCACCTTTCAGGTGGCTGGGAGATGTGATAGCTTATTAATTCCTCATCATTTAATTGTAGTGCTCGATAAAGGTGCACTCAATCCAGTTGCCAATCTTTCACATAAGACGTTTCGCTTCAGGGCAGGTGATAGGGTATCTCAGAGAACCATGGTGGAGGACACAGAAATCTTTCACCATGAGTCAGCTGAGACGCCAACCGTCACTGCACAATGTAGTGCATTGAACATGACAGGGAACAATACACCATCCAAAGTACAGTATGAGATGAGAAATGTTGCACGTAATGTAGAAGAGGTAGAAAATTATTTTTGGCACTTGATTTACAACATGTTACGCAGGCGGATAGCAAGGCACTGAGAGGAGTTTTGCGGAAATTCCCTAAATTATTTGCGACCAGATTGCGACCAGGATGACCAGATTGGTCTCCCTGATAAGATTGAGCACACCATTTCGACTGGTGATCATTTGCCTGTGTACACGAGACAGTGGAGGTTGCCGGAACAGGTAAAGAACGTTATCAGGGAGGAGTGGCAGAAAATGTTGAGGCAGGGCGTGATAGAGCCTAATACGTCACCGTGGCTCTCTCCTGTTGTGCTAGTTCGGAAACCGGACGGTAGTTATCGTTTCTGTGTTGACTACCGGAAGGTGAACGAAATAACTAAGGGTGATGTGTCTCCGTTGCCCCGAATACAGGAAATAATAGATCAATTTGGTGCTGCAAAGTATTTCTCAACTCTTGACGCGAAATCGGCATATTGGGCGATTCCGGTGGCAGAACAAGAGAGGGATTAAACAGCATACTCGGATGGTAGGCACACTTATCAATTCCATAGGATGCCGTTTGGTTTAAAGACAGCGCCTTCGTCGTTTCAGAGGGCCATAAACTTCATACTCAGTCCGGTCCTGGGTATTCATTCTTTAGCGTACCTGGATGATGTTGTGATATATTCCAGGACGTTTGAGGAACACCTACGGGACTTAACTGAGACTTTGACGTTGTTAGATTAGGCAGGGTTCAAGCTAAGCGTTCAGAAATGCACCCTGGCGGCCCAGAAATTCAAATTTCTGGGGTTCCAGGTGTGCCCAGACGGTATCTGACTTGACCCAGACTCTTGCCGCGCCATTGCTGACACGCCTACTCCAAGGACAGCAAAGGACGTGCGTAGGTTTTGGGGGGCGGCTGGATATTTTCGTCATCATATTGAAGGTTTCGCTGGCATTTCAGCATCCCTGACTGATCTGTCAAAGAAAAACGCGAAGTTTGTGTGGAAATTTGAGCATGACGAAGCCTATCGTAAACTAAAGGACCAACTAATCACGACACCGGTATTGGCTATTCTTGATTTTGAGAAAGAGTGGGAGGTGCACACTAACGCCAGCGGTATAGCTATTGGCGGGTGCTTAATTCAGCGAGATGCGGATAATTTACCCCATCCGGTAGCTTATTTCAGTAGAAAGGTCAAAGGTCCTGAAGTTCGTTATTCAGCTACGGATCGGGAGGCACTGGCAGTAGTAGAATCAGTTAGGTATTTCGAGCCTACCTATTTCAGCGGCACTTTGTAATTTACACGGACCATCGAGCGTTGACACACATTTAAAAAGCCAACAAAATGCCCACGAATGTCACGCTGGTCTCATGAACTTTCGGCCCACTCATTCCAGATTTTGTATAAGCCTGGTCCAGCACATGTTGTGCCAGATACGTTGAGTAGAAATATAGTGTCAGTTAAAGTTAACGAAAATATTGAAACAATTCCATCAGATAAAATGAGAGAATACCAGATGAGCGAGCCTAGATGGAAAGAAATTATTGAGTATTTAGAAGGAGGAAAATACCCAAAAAAGAAAAAGAATTTACCTATTCATGATTTTGAGATGAAACAGGGTGTTTTATCTAAGCCCAGGATGACGCGGTTGACAGCTCGCTGGAAGGTGGCCGGGGCATTACATAGTCCAAATGGAAGGCGTTCATATCTGTAAAGGCCAAAAGGAGTGGTGAAGGCAGATATTTCCTTAGCTCGCTCTGTCAAACATACTTGGTAGTATCCCTTGAGTAAGTCTAGCTTCGATAAATACCGAGCATTACTAATGGCGTCAAGGATGTCATCTATTCTAGGTAATGGATAAGCATCCTTGATAGTCACAAGATTCAATTTCCGGTAATCCGTACACAACCTCACTTTACCGTGCGGTTTCGGCACCAAGATGCAGGGTGACGCCCAAGGGGACTCACAAGAGGTGGCCAGCCCATGATCCAGGAGGTACTGTACCTCAGCACGCATAACTTCCTTTTTGCTCGGGCTTATTCGGTAGAAAGGTTGACGAATCGGCCAGGTGTCAGGGAGTAGCTGGATGTCGTACTGAACCACATTACACTCCTGCGGATCATCGCTGAATAACTTCTGGTGTTCCTTAAAGATTCTGATGAGAGGAGCACTATTACTGCCCTGCAAATAGGCATGAAGATCAGTTAGGATTTCCGAGTTGGAAGGCACTGACTCAGTGTTAGTGCTTTTGGGAGGAGAAGCAGGGAAGGTCTGACTGTGGAGGTATGGACCTTTAAATGTGGATAATGATACCTATACAGTGGGGGGAGTTCCTTGATACTGCTTCAGGAGGTTGACGTGGCACAACTGGGTCTTCCGCCGCCTATCTGGAGTCTCAAGAACGTAGTTGTGGTTGTTTCTGCACTCCTTGATGCGGTAGGGTCCTGAAAACTTGTTTTGCAATGGAGAACCTGGGATAGGAAAATATGCTAACACGAAGTCTCCTGGTTTAAATTTCCTTAGTTTGGTGCTTTGGTCAAAATGAGTCTTCATCCTCTCCTGAACTTTCAATGTGATTGTCATTAGCAAATTTACGTACTCTCTCTAGAATGTGTTTTAAGTTTTGAAGAAACTGGGGCACATTCTGAGGGTCATTGAAGGTGGCATTACGTAGAGAGTCTTTGAAAGCTTTGAGAGGAGTACGGCACTTACGTCCGTAGAGCATCTCATAAGGAGATACTCCTAGAGACTCATTGGGGAGACTTCTGAAAATGCACATAATGAGGTCAAGTTGTTTATCCCAGTCCTTCAAGGTTTCATTGCAAAATTTCTTTAGGAGTGCTTTAATAGTCTGATGACTACGTTCAAGAGAACCCTGTGCGCAGGATGATAGGGGCTGGACAGTACCTGTGTGATGTTGAACTCTTCCAGTGTCTTCTTGAAGAGATCACTGGTGAAGTTGGTGCCACAGTCACTTTGAACCTCTCTTGGAAATCCATACTGGGTGAAGATCTTCAATAGTTTTTACACCACAGTAGCAGCCGTAATGTTCTTTACTGGAACTGCTATGGGGAATCTGGTGGTAGAACACAGGATAGTTAGTATATAGGCGTTGCCAGAACTGGTCCGGGGTAAAGGACCAACACAGTCTATGATGAGTCTGTGGAAAGGTTCAGCAGGCACCTGGATAGGTTTTAATGGAGCCCGGGGAATAGAGATGTTAGGTTTACCTGCCATCTGACATGTATGACACTGTTACACGTAACTTTTGACGTCTTTAACCATACCTGGCCCGTAGTAGTCTTGTCTGATTCCGTGGTAGGTTTTGTTAAAACCATAGTGAGAAAGAGCTCCGTGGGCCAGGTTTAGAATATCGGGCCGTAGGCTGGTGGGAACCACTAGTTGTTCGACATTTGCCCAATCGTCGTCCTCCTTCAGCTTACTGGGTCTGTACCTGCGGTAGAGCTGCTGATTCTCTAGGAAGAACCCAGGGATACTGTCAGGTTGAGTCTCAGCCTGGAAGAATAATGGTGTTAATGATAGATCCTCCCTCTGTAACTTACGGAACTCCAAACTAGTAAGATATGGTGGTAGATTCTGAGGGTCTTGAGGGACAGCGGTAGCAGTAGAGTCAGCTGGTTGCGGGCGTGCAGCTTGTGCACGGGTGGTCACCAAAACCGGAGGAGAAACTTCATCACTTTCTTGGACCTCTGCTGAAACATACATAAAGATGGGATTGTCCACTACAGAGTTACACACCTGGGGTTTGTCCATGATGATCAGGTTGGACGGTTGCAGATCTTCTGCCAAGTCGTTGCCCAGGAGAAGTTGCACTCCAGACATGGGAAAAGGCTTTTCCCTGATGGTGACTTGGACTTCACCGGTCACAAAAGGACAATCCAGGTGGACTCTGGGGAGTGGATACGGAGTGGTAGCAGTGAGGTCAGTGATAAGGACGGTTTCCCCGGTGTAGGTGATGTTAGGCACAGCTGATTTCAATATTATTGACTGAAGAGCCGCTGTGTCCCTCAAGATCTTCAATTTGAAACGTCCCTCCGAATCTATAACGTTGGTAGAGACAATTCCAGGATACAGGTGTTTGCTGAAGAGAGAAAGATCATTAACAGGAACACCAACATTCATCACAGGCTTACCGGACTTAGGAGGAGTCGGTTTGGGTTTAGGAGTTTCATTGCCTTTGTATTGAGCCTTCCCACATCTATCTATCGTATGTCCATAGAGTTTGCAATACTTACAATACAACTGAGAGCTCGCTTGATCGGCACTCACTTTATCATAACTATACCAAGACTTCTTACTGGAAGGTGCTTCTGGTGTAAGCCGGTGTATGAGGCTGTAGGTGTCAGCTGACTTAGCACATCTGATGTAGTCGGTTTCTTCTTTGTCTTCTAAATATAAACGGACGGAAGGGGGAACACGTCTCAAGAATTCCTCAACTAGCATGAGGTTGACGAGTTCTGAAAATGTAGAGACATGTGCTGCTGTCAGCCATTTCATGAAACATCTTTTCTTGGCATTGTCAAATTCTAGAAAGGTGGTGGTACTTGCCTTTAGATAATCACGGAATTTTCGTCTGTATCTTTCGGTGGAGAGAAGGTAGGCGTCCAAAACTGCTTGCTTCAGGGTCTGGTAGTCATTCTCAGAGGCTAAGGTACTGAAAGTAACTGCAGCTCTACCTGTGAGATGCACTATGAGAAGGGTAGACCATTGATCTGCAGGCCAGCCAAGTTTTTTAGCTAGGGTCTCAAAAGTGGTGAAAATACATCAATCTCTGTCTCAACGAATGGTGGCATTAACTTACTTGCATGGGAGACATTGAAACTTACGGGAAGATTAGCGGTAGCTTGTTGGCGCTGAGTGTGGTGTGTAGTTTCCAACGCGAGTTCTTGTTGTCGACATGCAATAGCCATATCGGCTTGCTTCTTATCATGCTCGCGTTGCATCTCCAGGTGACGTTGTTTTGCTTCAAGCTGTACTCGCTCACGCTCACGGAGTAGTGCAGTCTCACGTTCCTTGAGGGTGGCTTCAAGTTCCTGTTCTTCTTTCCTGACTGCAGCCTCTCTTTCCCTTATTTGTAGAGCTTCTTTCGTCAGGGCCGCCTCACGTTCCTTTAGGGCCGCCTCTCGTTCTTGTTCTTCTTTCCTGATTGCAGCTTCTTCTTTCCTCATTTGTAGAGCTTCTTTTTGTTGCTCCCGCTCGATCTTTGCAAGTTCGAGCTTGAGTTTCATAGTTGTCAGAGCATGTCTATCTGCAATAGAAGAATTTTCGTGAGTTTCAGAGTCAATCTTCCCATCATCTAAGAGGTGATCCATTATTAAATTGTGCAATTCATTTTTGTTGGCTCCAAGGGGATCATCTACTTGATACTCGTATGCAAGAGTTTGTAATTCGATCCTCTTGGCACGACTTAAGTTTCCTATTTCACCTGCTGGATCGTTACGAAAAGCTTGGAGGCGAAACATGGTGAAAAATAGCAAATAAATGTACAACGAATACTTGTGATATGGAAAGTGTCATTAACAGGAATACGTGGCAACTGGTAACTATCCTGTGGAATTTTAAT
>NC_091203.1:9876169-9878669 GCF_040958095.1 Procambarus clarkii | reverse complement strand
ACGCAAGAGCTAAGGCTATGCCATTTTGTGATCGAATTGTTGCCTGAATCAATCTAATTAGGAAGGTTTTACCAGTTCTTCCTGGCGCATCTAAGAAGATTTCTCCAAGTCCGTTATTGACAGTTTGAATTATTTGTTTGTAAATGTCATTTTGCTCAAGCGTTAGATTAGGAATATTTGATTGCATATACGACAACAGATCACCCGTTTTGTAACTTTGTTCACGATGCAATGCAGTTGATTGAGAACTTTGTTCGCGATTTCTAAGCACAAATCTTCAATCATTATCAACGCTTCGTTGTAGATTTCTGCTGTGAAATTCATGTTCCTATTTCAATTTTCCCTGCGTATTCGTCGGAGAATATCTTCAGCCATGTGCGATTTATATTTCTCCCATAACTCTGTTGGAGATGAAGGAGAGCCGGTAGTCAATATGATTGCAAACAATGCGCGAATTTGATTTGGATGCGACGTGTTAGATGCGTCATTAATGCATACATTCCAGTGTCGGTCGTTCTCCAATTAATTCAGAGCTTGACATGCACTACGGAAAGTGGCATGTGTGACGCCGTTGACAAATCTCAATTGCTGGAAGACGTTGATCCAGGCACATTTACCAACAGCATGCGAAGAAAGAAGCATTCATCTTGATTAGGATGAACGGTGGATGTCTACCTATCATGGTTTATTTGAATATGCCAGGTTGTCGGTCGACTCACTCTCCTCATTTGCGTCATTCAAATGATTTCTACTGGCGTTCCATGTGTAATACGTAGACACATCCAAATACAGCAGTGTCTTTGCAAACGCGTCATTTTGACTACCGTGAAGAAAACAGTTAACGTTGTAGACGGTGGATTCATAGCTGTTGCAAATTTTGCAGCTGCGAAATAAACGTGTTTTCCATTTTCTTGTTTTCAAAACCAAACCAAAACATACTAACGAAAATATTTCAATTCTAACGTAGATCAATCGACACAGCTCAATTTCACCACCAATTGCACTGAAAAATAAGAAGAACAGTTAAAGAAATGAAATAAAAAAAATGAAAAAAATAACAAATAAACTATACTCACGAAATGAACACTATGATAAACAACACAGCTCAATTCCAACGTAATGTCATACAAAATAATTAAATCAAAATGAAAGTAAATCAAAATCTATGAAAAATCAATTTATCAATGCAATCGGAAACATTGAAATGAAATCGTAACGCATTTTGAATAGCATGTGTTGCTCTTACGTGCAATTGATGGCAGTTTTTCCAAAAAAACATGTTTTTACCTGTCACAGGTGTGGCATCTAAATAGTAGGCATATAGAAACATGCACGTATTCGAATCGAACGTTGTGTCAAAATTTCAAAGCAATTGGAGAAGAATTTTCGGAGATTACAGCATGTGTTGCTCTTACGTCCTACAGATGGCTTTAAAAAAAGAATGTTTTTTCCTGTTACAGGTGAGGCATGTACATAGCAGGTATATAAAACACTCGTCTATTTGAATGCAACGTTGTGTTAAATTTTCAAAGCAATCGGTAAAGAGATTTCAAAGATTTCCCTCACATGAAAAATACAAGAAAAACACAGTTTTTCAAATATTTTTCCTGTTACAGACGTGACATCTATATAGTATGTATACAAAAACCCGCTCGGATGCGAATGGAACGTTGTGTGAAAACTTTAAGGCAATTGGTGAAAAACTTTCGGAGATTAGATATTTTGAACAAACGAACATTTCCATTTTTATATATATACTAGCTGTACGCGGCAATGCCTTGCTGTGGCTCAGAAACGCATGTGCGTTGCTGAGCCACAGCAACATTTCCCGTTCTCCCAGACCTCCCCACCACTACACCCTCCCCCGTCCCCTCGTCCTTCCAACCATTCCTCACTCCCATCCTCTTGTCCTCCCAGCCATTCCCTACTCCTCCCATCCCCTCGTCCTCCCCACCTTACCCCCCTCCCCCGTCCTTTGTCCACCCCACCATCTCCCACTCCAGTGTCCGCCTCGTCCTCCTAACCATACTTCACTCCACCGTCTCCTCGTTTACCCCACCATCTCCCACTCCCCCTGTCCCCTCATCCTCCCTACCATTCCCCCTCCCCTGTCTACTCGTCCTCATCACTATCCCACACTCCCCTGTCCCCTTGTCCTCCCCACCATTCTCCATTCCCCTGTCCCCTCCACCAACATCCCCACTCCCATCCCTACATCCTCTCCACTCTTCCCCACTCCCTCGTCCGATGCATTCCCAAATGATCTGATGTTCCCATCAGAAAATTTGGAACATCAAATGATCTGACGTTCCCATCATTGAAATATAAGAAAAACTGTTAAAAACGAAATGAAAAAAAAATAAAAAAATAAAAAAATAAACTATACTCATGAAATGAACAGTATAGTAAAACACAGCTCAATTCCAACGCAATGTCACACAAAATAATTAAATGAAAATGAAAATAAATCAAAATCTATGAAAATTCAATATATCAATGA
>NC_091203.1:9734858-9875669 GCF_040958095.1 Procambarus clarkii | reverse complement strand
TTTTCGAAGTCCAGCATACCGAAGGTAAGTCTTCCTACGCCACTGTAGTGTACCTCGAAAAAGAGTACCCCCAGCTCCAGATCAGAGCAAAACCAAATCTCAGAGGAAATACCTGATTTTCGAAAAAGCTAATTTCAATAACCTAAGAAATTTATTGGGTCAAATAGATTGGAAAGTCTTGGGTATGGGGTGTGGGCCGGTCTTAGAGCTAGACGTGAACCCAGCGATAGGTGGGTTCATAATGCTGATAAATGTAAAGTTCTGAGGTTAGGTAATGATGATAGAGTTACAAGATACGAGTTAGATGGTGTTGTGATTGCGAAGTCGGATTGCGAAAGGGATCTGGGAGTTATGATTAGTAAGAATTTAAAACAAAAGATCAATGCATAATGTTCGTAATAAGGCAAATCGGACACTTGGATTTATTAATCGCAGCGTTTAGTAACAAGACACCTGGTGTGGTTCTCAAGCTATATCTTGCTCTAGTTAGGCCCCATTTAGATTATGCAGTTCAGTTTTGGTCGCCATATTATAGAATGAATATAAATTCACTTGAACGTGTCCAGCGTAGGATGACTAAGTTAATTCCCCAAATTAGAAATCTTTCATATGAAGAAAGATTAACAAAGCTTAAGTTGCATTCACTGGAAAGGCGAAGAGTTAGGGGTGACATGATAGAGGTTTACAAGTGGATGAATGGACATAACCGGGGGGATATTAATAGGGTATTAAAAGTATCAACACAGGACAGAACACGAAACAATGGGTATAAATTGGATAAGTTTAGATTTAGGAAAGACTTGGGTAAATACTGGTTCAGTAACAGGGTTGTTGATTTGTGGAACCAATTGCCGCGTAACATTGTGGAGGTGGGGTCCCTCGATTGTTTCAAGCACGGGTTGGACAAGTATATGAGTGGGATTGGGTGGTTATAGAATAGGAGCTGCCTCGTATGGGCCAATAGGCCTTCTGCAGTTACCTTTGTTCTTATGTTCTTATGTTCTTAGGTGACGAAAAAGGGGTTTCCGATGTGGACTCAAAATATAACCTATTTAAAAATATTCTAAGCGAAGCCCAGGAATGTAGTATACCATATAAATTGAATAGATCGAATACTAATGATCCAAAGTGGAAAACAAAGGATCTGAAGAACCTTATTGGTAAAAAGAGAGCGTGGTACAAAAGGATTAAGAATGGGGAAGTCCGTTTAGAACAGGAATTCGTACAACTGGTTAAAAATACTAAAAAAGAGATAAGGAAAGCAAAAAGAAACTATGAAGTTTGCATAGCAGAGCAAGCAAAGACAAATCCTAAAGGGTTTTTCCAGATATACTTGACAAAGATTAAGGAAAGGATAGGTCCATTAAAAACTGAGACAGGTCAAATAACAGATAATGATGAAGAGATGAGTAGTATTTTTAATAAATATTTTATATCTGTATTTACTAAAGAGGAACTTAACAATATGCCTTCAGCCGAACAAGTATATGTAGGTGGGGACGAGGACAGGTTGACTAGTTTAGCAGTTACCAGGAAGGATGTAATTAAACAAATAGTTAAACTCAAACCAAACAAATCCCCAGGGCCGGATGAAGTGTTTGCCAGGGTGCTTAAAGAATGCAAAGAGGAGCTTTGCGACCCACTGTCTACCATATTTAATAAATCAATAGAGTTAGGCAGAGTGCCAGAGTTATGGAAATTTGCTAATGTGATACCAATTTTTAAGAAAGGAGATAGATCACTTGCGTCAAACTATCGACCAATTAGCCTAACGTCTATTGTGGGAAAGTTACTCGAATCTATAATAGCAAATAAAATTCGTCTTCATCTTGAAAAACATAAATTAATAATTGAGTCGCAACATGGTTTTATAAATGGCCGTTCATGTTTAACAAATTTGTTATCTTTTTATTCTAGCATTGTTGAGGCAGTTGATAGTGGTAAGGATTGCGATGTTGTATATCTTGACTTTAGCAAAGCTTTTGATACAGTGCCACATGAAAGACTGATTAAAAAGTTAGAGTCTCATGGTATTGGGGGTGCTATATTAAGCTGGATTAGGGCATGGCTATACCAAAGGAAACAGAGAGTTAGTATAAATGGAATCAAGTCAGAGTGGGAAAATGTTGTAAGTGGAGTGCCTCAAGGCTCTGTCCTGGGACCTCTGTTGTTTATAATATATATAAATGATTTAGATTCAGGTTTGAGTAGCAACATTTGCAAATTTGCCGATGATACGAAAATCGGTAGGGAAATTAATTCGGAGGAGGACTCACTATCACTTCAAGTTGATCTAGATAGGGTTTTGAAATGGTCAAAGGATTGGCAGATGCAGTTTAATGCTGATAAATGTAAAGTTCTGAGGTTAGGTAATGATGATAGAGTTACAAGATACGAGCTAGATGGTGTTGTGATTGCGAAGTCGGATTGCGAAAGGGATCTGGGAGTTATGATTAGTAAGAATTTAAAACAAAAGGATCAATGCATAAATGTTCGTAATAAGGCAAATCGGACACTTGGATTTATTAATCGCAGCGTTAGTAACAAGACACCTGGTGTGGTTCTCAAGCTATATCTTGCTCTAGTTAGGCCCCATTTAGATTATGCAGTTCAGTTTTGGTCGCCATATTATAGAATGGATATAAATTCACTTGAACGTGTCCAGCGTAGGATGACTAAGTTAATTCCCCAAATTAGAAATCTTTCATATGAAGAAAGATTAACAAAGCTTAAGTTGCATTCACTGGAAAGGCGAAGAGTTAGGGGTGACATGATAGAGGTTTACAAGTGGATGAATGGACATAACCGGGGGGATATTAATAGGGTATTAAAAGTATCAACACAGGACAGAACACGAAACAATGGATATAAATTGGATAAGTTTAGATTTAGGAAAGACTTGGGTAAATACTGGTTCAGTAACAGGGTTGTTGATTTGTGGAACCAATTGCCGCGTAACATTGTGGAGGTGGGGTCCCTCGATTGTTTCAAGCACGGGTTGGACAAGTATATGAGTGGGATTGGGTGGTTATAGAATAGGAGCTGCCTCGTATGGGCCAATAGGCCTTCTGCAGTTACCTTTGTTCTTATGTTCTTATGTTCTTAAATGATTTAGATTCAGGTTTGAGTAGCAACATTTGCAAATTTGCCGATGATACGAAAATCGGTAGGGAAATTAATTCGGAGGAGGACTCACTATCACTTCAAGTTGATCTAGATAGGGTTTTGAAATGGTCGAAGGATTGGCAGATGGAGTTTAATGCTGATAAATGTAAAGTTCTGAGGTAAGGTAATGATGATAGGGTTACAAGATACGAGCTAGATGGTGTTGAGATTGCGAAGTCGAATTGCGAAAGGGATCTGGGAGTTATGATTAGCCAGAAAACAAAAGGATCAATGCATAAATGTTCGTAATAAGGCAAATCGGACACTTAGATTTATTAATCACAGCGTTAGTAACAAGACACCTGGTTTGGTTCTCAAGCTATATCTTGCTCTAGTTAGGCCCCATTTACATTATGCAGTTCAGTTTTGGTCGCCATATTATAGAATGGATATAAATTCACTTGAATGTGTCCAGCGTAGGATGACTAAGTTAATTCCCCAAATTAGAAATCTTTCACATGAAGAAAGATTAACAAAGCTTAAGTTGCATTCACAGGAAAGGCGAAGAGTTAGGGGTGACATGATAGAGGTTTACAAGTGGATGAATGGATATAACAAAGGGGATATTAATAGGGTATTAAAATTATCAACACAAGACAGAACACGAAACAATGGGTATAAATTGGATAAGTTTAGATTTAGGAAAGACTTGGATAAATACTGGTTCAGTAACAGGGTTGTTGATTTGTGGAACCAATTGCCGCGTAATGTGGTGGAGATGGGGTCCCTCGATTGTTTCAAGCGCGGGTTGGACATGTATATGAGTGGGATTCGGTGGTTATAGATAGGAGCTGCCTCGTATGGGCCAATAGGCCTTCTGCAGTTACCTTTGTTCTTATGTTCTTATGTAACTGCAAAAGGCCTATTGGCCCATGCGAGGCAGCTCCTATTTAAACTTTTCTCTACCATAAGTGAAGGACGAATTTGTATTTATTATTTCCTAATTCTTAAGTGTGTTACTGTTGCCCACCATTGGCATTCTCTTAACTTTTTCTTCATCCTTTTGGATCATCTTGATACTTGTCATTATTTGTTTTAAAAGTTGTCTGACATACAACATCGACAAGAGTTTTTTTCGTTGCTTTCTTCGCTACCTCATCAACTGCTTCATTCAACAGTATTCCCACATGTGAAGGGATTCACATGAATCTTACCTTATACCCATTTTTTTCTAATGTCTTAACATTCTCTCTACACTCAATCACAATATTCTAGTATACTGATCGCCTGTTATTTAAAGACTCCAACGCTCCTCTAATGCCTATAAAGAAATAGGCATTTTTTACCACATATTACTTCCTGTAATCCTGCTAATACACATTGAAGTTCTGCCTGCATTGAGGAGATATTGTCAGTTAAGCGGCGTCCAATATCAGTATCTACAGTGCCGATGTCAGTGTACTCCCTTATCAAGACTCCACATCCTGCCTTTCTATCCCTAGCTACTGTCTGATTACATTACAGATAGAGAGTATTTGCTGTAGGTAATTTTCTAATAATACAATCATATGTTGCCCTCAGCTCTCCAATCTCACACATTTATTTTTCTCTTGCAGGGGAATAATTACTACATCTACGTTACAATCTTCTCATGGTGGTGTGAATTGACTCTTAGGCAAAGCAATACATTCTGGAATAACATCATACTTTATAACCAGCGTTGCTGCTCAGTGTCGGAAAAGAACATAATGTACTCATATATGCTCTCTTATTATACTTTATCAAACATTGTTCATTACTTGCTACCTTTTGAACTGAGAGGATTAATTCATTAGCTCCCCTACCTCTCATTAATCTAATGGCAGAGGTTACATTTATCTCTGAAATACTATCCCAATATTTTTCAAATTCAATTCCATCCTCGTTATCTCAATCATATCATTTCTTGGGGATCCTAAGATTCTTCTCATGGCTTCATTTTGTACCTTCTCCAACTTGCCCAATCTACCTTTATCAAAATAAGAAATGACAGGTGCAGCATAATCAATAAGGATCTTACAGAACTCAAGTATATCATTCGTAACACAAGGACTCCCACTCCCGTTCCATAGCATGCAAAGGCCTTCAAAGGTTGTAATATTTTCAGACATTGACCCAACAGTTTGTTCATCCTAGCTTCCAAACTCTTATGGGTATATCCAACATAAGTGCCTAAAATATTTATATATATTAATTCCCTCTATATTTTTACCGTTTACTTTCAGTATAATAGGCCTCCGACTTCTACATTCAAACTTAGTTTTGTCCTCATTATCCACCAGTCCCATATGGTGACACAGATATACAAATTATCTAACACCATTTGAACCGTTGAAACATCTTTGCCCTGAAACAAAATATCATAGGCATATATGATCAGAGTTACCCCAATTTGAGTATCTCTCAGATACTCAATATTCTGTTCATTTGTATATTAAACCGGTTGAGACTTACCACTCCATCCTGAGGTGTGCCATGTTCAAAAGATCGTACACCTGACATACAACCTTGATTCCACAACTGAACCATTCTTTTGTAAAGATAATCTCCTATCCTGTGCAATAATCTCCCTTTAACGCCAAGACCAGCTAGTTGATATAAGATCACCTTGTTGACCAATCCATATCACAGTGAGCCAACTCCATGCTGAATTTGTCTCCTGTAGCCATCACTCCACAGTGAGCATTTGACTAATAGAACGGAATACGAAATGAATCGTGATAGAACCAGCGTTGCTGCTCAGTGTCGGAAAAGAAAATCCATATTAGATACAAGTTCCGAAAGTGACGGCGATTGGCATCCTGTGAATAAAGCAAACAGGAAAAGCCACTCCATGACAACCCATCTACCGACAAACACTCCAGCTTCTCCAGCTCTACCAACAACCACTCCAGCTCATCTGACTAAATCTACACTGCCAGTTTTCGAAGTCCAGCATACCGAAGGTAAGTCTTCCTACGCCACTGTAGTGTACCTCGAAAAAGAGTACCCCCAGCTCCAGATCAGAGCAAAACCAAATCTCAGAGGAGAATACCTGATTTTCGAAAAGCTAATTTCAATAACCTAAGAAATTTATTGGGTCAAATAGATTGGAAAGTCTTGGGTATGGGGTGTGGGCCGGTCTTAGAGCTAGACGTGAACCCAGCGATAGGTGGGTTCATAATGCTGATAAATGTAAAGTTCTGAGGTTAGGTAATGATGATAGAGTTACAAGATACGAGTTAGATGGTGTTGTGATTGCGAAGTCGGATTGCGAAAGGGATCTGGGAGTTATGATTAGTAAGAATTTAAAACAAAAGGATCAATGCATAAATGTTCGTAATAAGGCAAATCGGACACTTGGATTTATTAATCGCAGCGTTAGTAACAAGACACCTGGTGTGGTTCTCAAGCTATATCTTGCTCTAGTTAGGCCCCATTTAGATTATGCAGTTCAGTTTTGGTCGCCATATTATAGAATGAATATAAATTCACTTGAACGTGTCCAGCGTAGGATGACTAAGTTAATTCCCCAAATTAGAAATCTTTCATATGAAGAAAGATTAACAAAGCTTAAGTTGCATTCACTGGAAAGGCGAAGAGTTAGGGGTGACATGATAGAGGTTTACAAGTGGATGAATGGACATAACCGGGGGGATATTAATAGGGTATTAAAAGTATCAACACAGGACAGAACACGAAACAATGGGTATAAATTGGATAAGTTTAGATTTAGGAAAGACTTGGGTAAATACTGGTTCAGTAACAGGGTTGTTGATTTGTGGAACCAATTGCCGCGTAACATTGTGGAGGTGGGGTCCCTCGATTGTTTCAAGCACGGGTTGGACAAGTATATGAGTGGGATTGGGTGGTTATAGAATAGGAGCTGCCTCGTATGGGCCAATAGGCCTTCTGCAGTTACCTTTGTTCTTATGTTCTTATGTTCTTAGGTGACGAAAAAGGGGTTTCCGATGTGGACTCAAAATATAACCTATTTAAAAATATTCTAAGCGAAGCCCAGGAATGTAGTATACCATATAAATTGAATAGATCGAATACTAATGATCCAAAGTGGAAAACAAAGGATCTGAAGAACCTTATTGGTAAAAAGAGAGCGTGGTACAAAAGGATTAAGAATGGGGAAGTCCGTTTAGAACAGGAATTCGTACAACTGGTTAAAAATACTAAAAAAAAGATAAGGAAAGCAAAAAGAAACTATGAAGTTTGCATAGCAGAGCAAGCAAAGACAAATCCTAAAGGGTTTTTCCAGATATACTTGACAAAGATTAAGGAAAGGATAGGTCCATTAAAAACTGAGACAGGTCAAATAACAGATAATGATGAAGAGATGAGTAGTATTTTTAATAAATATTTTATATCTGTATTTACTAAAGAGGAACTTAACAATATGCCTTCAGCCGAACAAGTATATGTAGGTGGGGACGAGGACAGGTTGACTAGTTTAGCAGTTACCAGGAAGGATGTAATTAAACAAATAGTTAAACTCAAACCAAACAAATCCCCAGGGCCGGATGAAGTGTTTGCCAGGGTGCTTAAAGAATGCAAAGAGGAGCTTTGCGACCCACTGTCTACCATATTTAATAAATCAATAGAGTTAGGCAGAGTGCCAGAGTTATGGAAATTTGCTAATGTGATACCAATTTTTAAGAAAGGAGATAGATCACTTGCGTCAAACTATCGACCAATTAGCCTAACGTCTATTGTGGGAAAGTTACTTGAATCGATAATTGCAAATAAAATTCGTCTTCTTCTTGAAAAACACAAATTAATAAATGAGTCGCAACATGGTTTTACAAATGGCCGTTCATGTTTAACAAATTTGCTATCTTTTTATTCCAGCATAGTTGAGGCAGTTGATAGTGGTAAGGATTGTGATGTCGTGTGCCTTGACTTTAGCAAAGCTTTTGATTCGGTGCCACATGAAAGACTGATTAAATAAAATAGAGGCTCATGGTATTGGAGGTGCTATATTAAGTTGGATTAGGGCATGGCTATTCCAAAGAAAACAGAGAGTTAGTATAAATCTATGTTAAACATAATAATCTATGTTAAATGTGACCTGATCTCCAAGTCCATAACCAGCCCACCCGATTTTGGACCAGGGACAGAGGTAATGGGAGTATCCATTGAGCTAAGGCACGACAAACTTGAAGTGTTTAATGTGTACAGGTCTCCACATGCTGAAATGGATCTCTCTGTGTTATTTGGATACGCGACTACATCAAACACAATCATTTGTGGAGATTTTAATGCCTATCATCGATTGGCACTAGGCTCGAACACAACAAATGAGGCCGGCATTCACATTGGACATCTACTAGACCAGCTACCAGATATTCAAATCCTAAACAAGAATGAACCCACCCACATCCAAGAAGGTAAATTAGACCTTAACTTCGTTTCAGCCTCCCTAAGAGATGCAACAACATGGTCAGTTGAGCCCACACTCACAAGCGACCACTATGGGGTCCAAATTGATGTTAAGTTAGATCTACCCACCCCACCTCCGCCTCCATCTGAAGCCTAGAACTTTGGTTTAGCAAACTGGGACCGATTTCAAAACCTCATTTCAGAGTGGCATAGAAACTATGGTGTTCCCGAAGTCATTAATCAGGCAGAACAAGATTTTGTCAAAGCGATTCAAAGTGCAGCCAACCACTCAATCCCACTAAGAAAACAATCCACCGGACACCATAAAGATCATTGGTACATTTGCGAACATGTCAAAGAACTCAACCATTGACTCAACAGAACAAGAAAGCTATACAAAAAGCAGCCAAATGACCGCAAAAGGACCTTAGTTTGTGAGGTCAAGGAACATGTGCATCAAGAGACCAGACTAATAAAAGAACAAAAGTGGCTGGAATGGTGTTCACATCTGAATGAACACACCTCTCTTGGAGAGATGTGGCAGCAAATCCACCAGGCCGAAGGAAATAAAACACCTAAAGCTCCACACCCCAAGGATCCTCAACAGGAAGCCGAAGTACTGGCAACCAGGTTTGCAGAAAGAGCAGCCAGCAATCAGCTTCCACCAATCCAGCAATCAGCTTTTTTATGTATTAGCAGTGCAGACAGGATTAGAGGAAAAACGGTGGCACAGAATCCTTACAGCATGTGAAGAAGTCTCTGACACTAATGCCCTTTCACACTGGATGAGCTCAATCGGGATAAGAAAAACTCCATGAATACATCCCCTGGAGACGACAAAATAACCTATAAAATAATTAGAAACCTCGGCCCAGAGGGAGACGCTGCATACATAAGGTTAGCCTGGTAAGTTTAGCCTGGACTTCTCAAACTAGACCTACAGCTTGGAATAGAGCAGACATAGTGCTGATCTCAAAACCCAAAGATCCAGCTGTTCCCAGGACCATCTCTCTCCAAAGCTGTGCAGCCAAGACGGCTGACAGAATGGCACTCAACAGACTGGAGTGGAAAAGCTAATTTTTTAAAATTTGAGTAAAAGTAACGAAGATATATGACCGAACCTAACCCACCCTACTAACCTAACCTAACCTATCTTAACCTAACGTAAACTATTACAACTGAATCAATAATTTATGTTCATAATATCTATATCATAAAAATGGAAATGTTCGTTTGTTCAAAATCGCTAATCTCCGAAAGTACTTCACCGATTGCTTTGTAATTTTCACACAACGTTAATTTGCATCCGAGCAGGTTTTTATGTACATACTATACAGATGTCACGTCTGTGACAGTAAAAAAAACTGCTTTTTCTGAAAAACTGTGTTTTTCATATGAGGGGAAATCTTCTAAACCTCTTTACCGATTGCTTTGAAATTTTGACACAGCATTGCATTCAAATAGGCGCGTCTTTTTGTATATCTACTATATACATACCTCATCTATGATAGGAAAAAACTTGCTTTTATTGAAAAAAGCGCCATCTGTTGGACGTAAGGGCGACACATGTTGTAATCTCCAAAAAATTTTCACCAATTGTTTTGAAATTTTGAAACAACGTTGCATTCGAATAGGTGCATCTTTTTATATACCTACAATGTAGATGCCACCCCTGTGACAGGTAAAAACATGTGGTTTTTAAAAACAGCGCCATCTGTTGAAAATTATGGCAACATTCACGCTACACTAAATATATCACAAATTCCATTTCAATGTTTCCGATTGCATTGATGAATTTTATTTTCATAAATTTCGATCTATTTTATTTTTTAGTGAATTATTTTGTGTGACATTGTGTTGGAATTGAGCTGTGTTGTTTATCACACTGTTCATTTCTTAAGGATAAGTATAGATGCCACATCTGTGACAGGTAAAACTATGCTTTTCTTGAAAAACAGCGCCATCTGTTGCATGTAAGAGCAACACACATGCTATACTAGATATGGTACAATTCCATTTCAATGTTTCTGATTGCATCGATGAATTGAATTGTCCTAGATTTTGATTTATTTTCATTTTGATTTAATTATTTTGTGTGAATTGCATTGGATTTGAGCTGTGTTGTTTACAAGGTCATTCATTTCGTGAGAATAGTTTCTTTTTTTATATTTTTTTTTTATATTTTGATTTCATTTTTTACTGTTTTCTTATATATCAGTGATGTGAACATCAGATTACTGCATGCTCCCAATTTTCTGAAGGGAACATCAGGCCATTTGGGAAGGCATTGGACGAGGGAGTGGGGAATGGTGGTGATGACGAGGAGAATGAAGTGAGAGATGGTGTGGAGGACGAGGGGACAGGGGAGTTTGGGATGGTGGGGAGAGGAGATGGGGGAATGGAGAATGGTGGGGAGGACAAAGAGACTGGGGAGTGGAGCATGGTAGGGAGGACAAAGGGACAGGGGAGTGGGGCATAGCTGGAAGGAAGAGGGCATGGTGGAGTGGGGAATGGTGGGAGTACAAAGGGATAATGGAGTGGGGAATGGTTGGAAGGCCGAGGAGATGGGTGAGGGGAGAATGGTGAGGAGGACTGGGGGACCGGGAAGGTTGCTGTGGCTCAGCAACACGTGGGCGGGTACTGCTAGTAATATAATAATAATATATAAAATAGACCAATAGGAAACAATTTATTGAAAATAAAATCACTCGGCCTATTAGGCAAACCGGGTCTTGCATAATAGGCAAGGTCTTGCTATAGGCAAACCGGGTCTTGCATAATAATATATATATAATATATATATATATTATATATATAATATATATATATATATATATATATTATATATATATATATATATATATATGTCGTACCTTGTAGCCAGAACGCACTTCTCAGCCTACTATGCAAGGCCCGATTTGCCTAATAAGCCATGTTTTTATGAATTAATTGTTTTTCGACTACCTAACCTACCTAAACTAACCTAACCTAACTTTTTCGGCTACCTAACCTAACCTAACCTAAAAAGATAGGTTAGGTTAGGTTAGGTAGGGTTGGTTAGGTTCGGTCATATATCTGCGTTAATTTTGAGATTGATGGGAAATTGCAGCCTCACACATGTACGATCGTAGAGAACCTTGATTTTCCTGGTCACATCTTAATGGGAACTGATTTTCTGTCTCGGTTTGATTATTCCTTGTCTGCTCAAAAAGGGGCTAGGAACTGCAAGTTACAGTTGGGGCAGACTTCCTACCCAGTGGAGATGATCGACCATCCCCCAGTTGTAGCTTCAATTAAGAGGAAGCAAAAATATAATGCGCACTATCCAAAATTTACTTTTAAGTCTCTTCCAGACACATTTAAGAGGTCATGCGCATTGCATGCATTGACCAAACAGAGTTGCCCACCACATTCTGTTAAATTTATTAAAGTAGCCGTGGGACGTCACATACAACCAGGTACCACCTTTCAGGTGGCTGGGAGATGTGATAGCTTATTAATTCCTCATCATTTAATTGTAGTGCTCGATAAAGGTGCACTCAATCCAGTTGCCAATCTTTCACATAAGACGTTTCGCTTCAGGGCAGGTGATAGGGTATCTCAGAGAACCATGGTGGAGGACACAGAAATCTTTCACCATGAGTCAGCTGAGACGCCAACCGTCACTGCACAATGTAGTGCATTGAACATGACAGGGAACAATACACCATCCAAAGTACAGTATGAGATGAGAAATGTTGCACGTAATGTAGAAGAGGTAGAAAATTATTTTTGGCACTTGATTTACAACATGTTACGCAGGCGGATAGCAAGGCACTGAGAGGAGTTTTGCGGAAATTCCCTAAATTATTTGCGACCAGATTGCGACCAGGATGACCAGATTGGTCTCCCTGATAAGATTGAGCACACCATTTCGACTGGTGATCATTTGCCTGTGTACACGAGACAGTGGAGGTTGCCGGAACAGGTAAAGAACGTTATCAGGGAGGAGTGGCAGAAAATGTTGAGGCAGGGCGTGATAGAGCCTAATACGTCACCGTGGCTCTCTCCTGTTGTGCTAGTTCGGAAACCGGACGGTAGTTATCGTTTCTGTGTTGACTACCGGAAGGTGAACGAAATAACTAAGGGTGATGTGTCTCCGTTGCCCCGAATACAGGAAATAATAGATCAATTTGGTGCTGCAAAGTATTTCTCAACTCTTGACGCGAAATCGGCATATTGGGCGATTCCGGTGGCAGAACAAGAGAGGGATTAAACAGCATACTCGGATGGTAGGCACACTTATCAATTCCATAGGATGCCGTTTGGTTTAAAGACAGCGCCTTCGTCGTTTCAGAGGGCCATAAACTTCATACTCAGTCCGGTCCTGGGTATTCATTCTTTAGCGTACCTGGATGATGTTGTGATATATTCCAGGACGTTTGAGGAACACCTACGGGACTTAACTGAGACTTTGACGTTGTTAGATTAGGCAGGGTTCAAGCTAAGCGTTCAGAAATGCACCCTGGCGGCCCAGAAATTCAAATTTCTGGGGTTCCAGGTGTGCCCAGACGGTATCTGACTTGACCCAGACTCTTGCCGCGCCATTGCTGACACGCCTACTCCAAGGACAGCAAAGGACGTGCGTAGGTTTTGGGGGCGGCTGGATATTTTCGTCATCATATTGAAGGTTTCGCTGGCATTTCAGCATCCCTGACTGATCTGTCAAAGAAAAACGCGAAGTTTGTGTGGAAATTTGAGCATGACGAAGCCTATCGTAAACTAAAGGACCAACTAATCACGACACCGGTATTGGCTATTCTTGATTTTGAGAAAGAGTGGGAGGTGCACACTAACGCCAGCGGTATAGCTATTGGCGGGTGCTTAATTCAGCGAGATGCGGATAATTTACCCCATCCGGTAGCTTATTTCAGTAGAAAGGTCAAAGGTCCTGAAGTTCGTTATTCAGCTACGGATCGGGAGGCACTGGCAGTAGTAGAATCAGTTAGGTATTTCGAGCCTACCTATTTCAGCGGCACTTTGTAATTTACACGGACCATCGAGCGTTGACACACATTTAAAAAGCCAACAAAATGCCCACGAATGTCACGCTGGTCTCATGAACTTTCGGCCCACTCATTCCAGATTTTGTATAAGCCTGGTCCAGCACATGTTGTGCCAGATACGTTGAGTAGAAATATAGTGTCAGTTAAAGTTAACGAAAATATTGAAACAATTCCATCAGATAAAATGAGAGAATACCAGATGAGCGAGCCTAGATGGAAAGAAATTATTGAGTATTTAGAAGGAGGAAAATACCCAAAAAAGAAAAAGAATTTACCTATTCATGATTTTGAGATGAAACAGGGTGTTTTATCTAAGCCCAGGATGACGCGGTTGACAGCTCGCTGGAAGGTGGCCGGGGCATTAACATAGTCCAAATGGAAGGCGTTCATATCTGTAAAGGCCAAAAGGAGTGGTGAAGGCAGATATTTCCTTAGCTCGCTCTGTCAAACATACTTGGTAGTATCCCTTGAGTAAGTCTAGCTTCGATAAATACCGAGCATTACTAATGGCGTCAAGGATGTCATCTATTCTAGGTAATGGATAAGCATCCTTGATAGTCACAAGATTCAATTTCCGGTAATCCGTACACAACCTCACTTTACCGTGCGGTTTCGGCACCAAGATGCAGGGTGACGCCCAAGGGGACTCACAAGAGGTGGCCAGCCCATGATCCAGGAGGTACTGTACCTCAGCACGCATAACTTCCTTTTTGCTCGGGCTTATTCGGTAGAAAGGTTGACGAATCGGCCAGGTGTCAGGGAGTAGCTGGATGTCGTACTGAACCACATTACACTCCTGCGGATCATCGCTGAATAACTTCTGGTGTTCCTTAAAGATTCTGATGAGAGGAGCACTATTACTGCCCTGCAAATAGGCATGAAGATCAGTTAGGATTTCCGAGTTGGAAGGCACTGACTCAGTGTTAGTGCTTTTGGGAGGAGAAGCAGGGAAGGTCTGACTGTGGAGGTATGGACCTTTAAATGTGGATAATGATACCCTATACAGTGGGGGGAGTTCCTTGATACTGCTTCAGGAGGTTGACGTGGCACAACTGGGTCTTCCGCCGCCTATCTGGAGTCTCAAGAACGTAGTTGTGGTTGTTTCTGCACTCCTTGATGCGGTAGGGTCCTGAAAACTTGTTTTGCAATGGAGAACCTGGGATAGGAAAATATGCTAACACGAAGTCTCCTGGTTTAAATTTCCTTAGTTTGGTGCTTTGGTCAAAATGAGTCTTCATCCTCTCCTGAACTTTCAATGTGATTGTCATTAGCAAATTTACGTACTCTCTCTAGAATGTGTTTTAAGTTTTGAAGAAACTGGGGCACATTCTGAGGGTCATTGAAGGTGGCATTACGTAGAGAGTCTTTGAAAGCTTTGAGAGGAGTACGGCACTTACGTCCGTAGAGCATCTCATAAGGAGATACTCCTAGAGACTCATTGGGAGACTTCTGAAAATGCACATAATGAGGTCAAGTTGGTTTATCCCAGTCCTTCAAGGTTTCATTGCAAAATTTCTTTAGGAGTGCTTTAATAGTCTGATGACTACGTTCAAGAGAACCCTGTGCGCAGGATGATAGGGGCTGGACAGTACCTGTGTGATGTTGAACTCTTCCAGTGTCTTCTTGAAGAGATCACTGGTGAAGTTGGTGCCACAGTCCACTTTGAACCTCTCTTGGAAATCCATACTGGGTGAAGATCTTCAATAGTTTTTACACCACAGTAGCAGCCGTAATGTTCTTTACTGGAACTGCTATGGGGAATCTGGTGTAGAACACAGGATAGTTAGTATATAGGCGTTTGCCTAGAACTGGTCCGGGGTAAAGGACCAACACAGTCTATGATGAGTCTGTGGAAAGGTTCAGCAGGCACCTGGATAGGTTTTAATGGAGCCCGGGGAATAGAGATGTTAGGTTTACCTGCCATCTGACATGTATGACACTGTTACACGTAACTTTTGACGTCTTTAACCATACCTGGCCCGTAGTAGTCTTGTCTGATTCCGTGGTAGGTTTTGTTTAAAACCATAGTGAGAAAGAGCTCCGTGGGCCAGGTTTAGAATATCGGGCCGTAGGCTGGTGGGAACCACTAGTTGTTCGACATTTGCCCAATCGTCGTCCTCCTTCAGCTTACTGGGTCTGTACCTGCGGTAGAGCTGCTGATTCTCTAGGAAGAACCCAGGGATACTGTCAGGTTGAGTCTCAGCCTGGAAGAATAATGGTGTTAATGATAGATCCTCCCTCTGTAACTTACGGAACTCCAAACTAGTAAGATATGGTGGTAGATTCTGAGGGTCTTGAGGGACAGCGGTAGCAGTAGAGTCAGCTGGTTGCGGGCGTGCAGCTTGTGCACGGGTGGTCACCAAAACCGGAGGAGAAACTTCATCACTTTCTTGGACCCTCTGCTGAAACATACATAAAGATGGGATTGTCCACTACAGAGTTACACACCTGGGGTTTGTCCATGATGATCAGGTTGGACGGTTGCAGATCTTCTGCCAAGTCGTTGCCCAGGAGAAGTTGCACTCCAGACATGGGAAAAGGCTTTTCCCTGATGGTGACTTGGACTTCACCGGTCACAAAAGGACAATCCAGGTGGACTCTGGGGAGTGGATACGGAGTGGTAGCAGTGAGGTCAGTGATAAGGACGGTTTCCCCGGTGTAGGTGATGTTAGGCACAGCTGATTTCAATATTATTGACTGAAGAGCCGCTGTGTCCCTCAAGATCTTCAATTTGAAACGTCCCTCCGAATCTATAACGTTGGTAGAGACAATTCCAGGATACAGGTGTTTGCTGAAGAGAGAAAGATCATTAACAGGAACACCAACATTCATCACAGGCTTACCGGACTTAGGAGGAGTCGGTTTGGGTTTAGGAGTTTCATTGCCTTTGTATTGAGCCTTCCCACATCTATCTATCGTATGTCCATAGAGTTTGCAATACTTACAATACAACTGAGAGCTCGCTTGATCGGCACTCACTTTATCATAACTATACCAAGACTTCTTACTGGAAGGTGCTTCTGGTGTAAGCCGGTGTATGAGGCTGTAGGTGTCAGCTGACTTAGCACATCTGATGTAGTCGGTTTCTTCTTTGTCTTCTAAATATAACGGACGGAAGGGGGAACACGTCTCAAGAATTCCTCAACTAGCATGAGGTTGACGAGTTCTGAAAATGTAGAGACATGTGCTGCTGTCAGCCATTTCATGAAACATCTTTTCTTGGCATTGTCAAATTCTAGAAAGGTGGTGGTACTTGCCTTTAGATAATCACGGAATTTTCGTCTGTATCTTTCGGTGGAGAGAAGGTAGGCGTCCAAAACTGCTTGCTTCAGGGTCTGGTAGTCATTCTCAGAGGCTAAGGTACTGAAAGTAACTGCAGCTCTACCTGTGAGATGCACTATGAGAAGGGTAGACCATTGATCTGCAGGCCAGCCAAGTTTTTTAGCTAGGGTCTCAAAAGTGGTGAAAATACATCAATCTCTGTCTCAACGAATGGTGGCATTAACTTACTTGCATGGGAGACATTGAAACTTACGGGAAGATTAGCGGTAGCTTGTTGGCGCTGAGTGTGGTGTGTAGTTTCCAACGCGAGTTCTTGTTGTCGACATGCAATAGCCATATCGGCTTGCTTCTTATCATGCTCGCGTTGCATCTCCAGGTGACGTTGTTTTGCTTCAAGCTGTACTCGCTCACGCTCACGGAGTAGTGCAGTCTCACGTTCCTTGAGGGTGGCTTCAAGTTCCTGTTCTTCTTTCCTGACTGCAGCCTCTCTTTCCCTTATTTGTAGAGCTTCTTTCGTCAGGGCCGCCTCACGTTCCTTTAGGGCCGCCTCTCGTTCTTGTTCTTCTTTCCTGATTGCAGCTTCTTCTTTCCTCATTTGTAGAGCTTCTTTTTGTTGCTCCCGCTCGATCTTTGCAAGTTCGAGCTTGAGTTTCATAGTTGTCAGAGCATGTCTATCTGCAATAGAAGAATTTTCGTGAGTTTCAGAGTCAATCTTCCCATCATCTAAGAGGTGATCCATTATTAAATTGTGCAATTCATTTTTGTTGGCTCCAAGGGGATCATCTACTTGATACTCGTATGCAAGAGTTTGTAATTCGATCCTCTTGGCACGACTTAAGTTTCCTATTTCACCTGCTGGATCGTTACGAAAAGCTTGGAGGCGAAACATGGTGAAAAATAGCAAATAAATGTACAACGAATACTTGTGATATGGAAAGTGTCATTAACAGGAATACGTGGCAACTGGTAACTATCCTGTGGAATTTTAATAGTTAACAATTAAAGTTAATTTTAGTATGGTAAATGATGAGTCAATCAAAATCGCAGGAAATCTTGTACCCGGTACTCAATGTAAGAGAATAAGGGCAAGAAAATCCTACTAAATAAATGAAACTGAGTTTCTAAAGTAAATGAAACATTTAATTGTTCCAGAAGTGAATAAGGTAGTCCAAGAATGTAGGCATACCTTGCCGAGTCTCTATAGGACAAAAGCAAGGGTTTTCCCACTAAATGAAATATGATACTTATAGAATTAGCGAGCTTTGTGCTCTGAAAAAATAATTCTAATAAGCTAATTAGTTAATTCCCTACCTAAGTAAATATCATCATCTCTGACCGACGTGTAGGGGTGCAAGTGTCAACTGGTGACGAGAACTGCTGTTGAGGTCCTAACTCAGCAACTTAGTCCGTGCTAGAGGAACTATGGCCCTCTGTATCCTCCTTCGGTCGGATTGCAGAAGAGAGGGAGCTTTGACCCGAAGACAAACCAAAGTACCAGGGTACCAAAATGATGATCTGTCTGAGATTGAGAAATATCCTAGGGGACAAAAGGTGGAAAACACGAGTAATAACACGGAGGGAGGGATGACCAATTAAGAGAATGACTGCGGCCTACAGTCACCACGTAATCCAAAGTTATCCAACACTCACAATATGCTACTCTCGGAATGCACAATACACACAGCACCATATAAATATTAAAAGTAATGAAAATATTGAAAAGCAACTGTATCAAAGCCAAGTACGCTTACCACAAATTGATGTTCTGGTACTAGCACCTGAGTGAAGCTCCTAGGACAGGCCCCCATTAAATGTGACGGGAAAGTGTAGGAGTGTAGATGTTCGGCAGTCCTCCAATGGCTGGTGTCAATGCCTAATCACACTTACAAAAAAAAGATAGACTGCTTGGCTGTTTATCTGTGGTAAAGTAAGGGAAGACATGCAAAACACATAGTATGAACAATGAAACTTTAATTAATATAGAAAACAAATTAAAAACAAAGACAATCCCTTGGCTATGTACAGTGCAAACAAACAAGTAAAAAAAATACAACATAAGAATGAAGAATAGGGATGACGTTACTCTACAATAATATAAAGACAAAGTGAAAAATAAGCAGGTGCTGAGAATATAGCGCTAGCTGAGAAACATCCACCTGATAGACAGCGTATATCAGTTAGTTGTTCACGTCTTGAGAGCACAAGGATATTCTGACTTCAATGGCTGGTTCAAGCCCAGACATCGACTTGTAGAGGGCGCTGAGGTGCAGGTGTGCAGTCGGCGAGTCACCAATCAGAAGCAGGCAAGCTGGGAATGGTAGTTTGCTGGTTGATGACGGAGCCGGCATGGAGGGAGTGTGGAGTAAGGGAGAGTCTTGGGTACGTTTGCCTCCTGGTCAAAACGTTTTGTGCTACTGGTAGACGTATCTTGGAGGTAGCATCTTATTGTTGTATAATATACATAACTTTATGTAGAGAAGGCAGGCTCAATCTCTCTTGAAAGTGATTATTGTCACAATATATATATATATATATATATATATATATATATATATATATATATATATATATATATATATATATATATATATATATATATATATATATATATATATATATGTCGTACCTAATAGCCAGAACGCACTTCTCAGCCTACTATTCAAGGCCCGATTTGCCTAATAAGCCAAGTTTTCATGAATTAATGTTTTTTCGTCTACCTAACCTACCTAACCTAACCTAACCTAGCTTTTTTGGCTACCTAACCTAACCTTACCTATAAATATAGGTTAGGTTAGGTTAGGTAGGGTTGGTTAGGTTCGGTCATATATCTACGTTAATTTTAACTCCAATAAAAAAAAATTGACCTCATACATAGAGAAAAGGGTTGCTTTATCATTTCATAAGAAAAAAATTATAGTAAATATATTAATTCAGGAAAACTTGGCTTATTAGGCAAATCGGGCCTTGAATAGTAGGCTGAGAAGTGAGTTCTGGCTACTAGGTACGACATATATATATATATATATATGTATATATATATATATATATATATATATATATATATATATATATATATATATATATGCGAACAAGCCTGAATGGTCCCCAGGACAATATGCAACTGAAAACTCACACCCCAGAAGTGACTCGAACCCATACTCCCAGGAGCAACGCAACTGGTATGTACAAGACGCCTTAATCCACTTGACCATCACGACCGGACATAATGAGGTGATAGCCGAGGCTATTTGAACCACCCCACCGCCGGCACTCGGATAGTAATCTTGGGCATAGCATTTTACCAAATCACCTCATTCTTTGGGGCACACGTGAGGAACACAAATGCGAACAAGCCTGAATGGTCCCCAGGACAATATGCAACTGAAAACTCACACCCCAGAAGTGACTCGAACCCATACTCCCAGGAGCAACGCAACTGGTATGTACAAGACGCCTTAATCCACTTGACCATCACGACCGGACATAATGAGGTGATAGCCGAGCCTATTTGAACCACCCCACCGCCGGTGATGGTCAAGTGGATTAAGGCGTCTTGTACATACCAGTTGCGTTGCTCCTGGGAGTATGGGTTCGAGTCACTTCTGGGGTGTGAGTTTTCAGTTGCATATTGTCCTGGGGACCATTCAGGCTTGTTCGCATTTGTGTTCCTCACGTGTGCCCCAAAGAATGAGGCGATTTGGTAAAATGCTATGCCCAAGATTACTATCCGAGTGCCGGCGGTGGGGTGGTTCAAATAGCCTCGGCTATCACCTCATTATGTCCGGTCGTGATGGTCAAGTGGATTAAGGCGTCTTGTACATACCAGTTGCGTTGCTCCTGGGAGTATGGGTTCGAGTCACTTCTGGGGTGTGAGTTTTCAGTTGCATATTGTCCTGGGGACCATTCAGGCTTGTTCGCATTTGTGTTCCTCACGTGTGCCCCAAAGAATGAGGTGATTTGGTAAAATGCTATGCCCAAGATTACTATCCGAGTGCCGGCGGTGGGGTGGTTCAAATAGCCTCGGCTATCACCTCATTATGTCCGGTCGTGATGGTCAAGTGGATTAAGGCGTCTTGTACATACCAGTTGCGTTGCTCCTGGGAGTATGGGTTCGAGTCACTTCTGGGGTGTGAGTTTTCAGTTATATATATATATATATATATATATATATATATATATATATATATATATATATATATATATATATATATATATATATATATACATATATATATATACATATATATATATATATATATATATATATATATATATATATATATATATATATATATATATATATATATATATATATATATATAGATATATATATATATATATATATATATATATATATATATATATATATATATATATATATATATATATATATATATATATATATATATATATATATATATGTCGTACCTAATAGCCAGAACGCACTTCTCAGCCTACTATGCAAGGCCCGATTTGCCTAATAAGCCAAGTTTTCCTGAATTAATATATTTTTTCTCATTTTTTTCTTATGAAATGATAAAGCTACCCATTTCATTATGTATGAGGTAAATTTTTTGTTATTGGAGTTAAAATTAACGTAGATATATGACCGAACCTAACCAACCCTACCTAACCTAACCTAACCTATCTTTATAGGTTAGGTTAGGTTAGGTAGCAGAAAAAGTTAGGTTAGGTTAGGTAGGTTAGGTAGTTGAAAAAACATTAATTCATGAAAACTTGGCTTATTAGGCAAATCGGGCCTTGCATAGTAGGCTGAGAAGTGCGTTCTGGCTACTAGGTACGACCTATATATATATATATATATATATATATATATATATATATATATATATATATATATATATATATATATATATATATATATATATATATATATATATATATATATATATATATATGTATATATATATATATATATATATATATATATATATATATATATATATATATATATATATATATATATATATATATATGTGTGTGTGCTTGTGCTTGTGCTTGTGGGTATACAATATTTTTTGTTGTTCAATTGTCTGTCGAGATATATATATATATATATATATATATATATATATATATATATATATATATATATATATATATATATATATATATATATATATATATATATATATATATATATAAATATATATATATATATATATATATATATATATATATATATATATATATATATATATATATATATATATATATATATATATATATATATATACTAGCAGTACCCGCCACACGTTGCTGTGGCTCAGTCTGGGTAAGTGGGAAAAAAAGAAAAGAGAAATCGCACATTTCTAATATGTTTAATTTTACAATGCTTGTGGGTATACAATATTTTTTGTTGTTCAATTGTCTGTCGAGATATAGAGATTGATTGGTTTGCCGACTCTAGAACGCGCAAAATATAATTGTTCACGTGTGAAGTAATCCTTGTCTAGATATAAACTGTACAATTCTAAAGATTGGCCCTGAGCTTCGTTGATGGTTATTGGAAATGCCAATCGAATTGGAAATTACAATCTCTTAAATGGAAATGGCATATCTGTTGGAAACAGAGAAATGTGAGGAATAAGGACATCTTCACCTTTGAAAGGTCCTGTCAAGATTGTTGCTTCTATGATGTTGCTGATTATTTTTTTGCAAGCCGCGGGTGCATTGCAAAGTTTTGACTAGTTCATAATTTCGCAACATGATAATTGGTGAGATAATCGATTTTCAATTGCCGTATATGTGATTTTATCCCTGGCAGATCGAGTGAATTAAAAAAATCTGTTGGATAATTTACCCCTTCATCTGCTTCCTCAACAGTGTCGAAGGACTTGTATGTGACTGCCTCGCTTTTAATTTTAGACTGAATAATATTGTTAAGTTCGTGTGCGGGATGCTTTGGAAATGTTACACGTGGGAGTTTCAATGAATTGTATGTTCAATGGCAATTTCAAAGCCTAGGTAGCATTTCTTCCACCTGGTAGCAATGTCGCAGCTATTCCGGACGACGCAAGAGCTAAGGCTATGCCATTTTGTGATCGAATTGTTGCCTGAATCAATCTAATTAGGAAGGTTTTACCAGTTCTTCCTGGCGCATCTAAGAAGATTTCTCCAAGTCCGTTATTGACAGTTTGAATTATTTGTTTGTAAATGTCATTTTGCTCAAGCGTTAGATTAGGAATATTTGATTGCATATACGACAACAGATCACCCGTTTTGTAACTTTGTTCACGATGCAATGCAGTTGATTGAGAACTTTGTTCGCGATTTCTAAGCACAAATCTTCAATCATTATCAACGCTTCGTTGTAGATTTCTGCTGTGAAATTCATGTTCCTATTTCAATTTTCCCTGCGTATTCGTCGGAGAATATCTTCAGCCATGTGCGATTTATATTTCTCCCATAACTCTGTTGGAGATGAAGGAGAGCCGGTAGTCAATATGATTGCAAACAATGCGCGAATTTGATTTGGATGCGACGTGTTAGATGCGTCATTAATGCATACATTCCAGTGTCGGTCGTTCTCCAATTAATTCAGAGCTTGACATGCACTACGGAAAGTGGCATGTGTGACGCCGTTGACAAATCTCAATTGCTGGAAGACGTTGATCCAGGCACATTTACCAACAGCATGCGAAGAAAGAAGCATTCATCTTGATTAGGATGAACGGTGGATGTCTACCTATCATGGTTTATTTGAATATGCCAGGTTGTCGGTCGACTCACTCTCCTCATTTGCGTCATTCAAATGATTTCTACTGGCGTTCCATGTGTAATACGTAGACACATCCAAATACAGCAGTGTCTTTGCAAACGCGTCATTTTGACTACCGTGAAGAAAACAGTTAACGTTGTAGACGGTGGATTCATAGCTGTTGCAAATTTTGCAGCTGCGAAATAAACGTGTTTTCCATTTTCTTGTTTTCAAAACCAAACCAAAACATACTAACGAAAATATTTCAATTCTAACGTAGATCAATCGACACAGCTCAATTTCACCACCAATTGCACTGAAAAATAAGAAGAACAGTTAAAGAAATGAAATAAAAAAAATGAAAAAAATAACAAATAAACTATACTCACGAAATGAACACTATGATAAACAACACAGCTCAATTCCAACGTAATGTCATACAAAATAATTAAATCAAAATGAAAGTAAATCAAAATCTATGAAAAATCAATTTATCAATGCAATCGGAAACATTGAAATGAAATCGTAACGCATTTTGAATAGCATGTGTTGCTCTTACGTGCAATTGATGGCAGTTTTTCCAAAAAAACATGTTTTTACCTGTCACAGGTGTGGCATCTAAATAGTAGGCATATAGAAACATGCACGTATTCGAATCGAACGTTGTGTCAAAATTTCAAAGCAATTGGAGAAGAATTTTCGGAGATTACAGCATGTGTTGCTCTTACGTCCTACAGATGGCTTTAAAAAAAGAATGTTTTTTCCTGTTACAGGTGAGGCATGTACATAGCAGGTATATAAAACACTCGTCTATTTGAATGCAACGTTGTGTTAAATTTTCAAAGCAATCGGTAAAGAGATTTCAAAGATTTCCCTCACATGAAAAATACAAGAAAAACACAGTTTTTCAAATATTTTTCCTGTTACAGACGTGACATCTATATAGTATGTATACAAAAACCCGCTCGGATGCGAATGGAACGTTGTGTGAAAACTTTAAGGCAATTGGTGAAAAACTTTCGGAGATTAGATATTTTGAACAAACGAACATTTCCATTTTTATATATATACTAGCTGTACGCGGCAATGCCTTGCTGTGGCTCAGAAACGCATGTGCGTTGCTGAGCCACAGCAACATTTCCCGTTCTCCCAGACCTCCCCACCACTACACCCTCCCCCGTCCCCTCGTCCTTCCAACCATTCCTCACTCCCATCCTCTTGTCCTCCCAGCCATTCCCTACTCCTCCCATCCCCTCGTCCTCCCCACCTTACCCCCCTCCCCCGTCCTTTGTCCACCCCACCATCTCCCACTCCAGTGTCCGCCTCGTCCTCCTAACCATACTTCACTCCACCGTCTCCTCGTTTACCCCACCATCTCCCACTCCCCCTGTCCCCTCATCCTCCCTACCATTCCCCCTCCCCTGTCTACTCGTCCTCATCACTATCCCACACTCCCCTGTCCCCTTGTCCTCCCCACCATTCTCCATTCCCCTGTCCCCTCCACCAACATCCCCCACTCCCATCCCTACATCCTCTCCACTCTTCCCCACTCCCTCGTCCGATGCATTCCCAAATGATCTGATGTTCCCATCAGAAAATTTGGAACATCAAATGATCTGACGTTCCCATCATTGAAATATAAGAAAAACTGTTAAAAACGAAATGAAAAAAAAATAAAAAAATAAAAAAATAAACTATACTCATGAAATGAACAGTATAGTAAACAACACAGCTCAATTCCAACGCAATGTCACACAAAATAATTAAATGAAAATGAAAATAAATCAAAATCTATGAAAATTCAATATATCAATGAAATTGGAAACATAAAAATGGAATCGTAACATATTTAGTATAGCGTGTGTTGCTCTTACGTGCAACAAATGGCTCTGTTTTTTTTTTAATATTTTTACGTATCCCAGGTGTGGCCTCTATACTTATACTCATGAAATGAACAGTATTGTTAACAACACAGCTCAATTCCAATGCAATGTCTCTCAAAATAATTAAAGCAAAATGAAAATAAATAAAAATCTATGAAAATTCAATTTATCAATGCAATCGGAAACACTGAAATGGAATCGTAACATATTTAGTATAGCATGTGTTGCTTTTACGTGCAACAGATGGTGCTGTTTCTTAAAAAAAAAAACAATGTTTTTACCTGCCACAGGTGTGGCATTAATACTAATACTAACGAAATGACCGGTATGGTAAACAACAAAGCTCAATTCTAATGCAATAATTAAATCAAAATAATTACTACAAAATAATTAAATCAAAAGGAAAATTAAATAGAAATCTATGAAAACTATTTATCAATTTAATCGGATATATTGAAAAGGAATCATTTCATATTTAGTATAGTGAGTGTTGCTATTCGGTGCAACAGATGGTGCTGTTAAAAAAAAAATATCTGTCACAGGTGAGGAATCTCTATAGTAGGTATATAAAAACATGCGCTTATTCGAACGGAACATTGTGTCAAATTTTCAAAACAATCGATGAAGAACTTATGGGGATTACAGCGTGTGTTGCTCTTACGTCCAACAGATGGCGCTGTTTAAAAAAAAAAACTTTTCCTGTTACAGGTGAGGCATATAGCTAGTAGGTATATCAAAACATGCGCTTATTCTAATGCTATATTGTGTCAAAATTTCAAAGCAATCGGTAAAGAGGTTTCGAAGATTTCCCTGACATGAAAAACAGTTTTTGACAACAAAAAAATAATTTCCCATCACAGACGTGACATCTATTTAGTAAATATATAAAAATTTGCTCCGATGCAAATGGAACGTTGTGTGAAAATTTCAAAGCCATCGGCAAAGAACTTTCAGAGATTAGCGATTCTGAACAAACGAACAAATACATTTTTATTTATATAGACTAGCTGTACCCGGCCATGCGTTGCTGTGGCTCAGCAACGCATGTGCGTTGTTGAGCAACAGCAACCCTACTCCTGTCTCTCAGTCTTCCCCCCTCCCCCGTCCCTTCGTCTTCCCAATAATTCCTCACTCCTCCATCCCCCTTTTCCTCCTAACCATTCCCCCCCCCCTCCCCCGTGCCCTCGTCCTCCCCACCATCCCCCACATCCCTCTTCTCTTGTTCTCCCCCACAAATCTTCATTCCCCTGACCCTGGTCCCCACTATCCCCAGCTCCCCCGGGGCCTCGTCGTCCCCACCATTACCCTCTCCCCTGTCACCACCATTACCCCCCTCCCCTGTCACCACCATTACCTCCCTCCCCTGTCTCCTTGTCCTCCCCACTATCCCCCACTCCCATCCCCTCATTCTCCCCACCATTCCCTACTCCTTCATTCGATGCATTCCCAAATGTTCTGATATTCCCATCAGAAAATTTGGAACATCAAATGATCTGATGTTCCCATCACTGAAATCTAAGAAAAACGGTTAAACAAATGAAAAAAAAAATAATAAACTATACTCACGAAAAGAACGGTATGGTAAACAAAACAGTTCAATTGTAATGCAATGTCACACAAAATAATTAAATCAAAATGTGCTCACGTTTACTAGAGTAAGCAGTTAGGTCTTGGTGGCACGGATTAGTGTGCTCACTTCATCCTGTGGGTTATGTCGGAATGTGGCAAGGCAAAAGCGACAGAAGCGACACTTGTCTATAGTTAAGTGCTTCTTCTCTATCTCCTTCCTTGTAGATTGGCACCACATTTGCCTTCTTCCAGCAGTTTGGCAATTCCCCTTTGTAGGTGACTCATTATAGATTAGTGCTAGAGGTATGCTGAGGGGCCTGTGCTGCTGCTTTCAAAATTCATGGTGATAGTCTATCTGGCCCAGTAGCTTTAGTTACATCCAGTGATGCTAGCTGTATTCTTACTTCCTCTGCTGTTACCTCAATATTTAGTAGTTTCTCATCAGGGGCTGCTTCCCCATCTTGCTCTGGGAGCTCTTCAGGCTCAATAGTGAGCACTCCATGGAAGTTGACATTGAACTTCTCACAAATTTCTTTGTCATATTCTGTATACTGGCCTTCCCTTCTGCGTAACCTGTCACTTGGTCATTCACTGCCATTTTCCTTTTTATATGGCTATGTAGGAGTTTCGCTTGGCTCTTTGCTTTGGAGGGAATATGATTTTTATAGTTTCTTTCTGCCAATCTTCTTCTGTTTTGTATAACAGGAATGTAGTCCTTCCTGGCCCTGTTGCATCTGTTCCAGTTTACTTCTGCCCTTTGCCTTCTGTATTTCCTCCACTCCCTCCTGCTTATTGCTTTTGCTTCCTGACACTATATATTGAACCCCGGGTTATTATATGTTCTCTTACTTTTTGCCCTTAATGGTGGTATGAATCTTTCTGTGCCTCTTTTGCGCTTCAGTTTTATTAGGTCCATCATTTCCTGGACCGTCTTCCTCTAAGTTCCTCCTCCCATTGCACATGGGTGTGTGTACTCACCTAGTTGTGTTTGCGGGGATTGAGCTCTGGCTCTTTGGTCCCGCCTATCATCTGTCAATCAAATGGTGAGTTAATTCCTGAGCCTACTGGGCTCTATCATATCTATATTTGAAACTGTGTATGGAGTCAGCCTCCACCACATCACTGCCTAATGCATTCCATCTGTTAACTACTCTGACACTGAAAACCTTCTTTCTAACGTCTGTGTGGCTCATTTGGGAATTCAGTTTCCACCCGTGTCCCCTTGTTCGAGTACAACCCGTCTTAAACTGTGTATCTTTATCTACCCTGTCAATTCCTCTGAGAATTTTGTAGGTAGTGACCATGTCTCCCCAAGCTCTCCTGTCTTCTAGCGACGTAAGAAGCATTTCACGCAGTCTTTCCTCATATATCATGACTCTTAGTTCTGCGACTAGCCTAGTGGCATTCCTCTGAACTTTTTCAAGCTTCAACTTGACAAGGTACGGGCTCCAAGCTGGGGCCGCATACTCCAGGATTGGTCTTACATATGTGGTATACAAGGTTGTGAATAATTCCTTACACAGGTTCCTGAAGGCAGTTCTGATGTTAGCCAGCCTCGCATATGCCGCAGATGTTATTCACTTTATGTGGGCTTCAGGAAACATGTTTGGAGTGATATCAACTCCTAGATCTTTCTTTCAGTCCGTTACATGAAGGACTTCATCTTCCATTCGGTATCCTGTGTCTGGCCTCCTGTTTCCACGGCCTAGTTTCATTACCTTACATTTACTTGGGTTGAACTGTAGTAGCCATTTGTTGGACCATTCATTCAGTCTTTCTAGGTCATCGTGTAGCCTCATACTATTTTCCTCTATCTTAATCCTATCTTGAGGTTATCTTAAGATGTTTTCGGGGCGTTAACGTCCCCGCGGCCCGGTCCTCGACCAGGCCTCCTTTTTGTTACACCCCCCCCCCCCCCCCCCCAGGAAGCAGCCCGTAGCAGCTGTCTAACTCCAAGGTACCTACTTACTGCTAGATAACAGGGGCATCAGGGTGAAAGAAACATTTTGCCCATATGTCTCTGCCTCCACCGAGGATCGAACTCGGAACCTCAGGACTACGATTCAGAAGCGCTGTCTACTCAGCTTTCAGGCGCCCGGCCTCATAATTATGGCAAACAGTGAGAGGAATGAGTCTATACCGTCTGGAAGATCATTTACATCTATAAGAAACAGTATAGGTCCATGGACTGACCCCTACGGGACTCCACTTGTGACGTCTCGCCAATCTGAGGACTCACAGCGACTCACTGTCTTCTGTTGCTTCGGTACTCCCTTATCCAATGGAGTACCTTCCCTTTCACTCCTGCTTGCATCTCCAGCTTTCGCACTAGTCTCTGGTGTGGTACTTTGTCAAAGGCTTTCTGGCAGTCCAAAAAAAACAGTCTGCCCATCCCTCTCTTTCTTGCCTGATTTTTGCTGCCAAGTCGTAGAATTCAATTAATCCCGTGAGGCAGGACTTGTCATCCCTTAACCCATGTTGATGTTGTGCTCCAAAGTCTTTTGCTCCAGATGTTCCACGAGCTTCTTTTGCACAATTTTCTTCATCAACTTACATGGTATGCAAGTTAGGGACACTGGTCTGTAGTTCAGTGCCTCCTGTCTTCAGTGCCTTCTTGTATATCGGGACTACATTAGCCGTCTTCCATACTTTTGGTAGTTCATCTGTTACCAGTGATTTGTTGTACACTGTGGAGAGTGGCAGGCACAGTCCTTCTGCTCCTTGCATTAGTATCCATGGTGAGATTCCATCCGGGCCTATAGCCTTTGTCACGTCCAACTCTAGCAAAAACTTCCTCACCTCTCCACTGGTAATCCCAAACTCCTCTAGTGGTGCCTGGCTAACTATTCTCTCTCTCTTATCTCTGGAACTTCTTGCTCTAATGTAAAGACCTCCTCGAATTTCTTACTTAGTTCCTCGCACACTTCTTTTTCGTTTGTAGTGAATCTGTCTGCCTCTATCCTCAGTTTCATGACCTAATCATTCACTGTTGTTTTTCTCCTGATATGGCTGTGCAGCAATTTAGGTTGATTCTTTGCCTTGCTTGCCATGACATTTTTGTATTGCCCTTCTGCCTCTTTTCTCACCCTGACGTATTCATTCCTGGCGCTATGGTATCTTTCTCTGATCTCCAATGTCCTGTTATTTCTCTATGCCCCTTGAACTTTGTAGCTTTGCTATCTTACATCTCTGATCAAACCATGGGGTTTTCATTTGCATTTTTTTTTCCTTTAGGACCGGGACCAACTTGTCTGCTGCTTACTTACACTTCTGCGTGATGAAGTCCATCATGTCTTGTGCCGTCATTCCTCCGAGCTTTGTTTCCCATGTTATATATGCTAGGGATTTTCTTATCTCATCATGGTTTTCCTTACGGAATGCCAGCCTTTGGGTTTTCAGGACCTTTCCTTGAGACATTAACCCTTCTCAAACTTGCACTTAAGCAGATACTCAAACACCAGTGTACTGTGGTCGCTCATTCCTACTGGAGCCTCGAAACAGATTTCCATTATGTAGGAGTCGTTCTGAATGAAGACTAGGTCGAGTCTCGCTGTTTCATCATTTCCTTTCATTCTTATGGGTTCCCTGACATGCAGGCTTAAAAAGTTTTTTGTCGCCACCTTCAATTGTTTAGGTCTCCATATTTTCTCTCCTCCAAGCAGTTCCTCGTTCTCCCAATCTATTCTTCCATGATTGAAGTCCCTGATGATGGGCTGATGGGATCGATTTCAACAGGCAGCAGAGGCTGCCCTAACAATTATAGTGTTAACTGCCATGTTGTTTCTTTCATACTCTTGCCTGGGTCTTCTGTCATTTGGTGGAGTACCTGTCTCTGATCCCCTTGAAGCCTGGGATAACCATCTCCTTGAAACTCCATTCCTGTCTCATAAGAAGGGCCACTCTGCCTCCCCCCCTTTCTTCCCTCTCTTTCTTTATTACAATGTAGTCCTGGGGATATTCCGCATTCTTTTTGATTCCTAAGAGTTTTGTTTCCATGAGTCCAATTAAATCCGGGTTCTCTTCTTGTGCTCTTTCCGTAAGTTCACTTGGCTTGCTTGTGATCCCATCTATGTTCGAGTACATCACTTTGAAGCTAACTCTCTTCTGTCCATCCTCAATTTCTGTTGATTCCCCTGGAGTAGGGAAACAGGGAGGGTCTGGTATGGGAGGGCCTAGGGAGGGGGGGACCTGGGGGATCTGGGTGTTGGTTTCACAAATCAACAACCCTGTTACCGAACCAGTATTTACTCTGGAAATTGGAAACTGGAAACACGTCTGTGAAAGAAATGACACGTATGTTAGGGATGAGGTATATACATCTAGGGCTCGGGTTGTTGCTGTTGCAAACTCGTAAGAACCTGTGAAGGGAGGGGTTTGTTTGGGGTTTGGAGGGGTTTGTTTGTTTAACTGTTAGCAGATAGTGGTATGGAAATTCATGTGGAGAAAGGAGGTAATAAAAGTATGTGTTTGTGGAAGAAACAAATTGGTAAAATGATCAGGGAATATTACACTTACATTAGAAGTCTAAGAAACAAAATAAACGATTGAAATGCTCTTGTATGCACGGAAAAAATACATATTGTTGCACTTACCGCAACATGGATGAATGTAGAAAATAGAGAACTATTAACTGAATATCAAATAAATGGATTTAAACTATTTCACACAGATAGATATATAAGACGAGAAGGGGGAGTAGCCATATATGTTAGGGACAATTTGAAATGTAGTCTCAAAGAGGGAATCAAAACTGAGCCACACACAGAAACTATTTGGATAGAATTAAACGAAAAAGCAAATAATATTATAATAGGAGTTACATATAGGCCACCAAATTTAGACAGAATGGAAGCAAAGCATCTATGGGATGAAATATCTAGAGCATCTAGATCTAACAGTATTTATGTCATAGGTGACTTTAATTTTAGTGGAATAAACTGGTTGAACAAAACAGGGAATAGTGAAGCAGAAGATTTTCTAGAATTAATTGACGATTGCTTTCTTACGCAACACATTAAGGAACCAACGCGGGAAAATAATATTTTAGATTTAGTGTTAACTAACAGGGAAACACAATTTAATGACATCGAAATAGGGAGTGAGCTTGGGAACAGTGATCACAAAGAAATCAGATTTAGCATAGAATCGAATAGACCTGTAGAAGAAAATTCTGTTAAAGTGCCAGATTTTCGAAAAGCTGATTTCAATAGGCTAAGAAATTTTTTAGGTCAAATAGATTGGAAAGTCTTGGGTATGGGGTTGGGCCGGTCTTGGAGCGAGACATGAACCCAGCGATAGGTGACGTAAAAGGGGATTTCGATGTGGATTTAATATATAACTTATTTAAGAAGATTCTAAACAAAGCACAGGAACGTAGTATACCATACAAATTGAATAGATCGAATACTAATGACCCAAAGTGGATAACAAAGAATTTGAAGAACCTTATTGGTAAAAAGAGAGCTTGGTACAAAAGGATTAAGAATGTGGAAGTCAGTTTAGAACAGGATTTCATACAACTGGTTAGAAATGTTAAAAAAGATATTAGGAAAGCAAAAAGAAACTATGAAGTTCGCATAGCAGAACAAGCAAAGTCAAATCCTAAAGGGTTTTTTCAGTTGTATCGAACTAAGACTAGGGAAAGGATAGGTCCATTAAAAACTGAGACAGGTCAAAAAACGGATAATGACAAAGAGATGAGTAGTATTTTTAACAAATATTTTATATCTGTATTTACTAAAGAAGAACATAACAATACGCCTTCAGCCGAACAAGTCTATGTGGGTGAGGATGAAGACAGGTTGACTGGTTTAGCAGTTACCAGGGAGGATGCAATTAAACAATTAGTAATACTAAAACAAAAGAAATCCCCAGGGCCAGATGAAGTGTTTGCCAGGGTGCTTAAAGAATGCAAAGAGAAGCTTTCCGAGCCACTGTCTACCATATTTAATAAATCAATAGAGTTAGGCAGAGTGCCAGAGTCATGGAAGGAAGCTAATGTGATACCAGTTTTTAAGAAAGGAGATAGATCACTTGCGTCAAACTATCGACCAATTAGCCTAACGTCTATTGTGGGAAAGTTACTTGACTCAATAATTGCAAATACAATTCGTCTTCATCTTGAAAAACATAAATTAATAAATGAGTCGCAACATGGTTTTACAAATGGCCGTTCATGTTTAACAAATTTGATAACTTTTTATTCCAGCATAGTTGAGGCAGTTGATAGTGGTAAGGTTTGTGATGGTGTGTACCTTGACTTTAGCAAAGCTTTTGATACAGTGCCACATGAAAGACTAATTAAAAAAATAGAAGCTCATGGTATTGGGTGTGCTATATTAGGTTGGATTAGGACATGGCTATTCCAAAGGAAACAGAGAGTTAGTATAAATGGGGTTAAGTCAGAGTGGGAAAATGTTGTAAGTGGAGTGCCTCAGGGCTGTCCTATAGTGAGTCTTCTTCCGTGTTAATTTCCCTGCCGATTTTTGTATCATCTGCAAATTTGCAGATGTTGCTACTCAAACCTGAATCTAAATCATTGATATATATTATAAACAACAGAGGTCACAGGACAGTACCTTGTAACCATTCACAGCTCCTCGGGGGTCACCGATTGTTGATTTCCAGAACACACACCACGGCGGCGCCAGGAAATAATACAGTCAGAACAAAAAGATCTAGATTTTGGTTCGTAAGGGAGACCGTGTTGTCTGTTGGTGGCGATTATTCTTGGAGCGAGACATGAACCCAGCGATAGGTGACGTAAATGGGGATTTCGATGTGGATTCAATATATAACTTATTTAAGAATATTCTAAACAGAGCACAGGAACCCAGCAATAGGTGACGTAAATGGGGATTTCGATGTGAATTCAATATATAACTTATTTAAGAATATTCTAAACAGAGCACAGGACCATACAAACCAGTAGACCATACAAATTGAATAGATCGAATACCAATGACCCAAAGTGGATAACAAAGAATTTGAAGAACCTTATAGGTAAAAAGAGAGCTTGGTACAAAAGGATTAAAAATGGGGAGGTCACTTTAGAACAGGAATTCGTACAACTGGTTAGAAATGTTAAAAAAGAGATAAGGAAAGCAAAAAGAAACTATGAAGTTCGCATAGCAGGGCAAGCAAAGACAAATCCTAAAGGTTTTTTTCAGTTATATCGTACTAAGACTAGGGAAAGGATAGGTCCATTAAAAACTGAGACAGGTCAAATAACAGATAGTGATGAAGAGATGAGTAGTATTTTTAATAAATATTTTGTATCTGTATTTACTAAAGAGGAACTTAACAAAATGCCTTCAGCCGAACAAGTCTATGTGGGTGGGGACGAGGACAGGTTGACGAGTTTAACAGTTATCAGGGAGGATGTTCTTAAACAAATAGTAAAACTCAAACCAAACAAATCCCCAGGGCCGGATGAAGTGTTTGCCAGAGTGCTTAAAGAATGCAAAGAGGAGCTTTGTGACCCACTGTCAACCATATTTAATAAATCAATAGAGTCAGGCAGAGTACCAGAGTTTTGGAAAGTTGCTAATGTGATACCAGTTTTTAAGAAAGGAGATAGATCACTTGCGTCTAACTATCGACCAATTAGCCTAACGTCTATTGTGGGAAAGTTACTCGAATCTATAATAGCAAATAAAATTCGTCTTCATCTTGAAAAACATAAATTAATAATTGAGTTGCAACATGGTTTTATAAATGGCCGTTCATATTTAACAAATTTGTTATCTTTTTATTCTAGCATTGTTGAGGCAGTTGATAGTGGTAAGGATTGCGATGTTGTGTACCTTGACTTTAGCAAAGCTTTTGATACAGTGCCACATGAAAGACTGATTAAAAAGTTAGAGTCTCATGGTATTGGGGGTGCTATATTAAGCTGGATTAGGGCATGGCTATACCAAAGGAAACAGAGAGTTAGTATAAATGGAGTCAAGTCAGAGTGGGAAAATGTTGTAAGTGGGGTGCCTCAGGGCTCTGTCCTGGGACCTCTGTTGTTTATAATATATATAAATGATTTAGATTCAGGTTTGAGTAGCAACATTTGCAAATTTGCCGATGATACGAAAATCGGTAGTGAAATTAATTCGGAGGAGGACTCACTATCACTTCAAGTTGATCTAGATAGGGTGTTGAAATGGTCGAAGGATTGGCAGATGCAGTTTAATGCTGATAAATGTAAAGTTCTGAGGTTAGGTAATGATGATAGGGTTACAAGATACGAGCTAGATGGTGTTGAGATTGCGAAGTCGAATTGCGAAAGGGATCTGGGAGTTATGATTAGCAAGAATTTAAAACAAAAGGATCAATGCATAAATGTTCGTAATAAGGCAAATCGGACACTTGGATTTATTAATCGCAGCGTTAGTAACAAGACACCTGGTGTGGTTCTCAAGCTATATCTTGCTCTAGTTAGGCCCCATTTAGATTATGCAGTTCAGTTTTGGTCGCCATATTATAGAATGGATATAAATTCACTTGAACGTGTCCAGCGTAGGATGACTAAGTTAATTCCCCAAATTAGAAATCTTTCATATGAAGAAAGATTAACAAAGCTTAAATTGCATTCACTGGAAAGGCAAAGAGTTAGGTGTGACATGATAGAGGTTTACACGTGGATGAATGGACATAACAAAGGAGATATTAATAGGGTATTAAAAGTATCAACACAAGACAGAACACGAAACAATGGGTATAAATTGGATAAGTTTAGATTTAGGAAAGACTTGGGTAAATACTGGTTCAGTAACAGGGTTGTTGATTTGTGGAACCAATTGCCGCGTAACATTGTGGAGGTGCTGTCCCTCGATTGTTTCAAGCATGGGTTGGACATGTATATGAGTGGGATTGGGTGGTTATAAATAGGAGCTGCCTCGTATGAGCCAACAGGCCTTCTGCAGTTTCCTTTGTTCTTATGTTCTTATGTTCTTATATTTGTATTGTAGTATAGCCTTGCCCTAATCCAACTTAATATAGCACCCCCAATACCATGAGCCTCTATCTTTTTAATCAGTTTTTCATGTGGCATTGTATCAAAATCTTTGCTAAAGTCAAGGTAGACAATATCACAAACCTTACCACTATCAACTGCCTCAACTATGCTGGAATAAAATGATAGCAAATTTGTTAAACATGAACGGCCATTTGAAAAACCATGTTGTGAATAATTTATTTATTTATGTTTTTCAAGATGAAGACGAATAGTATTTTCAATTATCGATTCAAGGAACTTTCTCACAATAGATGTTTAGCTAATTGGCTCATAGTTTGACGCAAGTGATTTTTCTCGTTTATTAAAAATTGGTACCACGTTAGCAACCTTCAACGTCTCTGGTACCCTGCCTGACTCCTTTAAATCCTTTAAGGATTTATTAAATATGGTAGACAATGGATCGCAAAAATCCTCTTTGCATTCCTTAACAAATTTAACAAATTTGTTATCTTTTTATTCTAGCATTGTTGAGGCAGTTGATAGTGGTAAGGATTGCGATGTTGTATACCTTGACTTTAGCAAAGCTTTTGATACAGTGCCACATGAAAGACTGATTAAAAAGATAGAGTCTCATGGTATTGGGGGTGCTATATTAAGCTGGATTAGGGCATGGCTATACCAAAGGAAACAGAGAGTTAGTATAAATGGAATCAAGTCAGAGTGGGAAAATGTTGTAAGTGGAGTGCCTCAAGGCTCTGTCCTGGGACCTCTGTTGTTTATAATATATATAAATGATTTAGATTCAGGTTTGAGTAGCAACATTTGCAAATTTGCCGATGATACGAAAATCGGTAGGGAAATTAATTCGGAGGAGGACTCACTATCACTTCAAGTTGATCTAGATAGGGTTTTGAAATGGTCAAAGGATTGGCAGATGCAGTTTAATGCTGATAAATGTAAAGTTCTGAGGTTAGGTAATGATGATAGAGTTACAAGATACGAGCTAGATGGTGTTGTGATTGCGAAGTCGGATTGCGAAAGGGATCTGGGAGTTATGATTAGTAAGAATTTAAAACAAAAGGATCAATGCATAAATGTTCGTAATAAGGCAAATCGGACACTTGGATTTATTAATCGCAGCGTTAGTAACAAGACACCTGGTGTGGTTCTCAAGCTATATCTTGCTCTAGTTAGGCCCCATTTAGATTATGCAGTTCAGTTTTGGTCGCCATATTATAGAATGGATATAAATTCACTTGAACGTGTCCAGCGTAGGATGACTAAGTTAATTCCCCAAATTAGAAATCTTTCATATGAAGAAAGATTAACAAAGCTTAAGTTGCATTCACTGGAAAGGCGAAGAGTTAGGGGTGACATGATAGAGGTTTACAAGTGGATGAATGGACATAACCGGGGGGATATTAATAGGGTATTAAAAGTATCAACACAGGACAGAACACGAAACAATGGGTATAAATTGGATAAGTTTAGATTTAGGAAAGACTTGGGTAAATACTGGTTCAGTAACAGGGTTGTTGATTTGTGGAACCAATTGCCGCGTAACATTGTGGAGGTGGGGTCCCTCGATTGTTTCAAGCTCGGGTTGGACAAGTATATGAGTGGGATTGGGTGGTTATAGAATAGGAGCTGCCTCGTATGGGCCAATAGGCCCTCTGCAGTTACCTTTGTTCTTATGTTCTTATGTTCTTATGTTCTTATGTTCTTAAGCACCCTGGGAAACACTTCGTCCGGCCCTGGGGATTTCTTTGGGTTGAGTTTCACTATTTGTTTAATAACATCCTCCCAGGTAACTGCTAAACTAGTCAACCTGTCTTCATCCCCACCCACATAGACTTGTTTGGCTGAAGGCATAATGTTAAATTTTCTTTAGTAAATACAGAGATAAAATATTCATTAAAAATGCTACTCATCTCTTCGTCATTATCAGTTATCTGACCTGTTTCAATTTTCAATGGACCTATCCTTTCCCTAACTGTTGTTCGACATAACAAAAAAAAACTTTAGGATTTGCCTTTGCTTGGCCTGCTATACGAATTTCATAGTTTCTTTTAGATTTCCTAATCTCTTTTTTAACATTTCTAACCAGTTGTACAAATTCTTGTTCTAAACTGATTTCTTCATTCTTAATCCTTTTGTACCAAGCTCTCTTTCTACTTATAAGGTTCTTCAGATCCTTTGTTATCCCTTTCGAGTCATTAATATTCGATCTATTCAATTTGCATGGTGTACTACGTTCCTGTGCTTCGCTTAGAATATTTTTAAATAAGATATATATTGAATCCACATCGAAATCCCTTTTTACATCACCCATCGCTGGGTTCATGTCTTGCTCCAAGACATGAACCACCCCCTTTGCCCAAGACTTTCCAATCTATTTAACCCCCAAAATTTCTTAGCATATTTAAAACAGCTTTTCGAAAATCCGGCACTTTAACAGAATTTTTTCCTACAGATCTATTCCATTCCATGCTAAATCTGATTTCTTTGTGATCATTGTTCCCTAGTACACTCCCTATTTCGATGTCTTTAATTTGTGTTTCCCTGTTAGTTAAAACTAAATCTAAAATATTATTTCCCCGTGTTGGTTCATTAATGTGTTGCGTAAGAAAGCAATCGTCAATTAATTCCGGGAAAATCTACTGCTTCGTTATTCCCTGTTCTGTTAATCCAGTTTATTCCACTAAAATTAAAGTCACCCGTGACACAAATACTGTTAGATCTAGATGCTCTAGGTATTTCATCCCATAGATGCTTTGCTTCCATTCTGTCTAAATTTGGGGGCCTATATGCTCTAATGATTGGCTCTTATGATAAGGTTATTTGCTTTTTCTTTTAATTCTAGCCAAATAGTTTCTGTGTGGCTCAGTTTTGATTCCCTCTTTGAGACTACATTTCAAATTGTCCCTAAGATATATGGCTACTCCCCCTCCTCGTCTTATATATCTATCTGTGTGAAATAGTTTAAATCCATTCTAGATAGGGTTTTGAAATGGTCAAAGGATTGGCAGATGCAGTTTAATGCTGATAAATGTAAAGTTCTGAGGTTAGGTAATGATGATAGAGTTACAAGATACGAGCTAGATGGTGTTGTGATTGCGAAGTCGGATTGCGAAAGGGATCTGGGAGTTATGATTAGTAAGAATTTAAAACAAAAGGATCAATGCATAAATGTTCGTAATAAGGCAAATCGGACACTTGGATTTATTAATCGCAGCGTTAGTAACAAGACACCTGGTGTGGTTCTCAAGCTATATCTTGCTCTAGTTAGGCCCCATTTAGATTATGCAGTTCAGTTTTGGTCGCCATATTATAGAATGGATATAAATTCACTTGAACGTGTCCAGCGTAGGATGACTAAGTTAATTCCCCAAATTAGAAATCTTTCATATGAAGAAAGATTAACAAAGCTTAAGTTGCATTCACTGGAAAGGCGAAGAGTTAGGGGTGACATGATAGAGGTTTACAAGTGGATGAATGGACATAACCGGGGGGATATTAATAGGGTATTAAAAGTATCAACACAGGACAGAACACGAAACAATGGATATAAATTGGATAAGTTTAGATTTAGGAAAGACTTGGGTAAATACTGGTTCAGTAACAGGGTTGTTGATTTGTGGAACCAATTGCCGCGTAACATTGTGGAGGTGGGGTCCCTCGATTGTTTCAAGCACGGGTTGGACAAGTATATGAGTGGGATTGGGTGGTTATAGAATAGGAGCTGCCTCGTATGGGCCAATAGGCCTTCTGCAGTTACCTTTGTTCTTATGTTCTTATGTTCTTATGGTTAGGCCCCATTTAGATTATGCAGTTCAGTTTTGGTCGCCGTATTATAGAATGGATATAAATTCACTTGAACGTGTCCAGCTTAGGATGACAAAGTTATTTTCCCAAATTAGAAATCTTTCATATGAAGAAAGATTAATGAAGCTTAAGTTGCATTCACTGGAAAAGCGAAGAGTTAGGGGTGACATGATAGAGGCTTACAAGTGGATGAATGGACATAACAGGGAAGATATTAATAGGGTGTTAAAAATATCGGTACAGGACAGAATACGAAACAATGGGTATAAATTGGATAAGTTTAGATTTAGGAAAGACTTGGGTAAATACTGGTTCAGTAACAGGGTTGTTGATTTGTGGAACCAATTGCCGCGTAACGTGGTGGAGATGGTGTCCCTCGATTGTTTCAAGCGCGGGTTGGACAAGTATATGAGTGGGATTGGGTGGTTATAAATAGGAGCTGCCTCGTATGGGCCAATAGGCCTTCTGCAGTTGCCTTTGTTCTTATGTTCTTATGTTCTTATGTTCATTTATTTGATATTCAGTTAATAGTTCTCTATTTTCTACATTCATCCATGTTGCGGTAAGTGCAACAATATGTATTTTTTCCGTGCATACAAGAGCATTTCAATCGTTTATTTTGTTTCTTAGACTTCTAATGTAAGTGTAATATTCCCTGATCATTTTACCAATTTGTTTCTTCCACAAACACATACTTTTATTACCTCCTTTCTCCACATGAATTTCCATACCACTATCTGTTAACAGTTTAAACCCAAACAAACCCCTCCCTTCACAGGTTCTTACGAGTTTGCAACAGCAACAACCCGAGCCCTAGATGTATATACCTCATCCCTAACATACGTGTCATTTCTTTCACAGACGTGTTTCCAGTTTCCAGTTTCCAGAGTAAATACTGGTTCGGTAACAGGGTTGTTGATTTGTGAAACCAACACCCAGATCCCCCAGGTCCCCCCCTCCCTAGGCCCTCCCATACCAGACCCTCCCTGTTTCCCTACTCCAGGGGAATCGACAGAAATTGAGGATGGACAGAAGAGAGTTAGCTTCAAAGTGATGTACTCGAACATAGATGGGATCACAAGCAAGCCAAGTGAACTTACGGAAAGAGCACAAGAAGAGAACCCGGATTTAATTGGACTCATGGAAACAAAACTCTTAGGAATCATAAAGAATGCGGTATATCCCCAGGGGTACATTGTAATAAAGAAAGAGAGGGAAGAAAGGGGGGGAGGCAGAGTGGCCCTTCTAATGAGACAGGAATGGAGTTTCAAGGAGATGGTTATCCCAGGCTTCAAGGGGATCAGAGACAGGTACTCCACCAAATGACAGAAGACCCAGGCAAGAGTATGACAGAAACAACATGGCAGTTAACACAATAATTGTTAGGGCAGCCTCTGCTGCCTGTTGAAATCGATCCCATCTGCCCATCATCAGGGACTTCAATCATGGAAGAATAGATTGGGAGAACGAGGAACTGCTTGGAGGAGAGAAAATATGGAGACCTAAACTATTGAAGGTGGCGACAAAAAACTTTTTAAGCCTGCATGTCAGGGAACCCATAAGAATGAAAGGAAATGATGAAACAGCGAGACTCGACCTAGTCTTCATTCAGAACGACTCCTACATAATGGAAATCTGTTTCGAGGCTCCAGTAGGAATGAGCAACCACATTACATTGGTGTTTGAGTATCTGCTTAAGTGCAAGTTTGAGAAGGGTTAATGTCTCAAGGAAAGGTCCTGAAAACCCAAAGGCTGGCATTCCGTAAGGGAAACCATGAGGAGATAAGAAAATCCCTAGCATATATAACATGGGAAACAAAGCTCGGAGGAATGACGGCACAAGACATGATGGACTTCATCACGCAGAAGTGTAAGTAAGCAGCAGACAAGTTGGTCCCGGTCCTAAAGGAAAAAAAAAAATGCAAATGAAAACCCCATGGTTTGATCAGAGATGTAAGATAGCAAAGCTACAAAGTTCAAGGGGCATAGAGAAATAACAGGACATTGGAGATCAGAGAAAGATACCATAGCGCCAGGAATGAATACGTCAGGGTGAGAAAAGAGGCAGAAGGGCAATACAAAAATGTCATGGCAAGCAAGGCAAAGTATCAACCTAAATTGCTGCACAGCCATATCAGGAGAAAAACAACAGTGAATGATTAGGTCATGAAACTGAGGATAGAGGTAGACAGATTCACTACAAACGAAAAAGAAGTGTGCGAGGAACTAAGTAAGAAATTCGAGGAGGTCTTTACATTAAGGCAAGAAGTTCCAGAGATAAGAGAGAGAGAATAGTTAGCCAGGCACCACTAGAGGAGTTTGGGATTACCAGTGGGGAGGTGAGAAAGTTTTTGCTAGAGTTGGACGTGACAAAGGCTATAGGCCCGGATGGAATCTCACCATGGATACTAATGCAAGGAGCAGAAGGACTGTGCCTGCCACTCTCCACAGTGTACAACAAATCACTGGTAACAGATGAACTACCAAAAGTATGGAAGACGGCTAATGTAGTCCCGATATACAAGAAGGCACTGAAGACAGGAGGCACTGAACTACAGACCAGTGTCCCTAACTTGCATACCATGTAAGTTGATGAAGAAAATTGTGCAAAAGAAGCTCGTGGAACATCTGGAGCAAAAGACTTTGGAGCACAACATCAACATGGGTTAAGGGATGACAAGTCCTGCCTCACGGGATTAATTGAATTCTACGACCAGGCAGCAAAAATCAGGCAAGAAATAGAGGGATGGGCAGACTGTTTTTTTTGGACTGCCAGAAAGCCTTTGACAAAGTACCACACCAGAGACTAGTGCGAAAGCTGGAGATGCAAGCAGGAGTGAAAGGGAAGGTACTCCATTGGATAAGGGAGTACCGAAGCAACAGAAGACAGTGAGTCGCTGTGAGGGGTGAGGCCTCAGATTGGCGAGACGTCACAAGTGGAGTCCCGTAGGGGTCAGTCCTTGGACCTATACTGTTTCTTATAGATGTAAAAGATCTTCCAGACGGTATAGACTCATTCCTCTCACTGTTTGCCATAGTTATGAGGCCGGGCGCCTGAAAGCTGAGTGGACAGCGCTTCTGAATCGTAGTCCTGAGGTTCCGAGTTCGATCCTCGGTGGAGGCAGAGACATATGGGCAAAATGTTTCTTTCACCCTGATGCCCCTGTTATCTAGCAGTAAGTAGGTACCTTGGAGTTAGACAGCTGCTACGGGCTGCTTCCTGGGGGGGGGGGGGGTGTAACAAAAAGGAGGCCTGGTCGAGGACCGGGCCGCGGGGACGTTAACGCCCCGAAAACATCTTAAGATAACCTCAAGATAGGATTAAGATAGAGGAAAATAGTATGAGGCTACACGATGACCTAGAAAGACTGAATGAATGGTCCAACAAATGGCTACTACAGTTCAACCCAAGTAAATGTAAGGTAATGAAACTAGGCCGTGGAAACAGGAGGCCAGACACAGGATACCGAATGGAAGATGAAGTCCTTCATGTAACGGACTGAAAGAAAGATCTAGGAGTTGATATCACTCCAAACATGTTTCCTGAAGCCCACATAAAGTGAATAACATCTGCGGCATATGCGAGGCTGGCTAACATCAGAACTGCCTTCAGGAACCTGTGTAAGGAATTATTCACAACCTTGTATACCACATATGTAAGACCAATCCTGGAGTATGCGGCTCCAGCTTGGAGCCCGTACCTTGTCAAGTTGAAGCTTGAAAAAGTTCAGAGGAATGCCACTAGGCTAGTCGCAGAACTAAGAGTCATGATATATGAGGAAAGACTGCGTGAAATGCTTCTTACGTCGCTAGAAGACAGGAGAGCTTGGGGAGACATGGTCACTACCTACAAAATTCTCAGAGGAATTGACAAGGTAGATAAAGATATACAGTTTAAGACGGGTTGTACTCGAACAAGGGGACACGGGTGGAAACTGAATTCCCAAATGAGCCACACAGACGTTAGAAAGAAGGTTTTCAGTGTCAGAGTAGTTAACAGATGGAATGGATTAGGCAGTGATGTGGTGGAGGCTGACTCCATACACAGTTTCAAATATAGATATGATAGAGCCCAGTAGGCTCAGGAATTAACTCACCATTTGATTGACAGATGATAGGCGGGACCAAAGAGCCAGAGCTCAATCCCCGCAAACACAACTAGGTGAGTACACACACCCATGTGCAATGGGAGGAGGAACTTAGAGGAAGACGGTCCAGGAAATGATGGACCTAATAAAACTGAAGCGCAAAAGAGGCACAGAAAGATTCATACCACCATTAAGGGCAAAAAGTAAGAGAACATATAATAACCCGGGGTTCAATATATAGTGTCAGGAAGCAAAAGCAATAAGCAGGAGGGAGTGGAGGAAATACAGAAGGCAAAGGGCAGAAGTAAACTGGAACAGATGCAACAGGGCCAGGAAGGACTACATTCCTGTTATACAAAACAGGAAGATTGGCAGAAAGAAACTATAAAAATCATATTCCCTCCAAAGCAAAGAGCCAAGCGAAACTCCTACATAGCCATATAAAAAGGAAAATGGCAGTGAATGACCAAGTGACAGGTTACGCAGAAGGGAAGGCCAGTATACAGAATATGACAAAGAAATTTGTGAGAAGTTCAATGTCAACTTCCATGGAGTGCTCACTATTGAGCCTGAAGAGCTCCCAGAGCAAGATGGGGAAGCAGCCCCTGATGAGAAACTACTAAATATTGAGGTAACAGCAGAGGAAGTAAGAATACACCTAGCATCACTGGATGTAACTAAAGCTACTGGGCCAGATAGACTATCACCATGAACTTTGAAAGCAGCAGCACAGGCCCCTCAGCATACCTCTAGCACTAATCTATAATGAGTCACCTACACAGGGGAATTGCCAAACTGCTGGAAGAAGGCAAATGTGGTGCCAATCTACAAGGAAGGAGATAGAGAAGAAGCACTTAACTACAGACAAGTGTCGCTCACAAGCATCCCTTGCAGAGTACTTGAAAGAATTATAAGAGTAAGACTACTTGCACACCTAGAAATAATTAGGTTTGTAAGTAAAAAAAAAACGGCTTTAGAACAGAGAAATCATGCCTGACGAACCTCCTGGAGTTTTATGATAAGGTAACGAAAATAAGGCAAGACAGAGAAAGAAAGGGAGACTGCATATTTCTGAACAGCCATAAAGCCTTTGACACAGTACCACACAGAAGGCAATGATACAAACTTGAGAGGCAGGCGGAAGTAGACGGAAACACAGTTTCATGCGTAAGGAATTACCTGACAGACAGGTGTCAGCGAGTGACAATGAGGGGCAAGGAGTCGGGCTGGCGTAGAGTAACGAGCGGGGTGCCTCAAGGATCAGTGCTGGGACCCATACTAGTCCACATTTATGTAAATGACTTGACTGCAGGAGTTGAGTCTTTTATGTCAATGTTTGCAGATGATGCAAGACTAATGAGGAGAGTTGAGACAGATGAGGATTGTAAGATTCTCCTGGATGACTTTAACAGGTGGCAGAGATGGTCCGAGAAATGGCTGCTAGAGTTCAACACTAACAAGTGCAAGGTAATGGAAAAAGGGGACCGGAGCCAGGTGACCAAAAGGCCACTATATGATGAAGGGAAACTACCTCCTCTTAACGTCTAGAGAAAAAGACCCGGGAGTGGACATAACCAAACCTAACTCCAGAGGCTATTATATATATAATAACATCAGCCGCATAGTCAACTCTGGCAAAAGTTAGACATCCTTCAGAAACTTGAACAAGGAGGCATTTACCGCCCATGTGAGGCCAGTCTTAGAGTATGCCGACCCATCATATACCCCCCCTATCTTAAAAAAACATAAGGAAAGTCGAAAAGGAGCAGAAGTTAGCAATGAGACTCGTCCCAGAGCTACGAGGGATGAGGTACGAAGACATATTGAAGGAACTAAACCTGACGACGTTAGAAAAGAGGCGGGAGAAGGGGGACATGATACAGACGTATAACAAATTTAGAGGGTAACAAGGTGCAAACAGAGGAAAGGTTTACAATAAATATCAATAGAAAAAGGGGGCAAAGATGGAAGCTTGAGACTCAGATGTGTCATAGAGATATTAGATTTTTTTTTTTTTAGCGTAAGCGCAGTGAGGAATGACCTAAAGGAGCAGATTGTAGCAGCTAACTCCATCCAAAACTTTAAAAGCAGGTGTGGTAGGGAAATAGGCCAGGAGTTATTGTATTAGACAACCAACGGCTAGAAAAGTTGGGTCCAAGAGCTAGAGCTAGACACTGAAGATATAAATAGATGAGGAGAAATAGATGAGTACACCCACACACACCTGGTCGTTGAATTCTACGATCAGGTGACAAAGATTAAGCAAGAAGGAGAAGGCTGGGCGGACTGCATTTTCTTTGATTGTCAGAAAGCCTTTGACACAGTACCGCATAAGAGGCTGGTACATAACCTCGAGAGACAGGCAGGTGTAGCTAGGAAGGTGCTCCAGTGGATAATGGAGTACCTGAGCAATAGGAAGCAGAGAGTTACGGTGAGGGGTGAGACCTCAGATTGGGGTGAAGTCACCAGTGGAGTCCCACAGGGCTCTGTACTTGGTCCTATCTTGTTTCTGATATACGTAAATGATCTCCCGGAGGGAATAGATTCATTTCTCTCAATGTTTGCGGACGAAGCCAAAATTATGAGAAGGATTAAGACAGAGGAGGACTGCTTGAGGCTTCAAGAAGACCTAGATAAGCTGAAGGAATGGTCAAACAAATGGTTGTTAGAGTTTAACCCAAGCCAATGTAATGTAATGTAATGAAGATAGGTGTAGGGAGCAGAAGGCTAGATACAAGGTACTATCTGGAAGATGAAATACTTCAAGAGTCAGAGAAAGAAAAAGACTTGGGGGTTGATATCACGCCAGACCTGTCTCCTGCAGCCCATATCAAAAGGATAACATCAGCGGCATATGCCAGGCCGGCCAACATACGAACGTCATTCAGAAACTTGTGTAAAGAATCATTCAGAATTTTGTATACCACATATGTTAGGCCAATCCTGGAGTATGCAGCCCCAGCATGGAGTCCATATCTAGTCAAGGATAAGACCAAACTGGAAAAGGTTCAAAGGTTTGCCACCAGACTAGTACCCGAGCTGAGAAGTATGAGCTATGAGGAGAGACTACGCAAATTAAACCTCACTTCGCTGGAAGACAGAAGGGGGGACATGATCACCACATTCAAGATTCTCAAGGGAATTGATAGGGTAGATAAAGTAGTAGTTAACGGATGGAATGCATTAGGCAGTGATGTGGTGGAGGCTGACTCCCTACACAGTTTCATATGTAGATATGATAGAGCCCAGTAGGCTCAGGAACCTGTTCACCAGTTGATTGACAGTTGAGAGGCGGGACCAAAGAGCCAAAGCTCAACCCCCGCAAGCACAAATAGGTGAGTACAAATATGGTGAGTACACACACACACACACACACACACACACACACACACACACACACACACACACACACACACACACACACACACACACACACACACACACACACACACGCACACACACACACACATATACACATTGGACCTATACTGTTTCTGATATATGTAAATGATCTTCCAGAGGGCATAGAATCGTTTCTCTCAATGTTTGCCGATGATGCAAAAATTATGAGGAGGATTGAAACTGAGGACGATAGTAGTAGGCTACAAGATGACCTAGACAGACTGAGTGAATGGTCCAACAAATGGCTGTTGAAGTTCAACCCGAGTAAATGCAAAGTAATGAAACTAGGTGGTGGAAATAGGAGGCCAAACACAGGATACAGAATAGGAGATGAAGTACTTAATGAAACGAACAGAGAGAAAGATCTAGGAGTTGATATCACACCAAACCTGTCTACTGAAGCCCACATAAAAAGAATAACGTCTGCGGCATATGCGAGGCTGGCTAAAATCAGAACAGCGTTCAGGAACCTGTGTAAGGAATCATTCAGAATCTTGTACACCACATATGTAAGACCAATTCTGGAGTATGCGGCCCCAGCATGGAGCCCGTACCTTGTCAAGCACAAGACGAAGCTGGAAAAAGTCCAAAGGTATGCCACTAGACTAGTCCCAGAACTAAGAGGCATGAGTTACGAGGAAAGGCTGCGGGAAATGCACCTTACGACACTGGAAGACAGAAGAGTAAGGGGAGACATGATCACAACCTACAAAATCCTCAGAGGGATCGACCGGGTAAACAAGGATAAACTATTCAACACTGGTAGGACGCGAACAAGGGGACACAGGTGGAAACTGAGTACCCACATGAGCCACAGAGACGTTAGAAGGAACTTTTTCAGTGTCAGAGTAGTTAACGGATGGAATGCACTAGGCAGTGATGTGGTGGAGGCTGACTCCGTACACAGTTTTAAATGAAAATATGATAGAGCCCAGTAGGCTCAGGAATCTGTACACCAGTTGATTGACGGTTGAGAGGCGGGACCAAAGAGCCAAAGCTCAACCCCCGCAAGCACAAATAGGTGAGTACACACACACACACACACACACACACACACACACACACCAACAACTGGAGGGCAAAAAATTATAGTCGTAGTCATATATAATCCACCACCAAATGACAGAAGACCCAGACAGGAATATGATAGAAACAACATGGCCACCATTAACATAATAGAGAGAGCAGCTTCTGTTGCTAGCAGGAATGGATCTGGACTACTAATCATAGGAGACATCAACCATGGGAAGATAGATAGGGAGAACAGAGACCCGCATGGAGGACCAGAAACATGGAGAGCTAAGCTGCTGGACGTGGCAACAAGAAACTTTCTAAGCCAGCACATCAAGGAAGCAACAAGAATGAGAGGAGAAGATGAACCAGCAATGCCTGATTTGATATTTACCTTAAATGAGTGGGATATAAGGAAAGTCAAGATGGAAGCACCCTTGGGAATGAGTGATCGCAGTGTATCGAAATTTTAGTACCTGGTAGAGCTAGGAATTATCTCCCACAAAAAAGAACTAGGAAACAAAAGGCTGGCATACCGAAAGGAAAATTATGAGGAGATGAGAAGCTTCCTAAGGGAAATACTTTGGGACACAGACCTCAGAGCTAAGTCTGTACAATATATGATGGACTATGTCACTCAAAAGTGTCAGGAGGCAGTAAGCAGATACATCCCGGCCCAAAAGGAAAAATCCGAGAAGCAAAAGAAGAATCCATGGTATAATAGGGCATATATGGAAGCAAAGAAACTGAACAGAAGGGCGTGGAGGAACTTCCGAAATAACAGAACACCAGAAAGCAGAGAGAAATACCAGAGAACCAGGAATGAGTATGTCAGGGTGAGAAGAGAAGCAGAGAAAAATTATGAAAATGATATAGCAAACAAAGCCAAGACCGAACCAAAGCTACTCCATAGTCACATCAGAAGGAAAACAATAGTGAAAGATCAGGTAGTGAAACTTAGAACAAGCGAGGACCGGCATACAGAGAATGACAAAGAGGTGTGTGAAGAACTAAACAAGAGGTTCCAGGAGGTCTTCACAACAGAACAAGGTGAGGTCACTGTGCTAGGAGAAAGAGAAGTAAACCAGGCGGCCTTGGAAGAGTTCGAAATTACGAGAGAGGAGGTCAAGAGACACCTGCTGGATCTGGTTGTTAGAAAGGCTGTTGGTCCAGATGGGATCTCGCCATGGGTACTGAAAGAGCGTGCAGAGGCACTTTGCTTGCCTCTCACCATAGTGTATAGTAGGTCACTGGAGACGGGAGACCTACCAGAAATATAGAAGACAGCGAATGTGGTCCCAATATACAAAAAGGGCGACAGGCATGAGGCACTGAACTACAGGCCAGTGTCCTTGACTTGTATACCATGCAAGGTGATGGAGAAGATCGTGAGAAAAAACCTGGTAACACATCTGAAGAGAAGGGACTTCGTGACAAATTACCAACATGGGTTCAGGGAGGATAAATCTTGCCTGACTGGCTTAATAGAATTCTACGACCAGGTGACAAAGATTAAGCAAGAAAGAGAGGGCTGGGCGGACTGCATTTTCTTGGATTGTTGGAAAGCCTTTGACAAAATACCGCATAAGAAGCTGGTACATAAGCTGGAGAGACAGGCAGGTGTAGCTGGTAAGGTGCTCCAGTGGATAAGGGAGTACCTAAGCAATAGGAAGCAGAGAGTTACGGTGAGGGGTGAGACCTCGGATTGGCGTGAAGTCACCAGTGGAGTCCCACAGGGCTCTGTACTCGGTCCAATCGTGTTTCTGATATACGTAAATGATCTCCCGGAGGGTATAGATTCATTTCTCTCAATGTTTGCTGACGATGCCAAAATTATGAGAAGGATTAAGACAGAAGAGGACAGCTTAAGGCTTCAAGAAGACCTTGACTAGCTGAAGGAATGGTCGAAAAAATGGTTGTTAGAGTTTAACCCAAGCAAATGTAATGTAATGAAGATAGGCGTAGGAAGCAGGAGGCCAGATACTAGGTATCATATGGGAGATGAAATTCTTCATGAGTCAGAGAGAAAAAAAGACTTGGGGGTTGATATCACGCCAGACCTGTCCACTGCAGCCCATATGAAGAGGATAACATCAGCGGCATGTGCTGCTGATATTATCCTCCCCTCCCCTCTCTGATGTTATCGGCCCCCCTCCCCCCTGTGAAGCGGAGGTATTCCATTGGACTAGAATTTACCGGCCCAGTGACTTACCCGGCAGTTGAGGTGGTGATGATTGACATGTTGCGGGTGGATTTGGCGTCTGTGTGCGGCGTTCAACTTGTATTCGGGCATCGAACTGTTGTGAAATTCTGCTACACGGCTGTGTATCGTGACTTTGTGGACCGTTATGATGGGAGGACGTTTACGCTGCCTGAGGGTGGTGGTTCGGTGGAAGTGTCAGACAGGTGCAGTGAGACTACCTATGTGGCAGTTCTTGGTGCTCCCTTTGAGTTCCCTGACTCTCTTCTCCAGCATCACTTTATCCAGTAGGGGCGGGTCTTGAGCATCCGGATGAATGCAGTCTCCTTCGGGCGGTGTAAGGGTATCCTGAATGGGACTCACACTGTGGCGCTGCGCTTGAAGGACCCCATCCCTTCGTCTCTCCTGTTTCTGGGCGTCATGGTATGTGTATTCTATTGGGTCAGCCCCGGACTTGTTTTCGGTGTGGACTCTCGGGCCATCAGGCTGCGGGTTGTGATGCGAGCTTGGTCGGGCCTGTGAACCTCTTCAGGGAGGAGGATTTTCTTCCGTTGCCGGTCCCGGACCTGTCGGATGGTGCTGCTGTGGTGAGTGATACTTCCCAGTCGTTTCGTGCCCCGTTGGTGGTCTCTGATGCCAACCTCAATGTGGCTTTGGGTGTTGGATTGGAATTTAGCGCATCCCCGGCTCCCGCACCTCAGCCACCCCTACCTACCTCGCCTCCAGTTGTATCTCGTGTGGTGTGTAGTCTCGTGCCTCCGGACATCGAGGCTGCGCCCCGGCTTGTACTCTCTTAGGCGCAAGTCGACGTGCACGTTGTGATGTCTCCTGCGGTGTGTGGTCCTGTTTCCCTGGTTGATGAGGCTGTGATGTTGAGTGATCGTGCGGTGCGGCAAGTTGTGCGACCGACCAGAGGTTCTGCTATGGTGCCTCCTGGCGGAAGTGATAGATCCAACAACCTGCGACCTGTGTCCAAGCGTTCACAGCGAGCTTTGAGTCTGTCTCCTTCTCGTGGTGAGGCCTGGGCCAACGTCAGGGACTTTGGGGACTCTGGAAGTTCGTCTTCTGCGAATGATGATGTGGGCGACGCTATTGAAGTGCCTGTGGCTAATTTGGGCTGTGTTGCAACGGTGGTGGGTCCTGTGGTGGGATTGTCACCTGGCCCTGGTCTGGTGTCTTCTTCGGCTGCCTCTGCATCCCCAGATGCTGGTTCACCGAGTTGGGAGGCTGTGGCACTAGCCAAGGTTGCGGGAGAGGGAGGGGACTTGGTGCTGGTTCTTAAGAAAGATTCTGTTCCAGCGGCTCCCGTGCCTATGGTGTCCATGTCTGTGCCTTCCGCGCATCTGCCCTCGGTGATGCCGACCGCTGCGCATCTGCCCTCTGCTCAGCCGTCCTTTGTTACTCTGTCCCCTGTGGTGTCTGCCCCTGCACCATCACCCTCTGTGATTCAGTCCCCTGCGACTCTGCCCGCTATGTTGCCGCCCAGTGTCCGGCAGACTTCTGTGTTTCAGTCCCGTGTGGTTCCACCGTTTGTACCGAAGAGGTCTGTGCGGCCCCTTCCTGTGACTTCAACCCCCGTGGCGGAGGGCGACGAGGTGGACGTTCTCTGACTTCATGCATCGACTGCGAGGATCACGTAGTCACGTTAACGCGTCTGCAGAATTGTGGGCTCAGTGGGATGCCTACAGGAAGTAGTTCCCAACGTCGTTTCTATCCAGATAAATATGATGATGATTAACTGTGTATGTGGTTCTTGCTTTGTGTTGCTTTATTTATTTACTAGCAGTGCCCAGACACAACAACCTTCCCTGTCCCCCAGTCCTCCCCACCATTCCCCTTGGCCTCCCAACCATTCCCCACCCTTTCGTCCTCACCACCATTCCCCACTCCACCATCCCCTTTTCCTTCCCACAATGCCCCACTCCCCTGTCCCTTTGTCCTCCTCACCATCCTTCATTCCCCCCATCCCATCGTCCCCACCATCCCAAACTCCCCTGTCCGTCCCCACCATTACTCCACTCCCTTGTCCCCTCGTCCTCCCCCACCATCTCTCACTTCCATTCCCTCGTCATTCCTCACTCCCTCGTCCGATGCCTTCCCAAATAGTCTGATGTTCCCATCAGAAAATTGGGAACATCAAGTGATCTGATGTTCCCATCATTGATATATATAAGAAAAACAGTTAAAAAATGAATTGAAAACACAAAAAAATACAAAAATAATCTATACTCACGAAATGAACGGTATGGTAAACAACATAGCTCAATTCCAACGCAGGGAAAGAGTCACAATAACGTAGCTGAAGTATGTTGACCAGACCACACACTAGAAAGTATTGGGACGACGACGTTTCGATCCGTCCTGGACCATTCTCAAGACCATTCCAATGCAATTCACACAAAATAATTAAATCAAAATTATGAATATTCAATTTATCAATGCAATCAGATACATTGAAATAGATTTGCAACATATTTAGTATAGCATGTGTGTTGCTCTTACATGCAACAGATGTTGCTGTTTTTCATGAAAAGCATAATTTTTTCCTGTCACAGGTGTGGCATCTATACTTATACTTACGAAATGAATGCTATGGTAAACAACACAGATCAATTCCATCACAATGTCACAGAAAATAATTCAATAAAAAAATCAAATAAATCGAAATCTATGAAAATAAAATTTATCAATGCAATCAGACATTGAAATGGAATGCCTGACATATTTAGTACAGCGTGCATTTTGCTATTATGTGCAGCAGATGGCGCTGTTTTTCAAAATCGCATATTTTTACGTGACAGAGGGGTTTCATCTATGTAGTAGATATATGAAAAGATGCGCCTATTCGGATGCAACGTTGTGTCAAAATTTCAAAGCAATTGGTAAAGAGGTTTCGAAGATTTCCCTTACATGAAAAACACAGTTTTTCAGAAAAAGTATGTTTTTTGTTTTTTTTTTGGTTTTACCACCACAGACGTGACATCTATATAGTATGTTTATAAAAAACCTGCTCGGATGCAAATGGAATGTTGTGTCAAAAATTTCAAAGCAATTGCTGAAGAACTTTCGGAGATTAGCGGTTATGCACAAACGAACGTTTCTATTTTTATTTATATAAATTTGTTTTGATGAGCTATGTGATACGGGCTATTTTTTTCATATGTTTCTTGCCTGGTTATTGTTGAGTTATAATGTTCTAGTGTTTTTTCTTTTCTGACTGTATTTCATTGTTTCCTATGTTTATGATTCCATTTTGTGTATTGTATGACTTTTGTTTGTGTGTTTTCCTGTTCTACAGTTTGTAAGTGTGTTTCTTGCTTTGTACATGTGAATGATGCTGTTGATGTTTTTCTATTTTGTTGTGTTTGTGTTTTCCAAATAAAAAAAACATCAGATCTTAGTGCGATAACAGGTATCTCGCCCTGTCAATCAGGGAACTAATAATACTTATCCATTTTTCATAGTCATTCATATATATGGCTGTCTTGTACTTTCAAGGGATCCTACTCAATTATGTTATGCGGTGATTGGTGTCACAAGTAACCAACCCTGTTACCGAAAACGCATTTACCCAGGTCTTTCCTAATTCAATACCTATCCATTTTCTACCTTTGTTTCGTGTGCTATACGTGTTGAACAACTTGAATAACCTATTAATATTCCCTTTTGTTTCGACATCCTCCTAGGGTACAGCTCTGTCATGCCCACCTTTAATACTTCGTTTTTCCAGTCAAAGTTATTTAAGCTTTGTTAATCTTTCTACACATTACAGGTTTCTAGTTGCTGGAAACTGTCATACTACGCCACCAGTTCTGGTGGATTTACTACTTTAGTTGGCATCCTTTCTGACTGTTTAATCTTTTGGGGGTTAACAATGGGTTGGGAAATAAATCCCCGTGTCCTATTTACCTTATAACGACACCTACGCAGTGTCTCTTTTCGGTTGTAAATGTCACTATATCATGACTCCCAGCCCCCCCCCCCCCCCGATTGCAACCCGACATCGCATTCTCCTCATCAAGTTGGGCACATATATTCTAACACTACCTTTATTAGCAAGCCTCTAAACCTCAGTTTTGGCAGCATTACACTGCTCTGTATGGCAGTGTTAGTGAAGTGTGGTGACGAGTACACCTTCACCCGTCACAGTAGCCTGATGAGGTAATTGACTCCCTTAAACCCATCCTCGACTGAAGTCCATTCCATCCAGCGGTTGACTCCACAGACGCATTCAGCAATTTTAACATGCTGTTCATTCAAAACGGGAATTTTCTCATATATAAATTAATATTATAATATATTAGCATATTGTGCATATAAATAGGCATAGGTTAGGTTAGGTGTTTAGGTTCTGTTGGCGATTATTTGTATTTGTAATACGAGAGTGAAGCATTTACAGCGTTGTGTTCGAACAAAATTCATCAATGAAGCACTTGTTCCAGAAGTGTTCGAACGAAATCAGTTGTGCAACCCGTCCTCGACTCAAGTCCATTACATCCAGCGGTCGACCCTACAGACGCATTCATAAATTTTAATATGCTGTTCATTCAAAACGGGAATTTTCTCAAGTATAAATTAATATTATAATATATTAGCATATTGTGCATATATAGGCATAGGTTAGGTTAGGTTAGGTGTTTAGGTTCTGTTGGCGATTATTTGTATTTGTAGTACGTGGGTGAAGCATTTATAGCGTTGTGATTCGAACAAAATTCGTCAGTGAAACACTTGTTCCGGATATGTTCGAACGTCAGCAGTTGTGAGTGGTGTGTAAACCGCTTTTCATTCATAAACAGGGGGTTTGGCGGGTGCATGGAATCACTTTTGGATCTTTGTTTGGAGGACGGGCTGAGTTGTGAGTCGTTTGTAAACCATTTTTCATTCTTAAACAGGAGGGTTTGGCAGGCGCATGGAATCACGTTTGGGTCTTTGTTTGGAGGACGGGCAGCTCCCTTGTGTTATGTACAGCCCCCCACCCCCCCCCCAGCCTGAAACAACATATGCAGCACCATGGAAATTGGGCATCCCTGCGAACTGATATCTCAATGGCAAAGGAATCTCTCAGTAACCCGTTGACACAAACACAACTCCTACACTCACGATACAGCATCCTCATCCTGTAAATAACACCCTGAGCCACACCCACCTGACACAGAACATGTTAAACCAACTCAAGATCAACTCTTTCAAAAAAGGTCTCAGAACAATCCAAATTAATCATTGAAGACCAAATATTATTCTCAGTTATGTGAAACACAACGTCACTAATTATATTATTACAACTATGTAATCAATCAAACGATCAGGCACCCCACAAAACTCTTCCGGCAGCCCGTCCTCGACTCAAGTCCATTACATCCAGCGGTCGACCCACAGACACATTCATACATGTTTACATGCTGTTCATTCAAAACAGGAATTTTCTCTCATATAAATTAATATTGTAATATATTTGCATATTGTGCATATATAATATATATATATATATATATATATATATATATATATATATATATATATATATATATATATATATATATATATATATATATATATGTCGTACCTAATAGCCAGAACGCACTTCTCAGCCTACTATTCAAGGCCCGATTTGCCTAATAAGCCAAGTTTTCATGAATTAATGTTTTTTTGTCTACCTAACCTACCTAACCTAACCTAACCTAGCTTTTTTTGGCTACCTAACCTAACCTTACCTATAAATATAGGTTAGGTTAGGTTAGGTAGGGTTGGTTAGGTTCGGTCATATATCTACGTTAATTTTAACTCCAATAAAAAAAAATTGACCTCATACATAGAGAAAAGGGTAGCTTTATCATTTCATAAGAAAAAAATTATAGTAAATATATTAATTCAGGAAAACTTGGCTTATTAGGCAAATCGGGCCTTGAATAGTAGGCTGAGAAGTGAGTTCTGGCTACTAGGTACGACATATATATATATATATATATATATATATATATATATATATATATATATGTCGTACCTAGTAGCCAGAACTCACTTCTCAGCCTACTATTCAAGGCCCGATTTGCCTAATAAGCCAAGTTTTCCTGAATTAATATATTTACTATAATTTTTTTCTTATGAAATGATAAAGCAACCCTTTTCTCTATGTATGACGTCAATTTTTTTTTATTGGAGTTAAAATTAACGTAGATATATGACCGAACCTAACCAACCCTACCTAACCTAACCTAACCTATATTTATAAGTAAGGTTAGGTTAGGTAGCCAAAAAAAGCTAGGTTAGGTTAGGTTAGGTAGGTTAGGTAGACGAAAAAACATTAATTCATGAAAACTTGGCTTATTAGGCAAATCGGGCCTTGAATAGTAGGCTGAGAAGTGCGTTCTGGCTATTAGGTACGACATATATATATATATATATATATATATATATGTCGTACCTAATAGCCAGAACACACTTCTCAGCCTACTATGCAAGGCCCGATTTGCCTAGTAAGCCAAGTTTTCATGAATTAATTGTTTTTCGTCTACCTAACCTACCTAACCTAACCTAACCTAACTTTTTCGGCTACCTAACCTAACCTTACCTATAAAGATAGGTTAGGTTAGGTTAGGTAGGGTTGGTTAGGTTCGGTCATATATCTACGTTAATTTTAACTCCAATAAAAAAAATTGACCTCATACATAATGAAATGGGCAGCTTTATCATTTCATAAGAAAAAAATTAGAGAAAATATATTAATTCAGGAAAACTTGGCTTATTAGGCAAATCGGGCTTTGCATAGTAGGCTGAAAAGTGCGTTCTGGCTACTAGGTACGACATATATATATATATATATATATATATATATATATATATATATATATATATATATATATATATATATATATATATATATATATATTTATATATATATATATATATATATATATATATATATATGTCGTACCTAATAGCCAGAACGCACTTCTCAGCCTACTATTCAAGGCCCGATTTGCCTAATAAGCCAAGTTTTCATGAATTAGTGTTTTTTCGTCTACCTAACCTACCTAACCTAACCTAACCTAGCTTTTTTTGGCTACCTAACCTAACCTTACCTATAAATATAGGTTAGGTTAGGTTAGGTAGGGTTGGTTAGGTTCGGTCATATATCTACGTTAATTTTAGCTCCAATAAAAAAAAATTGACCTCATACATAGAGAAAAGGGTTGCTTTATCATTTCATAAGAAAAAAATTATAGTAAATATATTAATTCAGGAAAACTTGGCTTATTAGGCAAATCGGGCCTTGAATAGTAGGCTGAGAAGTGAGTTCTGGCTACTAGGTACGACATATATATATATATATATATATATATATATATATATATATAAATATATATATATATAAATATATATATATATATATATATATATATATATATATATATATATATATATATATATATATATATATATATATATATATATATGTCGTACCTAGTAGCCAGAACGCACTTCTCAGCCTACTATGCAGGGCCTGATTTGCCTAATAAGCCAAGTTTTCCTGAATTAATATATTTTCTCTAATTTTTTTGTTATGAAATGATAAAGCTACCCATTTCATTATGTATGAGGTTAATTTTTTATTATTGGAGTTAAAATTAACGTAGATATATGACCAAACCTAACCAACCCTACCTAACCTAACCTATCTTTATAGGTTAGGTTAGGTTAGGTAGCCGAGAAAGTTAGGTTAGGTTAGGCTAGGTAGGTTAGGTCGTCGAAAAAACACTAATTCATGAAAACTTGGCTTATTAGGCAAATCGGGCCTTGCATAGTAGGCTGAGAAGTGCGTTCGGGCTACTAGGTACGACATATATATATATATATATATATATATATATATATATATATATATATATATATATATATATATATATATATATATATATATATATATATATATATATATATATATATATATATATATATATATATATATATATATATATATATATATATATATATATATATATATATATATATATATATATATATGTCGTACCTAGTAGCCCGAACGCACTTCTCAGGCCACTATGCAAGGCCCGATTTGCCTAATAAGCCAAGCTTTCATGAAATAATTGTTTTTCGACTACCTAACCTACCTAACCTAACCTAACCTATAAAGATAGGTTAGGTTAGGTTAGGTAGGGTTGGTTAGGTTCGGTCATATATCTACATTAATTTTAACTCCAATAAAAAAAAATTCACCTCATACATAATGAAATGGGTAGCTTTATCATTTCATAAGAAAAAAATTAGAGAAATTATATTAATTCAGGAAAACTTGGCTTATTAGGCAAATCGGGCCTTGCATAGTAGGCCAAAAAGTGCATTCTGGCTACTAGGTACGACCTATATATATATATATATATATATATATATATATATATATATATATATATATATATATATATATATATATATATATATATATATATATTTATATATATATATATATATATATATATATATATATATATATATATATATATATATATATATATATATATATAGAAGGGAGTACCACCTCTAGCTGGAAGAAGGGAGACCCATAGCCTCGGAGGAAACCACGCATAACGCATTAGAGGGAATGTTTAGATCCCCTCCAATACAGTTTCTGTGTGCTTTTCTCCTACCACCCCCTTCCTTTTTTATTTGTTGTGCTTTATTATGCATTTGATGGTTACAAGATATACATGGGTTGATACAAAAATAATAATGCAAAAAGGTGCTTAAAGGTTATGGATCTCTTGAAAAACACAACAATGGGAAACATTGATGAATGTCACAGACGGGTTCGATCATTGTTCCAAGTCAAACACTTCTTCGAATTCCTCTGAAGTTGGACTAGTGCCCAAGACGCAACAGGCATTTCCCCTCTGAATCGCAACACTGAGGCGCTGAAACAAGAAACTTTTTGCTCTCTGGTCTTTTGTAGCGCTGATCAATTTGTCCCCCAATTCCTTCAGGAACTACAATGCACATTTTCCCCATGAACCGAGGGTCTCCGAGCCGATCGGAACAAAGCTGTAGCAGTGTGCTAGACCTCTGTATTTAATAATTTTCTGCGATTCCCTGAAAGAAGCAGCACCACCGCTTTCACGTGTGCTGTAGTGGAGGTAGGTACTGGCCAGTGTGGCAGCGCACGTGTAGTCCCATACCACTTGCTTACCATCCTTCCAAGGTAGCAAGGTGACCCCAACAGGGCGCTTCTGAGGGTCGTTAGGTCTGGATAAGTGTGGTTCTCTTTGTGCCGGGCAGCGGGCTGTGGCGAGGCTCCTCTTGATGATGTTGACTTCTTCATGTCTTGCAATTTTACCCTGTGATTTACGACATACCAGACCATGACGACCATATTGGTCTGCCATCGCAGTTCCACAGATGCACCTATGTTCGGTGAGGATGGGGGCGGCAAGGCAAAGGGCAACTCCAATGCAGAGAGCGTCATGACTGAGGCGAGTTCCCAGGGCTGCATTGGGCACAGCAAATCAAAAATCCCTGGTGTGGGGTGCTGTTACCGCTAGGAGGCGGGCTTTGTTTTCAGCATCAGCGTTGTCAATCATTGCTGTGACAGTTTTTTCCATTATGGGGCTATCCCAGTGGGCCTGCTTGTGGTCTTTTGGGACTTGTGGTCGGGGTTGAGGGTGTGCAATGGTGTCCCATTGTCTGGCTGCTTCGATGAACGTTTGATCATGAGTTCCCGCTGTCTCTCTCATACGCTCTGGTAGGATCTGCCCTACCAATTCGTTGGCTGCTGTACATGAGGATAAGAATGCTGGAAGTGCTACCTCAGTTGCCTTTCGTATGCCTATCCCTCCAAATCTTACTGGTAGTTTTGCTTGGTCCCACTGACTGTCATCTAAATCTAGGTTGAGCGCCTTCCTGAATATTGACCTGAGGAGCTCATCATATTGATGTAGAAGTGGGTTGCCAAAAGTTGGTGCACACCTTAATAAGTATGTTAGCACAGGCAAGGTAAGGCACTTTGTGAGAAGGTAGAGGGCATCGTGGGAGTCCAAGTCCCCTATTCTCTCTTCCATCCTCTTTAGGTCTCTAAACTTTTCGTCAAGGACTGCAGCAATGGCATTGTGGCCCAGAGGTGCTCCAAGTAGTGTGCTGTCGGTGGGTTTAATGACTGAGGCTTCTGGTAAAACTGATTTCACCGCTCTCATAATTACTTCACTGGATGCAATAATTTCGCACTTGGAGGGGTTAAGAACGAGACCCATGGACTCCCCCCGTGTCTTCACCAGCTGTAGGTCTTCCAGCAGGGAATCTTGTGTGCCTGCCAGAGTGCCATCATCCAGGAATCAGATGTTGAGCTCACTGGACAGTCTGGTTGTAATTTCTCGAACCGCTATGCAAAAGAGGAACGGTGCAAGTGGGTCTCCCTGTTGAATTCCCTCTGCTGAGGTGACTTCATGTTTGCCAAACAAGAGGCTTGAGTCTTTGCTGTAGCCTGCTGACACAAACGGGAGAATGCTTGGGCAATGTTCCTGGACTGCAGTGAGGATTGCTTCCCTTTTGACCGAGTTGAAAGCGTTTTTAAAATCTAATTTTACTACTGCCTTGTCTTCAGTAAGAGAGCTAATGTAGGCTCGTGCAGCATGAGCCGCTGCTTCACAGCCTTGGGGGACTCCAAACCCCAGCTGGTTGGGTTGCAGCATGGTGGCTGCTTCCATTCGGATACTTCTGACAGCAGCCCTTGCAACTAGGCGGCGAAGGGTATTACCAACGGCAATGGGTCTGATCCCTCCCCCCTTCTTTTTCAGGGCACATAGGGATGCACCAAAGAAGAATGGTTTGATTTCATCAGGGATTAACCCGGCGAGGCAGTTGTTGACAAACGTTGTGATTTCTGTCAGGAGCGCTTCTGCAGCTGGGCCAAGAACAGGGTTCATCATTTCCTTCACATGTTGAGGTCTTACCCCTGTGTAGCCTCCTGAGGAGCCCGAGGGAAATGAAACGATAGCTTTATAAACCTCTGACTCCCGGAGGACGAGAGGTTCCTGGTTAGGGGGGACCCTGACCTGTGGGGGAGGTCCACCTACGGCCCTGAGGGGGGATGTTTTTCTCTCAGTGCTTGGGCTGTGGTTTCATCCCTGGGCAAAATTTTGTCCTCACTTGTGATCAACCTGAGTGCCCCGACTGTATTGCCCTCTTCAATTTTCTTGCTGACTTGGGTACCTAATTTTCTGTTGTCGCTGATTGTCGTACTTGGTCTGTCTCGGCAGTGTTTGGTGTGTTTGGGGAGGCGGACTAGGTTGTCAGCCCTAGGAAAATCCCTAATTGCTTTATTGATGGATGAGGAAAGTGTCTTGCCTCCTCTGTCTGGTACACCTAAGCATGCATTGCCAAAAAGTAACAGATTGTGCCAGGCTTTGATGGTATCAGGTGCATCAAGGTTATTTGACCCTCTGTTGACTTTTGCGATGAGGTCCGTGTATTTCCCGGCAGCAAATGGGCGAGAGGCCTTTGGGATGTGGGTGAGTGTCCTGGTTGACGTTGCTTTAATTGTCTCTAGCAGGTCGTCTGTTGCAATGTAATCTGTTGCGATTTGTACTGGTGCAACAGGCTCCTGAGTGCTGCCTCCTCCCATGGGGGGCCTCCCTGACCCAGGACAGTCACCATGCTGGCGTATGACTCTGGAGACCGAGTTGATGCTGATGTTGCTCCCACAAACACTGCAGGTGCCTCTCCTTTGATTGGCTTCGGGAGGGGTGAGCTGGCTGGTAGCGGCTTCTTCTGCCATCTCCTTAGGAAAAGTGAATGTCACCTTGCACTGGAGTATTTGTCTCTCCCTCCTGGCTGGGGGGGACGAAGGTGTCCCCTATACTATGCGTCATGTCTGGGCAGATGTCTGGGGTGGGTGGGCTCGTGGAGGTGGTGGGTGGGGGTTGGGATGCTGCGCTGGCCCGGTCTGGGAGGGGGGCCGGGGAGGGGAAGGCGCGACCACCTCATCCTATATATATATATATATATATATAACTGAAAACTCACACCCCAGAAGTGACTCGAACCCATACTCCCAGATGCCACGCAACTGGTATGTACAAGACGCCTTAATCCACTTGACCATCACGACCGGACATAATGAGGTGATAGCCGAGGCTATTTGAACCACCCCACCGCCGGCACTCGGATAGTAATCTTGGGCATAGCATTTTACCAAATCACCTCATTCTTTGGGGCACACGTGAGGAACACAAATGCGAACAAGCCTGAATGGTCCCCAGGACAATATGCAACTGAAAACTCACACCCCAGAAGTGACTCGAACCCATACTCCCAGATGCCACGCAACTGGTATGTACAAGACGCCTTAATCCACTTGACCATCACGACCGGACATAATGAGGTGATAGCCGAGGCTATTTGAACCACCCCACCGCCGGCACTCGGATAGTAATCTTGGGCATAGCATTTTACCAAATCACCTCATTCTTTGGGGCACACGTGAGGAACACAAATGCGAACAAGCCTGAATGGTCCCCAGGACAACATGCAACTGAAAACTCACACCCCAGAAGTGACTCGAACCCATACTCCCAGATGCCACGCAACTGGTATGTACAAGACGCCTTAATCCACTTGACCATCACGACCGGACATAATGAGGTGATAGCCGAGGCTATTTGAACCACCCCACCGCCGGCACTCGGATAGTAATCTTGGGCATAGCATTTTACCAAATCACCTCATTCTTTGGGGCACACGTGAGGAACACAAATGCGAACAAGCCTGAATGGTCCCCAGGACAATATGCAACTGAAAACTCACACCCCAGAAGTGACTCGAACCCATACTCCCAGATGCCACGCAACTGGTATGTACAAGACGCCTTAATCCACTTGACCATCACGACCGGACATAATGAGGTGATAGCCGAGGCTATTTGAACCACCCCACCGCCGGCACTCGGATAGTAATCTTGGGCATAGCATTTTACCAAATCACCTCATTCTTTGGGGCACACGTGAGGAACACAAATGCGAACAAGCCTGAATGGTCCCCAGGACAATATGCAACTGAAAACTCACACCCCAGAAGTGACTCGAACCCATACTCCCAGATGCCACGCAACTGGTATGTACAAGACGCCTTAATCCACTTGACCATCACGACCGGACATAATGAGGTGATAGCCGAGGCTATTTGAACCACCCCACCGCCGGCACTCGGATAGTAATCTTGGGCATAGCATTTTACCAAATCACCTCATTCTTTGGGGCACACGTGAGGAACACAAATGCGAACAAGCCTGAATGGTCCCCAGGACAATATGCAACTGAAAACTCACACCCCAGAAGTGACTCGAACCCATACTCCCAGATGCCACGCAACTGGTATGTACAAGACGCCTTAATCCACTTGACCATCACGACCGGACATAATGAGGTGATAGCCGAGGCTATTTGAACCACCCCACCGCCGGCACTCGGATAGTAATCTTGGGCATAGCATTTTACCAAATCACCAAGTCAAGTGGTCAAGTGGATTAAGGCGTCTTGTACATACCAGTTGCGTGGCATCTGGGAGTATGGGTTCGAGTCACTTCTGGGGTGTGAGTTTTCAGTTGCATATTGTCCTGGGGACCATTCAGGCTTGTTCGCATTTGTGTTCCTCACGTGTGCCCCAAAGAATGAGGTGATTTGGTAAAATGCTATGCCCAAGATTACTATCCGAGTGCCGGCGGTGGGGTGGTTCAAATAGCCTCGGCTATCACCTCATTATGTCCGGTCGTGATGGTCAAGTGGATTAAGGCGTCTTGTACATACCAGTTGCGTGGCATCTGGGAGTATGGGTTCGAGTCACTTCTGGGGTGTGAGTTTTCAGTTGCATATTGTCCTGGGGACCATTCAGGCTTGTTCGCATTTGTGTTCCTCACGTGTGCCCCAAAGAATGAGGTGATTTGGTAAAATGCTATGCCCAAGATTACTATCCGAGTGCCGGCGGTGGGGTGGTTCAAATAGCCTCGGCTATCACCTCATTATGTCCGGTCGTGATGGTCAAGTGGATTAAGGCGTCTTGTACATACCAGTTGCGTGGCATCTGGGAGTATGGGTTCGAGTCACTTCTGGGGTGTGAGTTTTCAGTTGCATATTGTCCTGGGGACCATTCAGGCTTGTTCGCATTTGTGTTCCTCACGTGTGCCCCAAAGAATGAGGTGATTTGGTAAAATGCTATGCCCAAGATTACTATCCGAGTGCCGGCGGTGGGGTGGTTCAAATAGCCTCGGCTATCACCTCATTATGTCCGGTCGTGATGGTCAAGTGGATTAAGGCGTCTTGTACATACCAGTTGCGTGGCATCTGGGAGTATGGGTTCGAGTCACTTCTGGGGTGTGAGTTTTCAGTTGCATATTGTCCTGGGGACCATTCAGGCTTGTTCGCATTTGTGTTCCTCACGTGTGCCCCAAAGAATGAGGTGATTTGGTAAAATGCTATGCCCAAGATTACTATCCGAGTGCCGGCGGTGGGGTGGTTCAAATAGCCTCGGCTATCACCTCATTATGTCCGGTCGTGATGGTCAAGTGGATTAAGGCGTCTTGTACATACCAGTTGCGTGGCATCTGGGAGTATGGGTTCGAGTCACTTCTGGGGTGTGAGTTTTCAGTTGCATATTGTCCTGGGGACCATTCAGGCTTGTTCGCATTTGTGTTCCTCACGTGTGCCCCAAAGAATGAGGTGATTTGGTAAAATGCTATGCCCAAGATTACTATCCGAGTGCCGGCGGTGGGGTGGTTCAAATAGCCTCGGCTATCACCTCATTATGTCCGGTCGTGATGGTCAAGTGGATTAAGGCGTCTTGTACATACCAGTTGCGTGGCATCTGGGAGTATGGGTTCGAGTCACTTCTGGGGTGTGAGTTTTCAGTTGCATATTGTCCTGGGGACCATTCAGGCTTGTTCGCATATATATATATATATATATATATATATATATATATATATATATATATATATATATATATATGTATATATATATATATATATATATATATATATATATATATGTATATATATATATATGTATATATATATATATATATATATATATATATATATATATAAAATATTTATATATATATATATATATATATATATATATATATATATATATATATATATATATATATATATATATATATATATAAAATATATATATATATATATATATATATATATATATATATATATATATATATATATATATATATATAAATATATATATATATATATATATATATATATATATATATATATATATACATATATATATATAAAATATATATATACATATATATATATATATATATATATATATATATATATATATATATATATATTTATATATATATATATATATATATATATATATATATATATATATATATATATATATATATATATATTGCGACGGTGTTCCCCCCCTTATAATTCTCCCACGCCTGCAGTAAGAGTCATGTCTACTTTTCCCAAGCGTTCTCTACGTTGCAGGCTACAATTTGATATATGGGAGAGAGTGAAGTGTTCTCGGAGAGCCGAGAAATTTGTGAAATAGTAATATTTTGGCCTGTGGTATAGGCCTTTTAGGGAGCCAAGATGGCGCTTGCCTCCCTGATTTCCCGCCAAAACCGTGTGACGTCAGTGGCACCGGATTGGTCACCGACACTAATGTGGCACCGGGAGCCAATGAAAACCTCCCGTGGCGAAAGTGACGTCACGAAGGAAGGGGGTCCGGCCAGCGCGCCGAGCTGGCGCCATCAGTCAGACATGACACGTCATAGAGGTCGGACGTTCGACGGTTGGTCCTGTCAGTTGGACAGTTGTTTCCCGCTCCCGTGGATTTACGCGTCACTTGAAGTCAGCCAGTACTCTGAGAAGTCTTCCCTAGTTCATGTGTTGAACCAGAAGAGGGAATTGACGGTTATTTGAGCAACAAGTGCTCCAGTCAGGTACTGTGCAAGAAGCAGTGAAGCCGTGCAGTGACGTATGTGACGTCTGTGGCAGTTCACCAGTTCGTGACAGCGTAGTGGCTGACAGAGCCACTGGGTAGCTGAGGAAGGAGAGGACTATTTGGGGGATCCGGACGACTGTTGCTGAGACGTAGGCGGCAGCCGCTGATGGGAGAAGACGACGGCCAGGAGACCGACTCCAAACTTCAAGAAGTTAAGAAGGAGGACGGACCTGCAGTGAAGAGGGCACGGAGACGACGCGCTAAACGGTGGGACGACGAGAGGCTCTGGTAGGACACGACGACGTGTGTGTGGGGGCGTTCCCGACACAAGGACCAGGAGCTACATCTCGACTCTCATCGGAGGATAGGTTGAAGTAGGTGTTTCTAGTTCCCTCCCCATTCCCCTTTAGTTAGCTATATTATTCGGCTATATTATCTAGCCTGAGGATTTTATATGTCGTGAGCAAGTCTCACCCATGTCACGGTAAAGCACCAGTGTGCTAGGCAGTACTATCAAGAGTACTTGTAATATTCATGTTGATTATTGGTGTGTACAGGCACCAGGAACAAGTGATAAATTTACTGTGTTGTGTATATCTTTCTGTAGATTTTGATATGAACATATAGTGGTAAATTATATATAATATTATCCCAGTATTTGGAAGTTAGGCTGTGTGCCCAGAAACTATTTATTTTCCATGTATTGATATGTATTGATGTTTGGTTTATATACCATATATATGTCTATGTTCATTCAGTGAATAATCATTTGTGAATACAGTGAATTATTGCGTTATCGCCCACGAGAGAAAGTACTGAAAACTCCAGTGTTAATAGTTCATAATATATTGTTGAGTGAAGAACAATGTAAAGCCATTACATTGAGTCATTATAGCATTGATTGTAGAAAGGACTGTTTGAGCCTGAGTATAGTGTAACTAAGTGATATATGCTATTGTGCCAATATCGAGTGTGCCAGTTTATAGTAATATTGGAGAACTTAAAGAAACGGTGCGCGTAAATCTGAAAACAAGCAATAAGCTTTCGCGCGTGGAGGCCAGGCGATCAGCTGTTCTTGACACTTGATGAGGAGGGGAGGTGTTGCCACCTAGTGATCGCATACTAACCGTGGGAATTACCGGCCGAGTCAGGATCAGTTGATTTATTAATTATTGTTTGGCCTTGTGACATCTTTCATACATTTTAAGTAAAATACAAAATCACCTTTGTGTTTTTATCATTCCCTCTATTGATCTTGTGGCTATATTGTACTGAAAGCATAGAGTGATAACAGTAAGTACCTGCCTGGATTCCTGATCTATTGAGTGTGACCTTGCCAAGGCTACCATTGACTCCACCAGTCCACTGAGGTGTTACTGGCCACCTAAAACACCAGTTGGCGACCTTGTGGTTAACCGTAGAGCCCGATTGTTGGGGAGGGCACACGACAGTCAAGTGAACGAGTCGTGTTCTCACTCTTTCTTAATCAGAGGCCGTTAAGATTGACTGGGAGACTCTCCTGGCGTGCAGTGGCGCCGTGAGGATCGAGTGAAGACCTGCAGGGCTACGGTGAGTGACCTTGAGCATAACTGTTGCTCACCCCAGACTAGAGTAAAGTGAAGTGAGGGAAACCCCAACAATATATATATATATATATATATATATATATATATATATATATATATATATATATATATATATATATATATATATATATATATATATATATATATATATATATATATATATATATATATAATATGGAAGGGAGTACCACCTCTAGCTGGAAGAAGGGTGACCCATAGCCTCGGAGGAAACCACACATAACTCATTAGAGGGAATGTTTAGATCCCCTCCAATACAGTTTCTGTGTGCTTTTCTCCTACCACCCCCTTAATTTTTTTTTTGTGGTTTATTAAGCATTTGATGGTTACAAGATATACATGGGTTGTTACAAAAATAATAATGCAAAAAGGTGCTTAAAGGTTATGGATCTCTTGAAAAACACAACAATGGGAAACATTGACGAATGTCACAGACGGGTTCGATCATTGTTGTAAGTCAAACACTTCTTCGAATTCCTCTGAAGTTGGACTAGTGCCCAAGACGCAACAGGCATTTCCCCTCTGAATCGCAACACTGAGGCAATCAATTTGTCCCCCAATTCCTTCAGGAACTTCAATGCACATTTTCCCCACGAACCGAGGGTCTCCGAGCCGATCGGACCAAAGCTGTAGCAGTGTGCTAGACCTCTGTATTTAATAATTTTCTGCGATTCCCTGAAAGAAGCAGCACCACCGCTTTCACGTGTGCTGTAGTGGAGGTAGGTACTGGCCAGTGTGGCAGCGCACGTGTAGTCCCATACCACTTGCTTACCATCCTTCCAAGGTAGCAAGGTGACCCCATCAGGGCGCTTCTGAGGGTCGTTAGGTCTGGATAAGTGTGGTTCTCTTTGTGCCGGGCAGCGGGCTGTGGCGAGGCTCCTCTTGATGATGTCGTTGACTTCTTCATGTCATGCAATTTTACCCTGTGATTTACGACATACCAGACCATGATGACCATATTGGTCTGCCATCGCAGTTCCGCAGATGCACCTATGTTCGGTGAGGATGGGGGCGGCAAGGCGAAGGGCAACTCCAATGCGGAGAGCGTCATGACTGAGGCGAGTTCCCAGGGCTGCATTGGGCACAGCAAATCAAAAATCCCCGGCGTGGGGTGCTGTTACCGCTAGGAGGCGGGCTTTGTTTTCAGCATCAGCGTTGTCAATCATTGCTATGACAGTCTTTTCCATTATGGGGCTATCCCAGTGGGCCTGCTTGTGGTCTTTTGGGACTTGTGGTCGGGGTTGAGGGTGTGCAATGGTGTCCCATTGTCTGGCTGCTTCGATGAACGTTTGATCATGAGTTCCCGCTGTCTCTCTCATACGCTCTGGTAGGATCTGCCCTACCAATTCGTTGGCTGCTGTACATGAGGATAAGTATGCTGGAAGTGCTACCTCAGTTGCCTTTCGTATGCCTATCCCTAAAATCTCACTGGTAGTGTTGCTTGGTCCCACTGACTGTCATCTAAATCTAGGTTGAGCGCCTTCCTGAATATTGACCTGAGGAGCTCATCATATTGATGTAGAAGTGGGTTGCCAAAAGTTGGTGCACACCTTAAGAAGTATGTTAGCCTGGGCAAGGTAAGGCACTTTGTGAGAAGGTAGAGGGCATCGTGGGAGTCCAAGTCCCCAATTCTCTCTTCCATCCTCTTTAGGTCTCTAAACTTTTCGTCAAGGACTGCAGCAATGGCATTGTGGCCCAGAGGTGCTCCGAGTAGTGTGCTGTCGGTAGGTTTAACGACTGAGGCTTCTGGTAAATTGCAATTCCACGACCAAGAGATGGCTTCCTGAACCTTGCAGGAATTAACCTCACTGAGGACCAAGTCACTCTCCTAAATCTGGGCATAAACTGTCACGTTATGTCCAGACCGAGTGAGATGGCCCGGAAAGTAGAGTTGGAAATTCTGTTGGACGACATATTCGACCTCGAGACACAAAAGAAGGTCACTACCAAAGATACCTTACAAGCAGAACTTATTGCAGAAGGAGGAAAGAATCGAGGCAATTACAGAAGCACCATACTGTCCCCCGAGCTCAAAGCGGCAGCTAAAAGCCTTCGTGAGAACAAGGAGATAGTTGTCAGGAGAGGTGACAAGTCGCCAATATATGTCATTCTTAAAAAAGACGAATATCTGGCGAAAATGAACATCATACTCTCTGACCAAACTAAGTTCCAAAGGGTAACGAAGGACACTACAGCCGAATTAAAAGCAAAGGTCAACAAACTGATCGAAACTGTGAACGCCAAGAATTCCGGACTCCACCTGCCAAAGATCATTGGGGAATATAAACCTGGATATGCGAATGGAAATGTCAAGACACACAAGCCTGGAAACCCACTTCGGCCAATCATTAGCCAGATACCCACACCCACGTACCGACTGGCGAAGCGACTCAACGGCCTGCTGACTTCTTATGTTCCTTGCGCCTTCAGCCTCAAGTCTCCATAGGAATTTGTTGACTTACTGCGGGGCACACGGGCCACAGGGATAAGAGCCTCGTTGGACGTAGAATCGCTGTTTACCAACGTACCTGTGGACGAGACAATCGGGATGATAGCCGACAGAGTGTATCGTGATCCAGCCTGTACTCCTCTTGACATACCAGAAAATATTCTGAGGAAACTACTCCAAGCTTGTACTAAAGAGGCACCCTTCTTGAGCCCGGATGGGCACATGTATAAGCAAGTAGATGGGGTCGCCATGGGTTCTCCCCTAGGTGTCCTGTTTGCAAACTTCTACATGGGTACCATCGAGCAAAAAGTCTTAGTCGACATGAACTTGAAACCGGCCATATACTGCAGGTATGTTGACGACATTTTTACACAGGTACCTGATGTCAGACATCTGCAGGAGCTGAAGGAGGCATTTGAGCAGAGTTCCGTGCTGCGTTTCACTTACGAGATGGAAAAGGATGGGAAGCTGCCCTTTCTAGATGTAACAGTCATGGAAAAGAGCGGAGGTTTCCACACTGCAGTCTACACTAAGGAAACGAGCATAGGAATGTGCCTAAATGCCAACAGCGACTGCCCAGACAGGTACAAGAGGAGTGTTGTTAACGCATATGTCGACCGTGCTCTCAGCCACAGCTCAGAATGGAAGCAAGTCGACGAAGAACTCTGTAGGGTAAGGCAGGTCCTAGTCAATAACGGCTTCTCCAATGGTTTCATCGAAGACATCATAAGAAGGAAAGTGAAAAGCCATGCAACCTCTGAAGAGACAACTAACACAACACCTATACCCCCTATTAGACTATTTTACAGGAACTTCTTTTCCACAGCTCATAAAACGGAGGAAAGGGTCCTGAAAGATATTGTTAATAGAAACGTTATCCCTACAGACAAAAATCAGAGGATACAACTGACGATTTACTATAAAACCAGAAAAACGGCCAGCCTACTCATGAGAAACTCTCCAGACACAAAACAGAACGCTTTAAAAGAGACTAATGTCGTCTATGCCTTCAAATGCCCACTTGGGGACTGTAAGCTCCAAAAAACCCAGTATATAGGCAAGACAACAACATCTCTTTCTAGGCGTTTAACGATGCATAAGCAACAGGGCTCCATTAAGGAACATATAATCTCTTCCCATAACCAAACCATCGCCAGAGAAATCCTAGTAAACAACACAGAAATCATCGATAGATACAGCGATAGCAGGCGGCTTGACGTTTGCGAGGCACTACACATCAAGAAGTCAACACCAGCAATCAACAGCCAATTATTGCACAACTATATTCTACCCACCTCAAGACTCCGCTCCAATATAGAAGCATCAAGAAATATGGACCAATAGGCTTACTACAAACACTTCTATTCAATACCCATTGTTTCTGTTCTGTCTTGTGTTGATACTTTTAATACCCTATTAATATCCCCTCCTGTTCTGTCTTGTGTTAATGCCACATCACCCTTCCCACCTCACTCAAATGTAGATATAAAATCAGAGATACGTTCTAATCAGTTGTGTATTTGTGAAGTCTTTGAAAATGTAATAAGTTTTACGAAACGCGCCCGTGTCGCGTCAGACTAGAAATAAAAATGAATTTTGGAGAAGTGATTTTTGATTTACCTCCAACAGTGAAGCGTAATGTACGAAAGATTGAGAAAATTCGTGTTAGAATTATTAATCTTACTTTTTCGGTCATATTTAATAATATATATATATATATATATATATATATATATATATATATATATATATATATATATATATATATATATATATATATATATATATATATATATATATATATATATATTTATATATATATATATATATATATATATATATATATATATATATATTTATATATATATATATATATATATATATATATATATATATATATATATATATATATATATATATATATATATATATGTCGTACCTAGTAGCCAGAATGCACTTTTTGGCCTATTATGCAAGGCCCGATTTGCCTAATAAGCCAAGTTTTCCTGAATTAATATATTTTCTCAAATTTTTTTCTTATGAAATGATAACGCTACCCATTTCATTATGTATGAGATCAATTTTTTTTATTTGGAGTTAAAATTAACGTAGATATATGACCGAACCTAACCTAACCTAACCTATCTTTATAGGTTAGGTTAGGTTAGGTAGCCGAAAAAGTTAGGTTAGGTTAGGGTAGGTAGGTTAGGTTGTCGAAAAAGAATTAATTCATGAAAACTTGGCTTATTAGGCAAATCGGGCCATGCATAGTAGGCTGAGAAGTGCGTTCTGGCTACTAGGTACGACATATATATATATATATATATATATATATATATATATATATATATATATATATATATATATATATATATATATATATATATATATATATATATATATGTATATATATATATATATATATATATATATATATATAGACATAGGATAGGTTTGGAAAGGTGTTTAGGCTCTGTTGGTGATTATTTGTATTTGTAGTACGTGGGTGAAGCATTTATAGCGTTGTGGTTCGAACAAAAGTCGTCAGTGAAGCTCTTGTTCCAGAAGTATTCGAACGAAATCAGTTGTGAGTCGTGTGTAAACCGTTTTTCATTGAAAAAAACAGTGAGGATTGGAGGGTGCTTGGAATCACTTGTGGGTTTTCATTTGGAGGACGGGCTGCTTCCGGCGACACATCCCGACCCAAAACAAGCCTCAGACGGCTCGCCAACAGTTTCGATATTATTTTATAATATTGATTTAACAAGGAAAAGGTCTCCAATTGCACAAGTCCTCTAAATCCCCCGATTTCGGAAGGAGTCGAACAATACCATAAGATTGCGACCTACTGATCACCTTATTTCGGAAACAATATCTCATCACCTGTGTTTTTTATTTAACCAATACAACAAAATTATATCCTGTGTTTGGAAATACAATATTGTCCTCTGTGTGTGTTTGTGTTAATTACTTGAGGCTTATAGCTACATGTTTTGTCTCTCGGTTTTACCCAACAGGTTATAAACGAAAATTTTTGCTTTTTAATTAAAATAGATTTTTTGTTTGACAATAAAAGAATGCTAAGCACGATTTATAATTCAATTTGGATTTCTTCAGTGGTTCATATCAAGCTTGTTTGTTTTCATGAAATGATCAGTTGGCCGTTAGCGAATTATTAATGACATATGAATCAATAGTTTAAAACCAGGAGCAGGTCAGCCAATGGTGTGACTCTAAGCTGGAATATCGGCCAATCAGCGCCCGTGGTTGCTTGAGCTATGGTAATATAAGGGGCGGGCTGGCCACACTTCCCACAGTTGGAGTCCCTCGTGCATCGGCTGTTGAGATAGTCAAGTACTGTTATAAGTAAACGTTGTTGTTATTGTATGTAATGGTAGAATATTTTCTTGTTTTACTCTTCTCGGTTTAATGTTTCTCTTGTCCTTTCTAGGATGATTACAATATGGATGTTTATGTTGAGTGTTGGTGTAAGTTTGGGTCAATACTTCGGCCAAGGAGGAGAATCTTTCAATGACCAACAGAACCAACGCATTTCTTTAACTCGACCGAATACAGTTATTGCTCCAAATGCATTTGTAAGGAACCTACAGATTCAGAACACCCTCCCAGTGCAGCAGGGGTTCCCAGTTCAGCCTCGGTTACAGCCTTTACCCTTTAATCAGTTCAACATTCCCCAAAACGTTCCACTCCAGCCGCAAGTTTTCCAGTCACCACAAGTGGCATTTCCTCAGTTCTCGCCACAACCACCTGTGGTGCAGTCTGCTTCTCCACTACCTGCACAGTCGCCCCTGAACCTTTGTGGCCACTCCTCCGCTCTTGTACGTATAATAAACTACTTGATTTACTACGCTTCACAAAAATATGCATAATGGCAAGCAAAAATTGTAACACTTTGGCACCCCACAGGTACACGCCACTTACAAAAGCCGCGGGTACCACATATCCTGGTGCAGAACCCAAGCCACCTTCAGTTGGGATCAAGGCAATTCCTATTGTTCGGGTCTTGGTAGAGACTTCAGACTTATCTCCATAGAATCCAAAGATATTGATGACTTCATTATTGACATCATTGCTAGACGTACGTACCTCTTGACTTTTTTTTATATAGTTTACTCTTAAGAACGCGATCCATTGATGTGTACTTCGAAAACTTTAGAAATTCATAAACTTTAGGTTATATGTGAACTGATCTCCAAATTTAATTTTGAGCTGGGGTTCAACAAATGCAGACGAGATTAATTTTGATCCTATTTCAGATCCAGTAAAGTTCTTCTGGACTGGCGGCAACAAACGAGGTTATGGCGTCTGGCGGTGGCTGTCGGGAAGCTTGGTGACTTACAGAAAGTGGTCCCATACTGGAGGGTATGTAGTCGCATTTCCCAGTGTTTATGAATATTATACTGTCCCTCTTGTATAATGATGCCGCTGAATTGTAATAGTTCAGTTAACTAGACTTAATTTATTTCACCGTGAGCAGGAATGGTCAGCCACAACCAGACAACCGTGAAGGACACGAAGACTGCTTAGCAGTGATGAACAACTTCTACAACGACGGCATTAAGTGGCACGACATTGCTTGCTACCACGATAAGCCCGTCATTTGTGAGACTTCAGTCTTGCCTTCTCCTTATTCTAACTTTTAATGGTATTGACCAAAAACGGCACTAGTTGTGACCGGTGAATGTTACTCGCTGCTTCTATTGCTCTAGCATAATTTGTAAAATAAATTGGAATTTATATAATCTACTTAGTCTCAAATGCCATCACCAATTAGAGGTGGAAAGGGAGAGCTTGCACAAAAATTAATTGGTTTGTATAATCTCGTAAAGCCGTTGGTTATTAATAACCAATATTTTTAGGGTGACAGATTTGTAATAACCTTAACTTTAAGTTCACCTGAAGTATTAATCTTTAGGCCGTTTACTTTTTCATTTTCTTATGTATGTTCACCTAGTTGTGCTTGCAAAGAAAGGTCTTTGGCTCTTTACATTCACATCAACTGGTGTACAGATTAGTGGGCTCAATTATACCAACACTTCCAACTGTGTATGGAGTCTGAATGCATCAGGAAAGGAGGTGGGGTAGGCAATGTATTAATTACTGACATTGAAAGTTCCTTCTAACGTTCCTGTGGCTCATGGGTACTCTGTTTCAACATAGCTGTGTTCACATACCACCCGTGTAAACTCTATCCTTATCTACCTGTCAATTCCTGAGAATTTTGTAGGTAGTGATCATGTCCTCGCCCGAGATCTCCCGTCTTCCAGCTACGGGAAGAGCATTTCAGTTTCTTCGTCACTTGTGCCTCTTGGTTCTGGGACTAGCATAGTGATTTCTTCTCTCTCTCTCTCTCTCTCTCTCCAGCTGTGTCTTCTGCTTGACAGGGTACGGGCTCCATGCTGGGGCTGCATACTTCAGAACTGGTCTTATGTACGTGGTTTACAAGGTTCTAAAAAAATCCTTACACTGCTTCCTAAAAGCAGTCCTGATGTTAACCAGCCTTAAACATAATTTTTACATGCTTAAACATCTGGGATAGTAAACAATTAGATTTATCGTTCGTATAATTTGCTGTTACCCTGATCATTGAAGCCCTTTCCTGGGAGGTACCCGAATGCTTGGCAGCTCTGTCAAGTGTTGGTGAGATCCGAATGTGGGTCTCAAAGAATGTGCCCTAATAGACAAGGAATGGCACTGTCCTGTTGTGACGGGACAGGACCATAGATTGAGACAATGACATTGAGGAGAACTAGAAATAAAAAAATTGTTCTGGTGGATTCGTTCACGAGACTCTTCTTTGCAGCCAGCCATGTGCTACTTGTTTCGCCACTTGATTACTTTTAGCGATCGTGCCTTCCATACTACACTGATTTTTGTTGCTGCCTTGGCTTCTGAACTGAAAATCTTTTCCGTGCCTGTGGTACATGTAATAGCAGTATGGACGTGGGGCCTCAACTTGCGTTTGCATGGTGTTCTTTTTGCCCATTGTGTGGCAAGATGGCCACTTTAAATCTTATTTTTGTTCTTCCCAGCTCGGTTTCAACAGTAGTGATGCTTGCTCGGTTATTTCTTAACCTTGGGAGGGGGTAGCGCAAGCACTTGTGTGCTCTCACACAACCTGGCATATGCAGAGTAGTTAACAATTGGAATGCATTAAGTAGTGATGTGGTCGAGGCAAACTCCATACAGTTTCAAATGTAGATTTGATAGAGCCCAGTAGGCTCGAGAATCTGTACACCTGTTGATTGACGGTCGAGAGGCAGGCCCAAAAAGTCGAAGCTCAACCCCCACAAGCACAACTAGGTGTGGTCAGTTCCTTAGATTTCATACGCCAAATACAAAACAGAGTAAACGCTCTCCCAGGCTGGCCTCCACAATCATACAACATTCGTATACATGAAGGACTGTATCGCTGGAGATGGCCTCCCATCCCTCATACCGCTAACACGGCGCCATGGCACTGACGCGGTGTTTCGTGAGTAAGGCACCTGGGGCATAACGTGACTAGTGTAGTTTCATACACGTATCTCCCTGGTATACACACTGGCTGGTGTCTGCAGTCCGTACACAGCGTAATGGCATGGACAACATTACCTTGCAGTGAGATTTAATGTCTAGCCTTGCGTTGGGCTGAAATTACAATGTCTCTAAATTGCTTGTACGAGCTTCCCTGATAACATCCTGTGCTGGGATATGTAGTCAATGTGACAAGATGGCGAGAGATGCGGGTATTGAACACTGATCTAAACCAACAATCTTGATACACCTGTCAAGAAAACGCAGTTGACTCTGCTTTTAAGTTCACACCTCACTAAATCAAGGTACTTTTGTTAACGGATTCAGGATTCTGCCTCACTACGGCGGAGTCGGGTTGATGAACGATGAGAGAGTGACTTAAGTGCCGCTACAGGTGGTGATTCGCGTAGTTTTGGCCTTGTCATGCAAAGAGAGTTGACTCTACAATTCCCCAAAATTAGCCGCCAATATTTGGTTAAAACATTTAACCCATTTAACTAAAAATATAGCTCGATAGAACTTTGAGCATACACAGATGCTTACTATACCAAAATATAAGACCCAAAGTATAAGAGCATACAAGCATATAAACATAACACAATGAATATATATCAAAATATATATACAGAGAATTTCAAACTAAGCAGCTTGGCAAAACTTAATCTCTCGCCTGCAAGGAATGGAGGGGTTTGGGGGGGGGGGGGTGTTAATGACGGTACCCTCGCCGGCCCATCGATACATTTACAATAATAACGAGTACAACTTACACCTAATATATAATACATCATATATAATATAATGTTATAGTATAATTCAACATGATAGCATACCCCTTAATATGAGGACATAATACTGGGTATAGTCGCATCAATTAACCAACAGTAGCCTAGTTCGTGCAACATCATACTAATATATATGAATAACTAGCAGTACCCGGCCACGCGTTGCTGTGGCTCAGCCACAGCAACCTTCCCTGTCCCCCAGTCCTCCCCACCATTCCCCCCCTCACCAGTCTCCTCGGCCTCCCAACCATTCCCCACTCCACCATCCCCTCTTTCTTCCCACCATGCCCCACTCCTCTGTCCCTTTGTCCTCCCCATCATTCTCCTTTCCCCCATCCCCTCGTCACCACCATCCCAAATTCCCCCGTCCCCTCGTTCTTCCCCAACCATTCCCCACTCCCTCGTCCAATGCCTTCCCAAATGGTCTTATGTTCCCATCAGAAAATTGGGAACATCAAGTGATCTTATGTTCCCATCACTGAAATATAAGCAAAACAATTAAAAAATGAAATGAAAATATGAAAAAATGAAACAAATATACTATGCACACGAAATGAGTTGTATGGTAAACTACACAGCTCAATTCCAATGCAATTCACACCAAATAATTAAATCAAAATGAAAATAAATCAAAATCTATGAAAATTCAATTCATCTTTGCAACCAGAAATATTGAAATGGAATTGTAACATATTTAGTATAGCATGTGTGTTGCTCTTACATGCAACAGATTACGTTGTTTTTCAAGAAAAGCATAGTTTTACTGTCACAGATGTGGGATCTAAACTTATACTTACGAAATGAACGAAATTGTGATCAACACAGCTCAATTCCAACATATTGTCATACAATACAATTCAATAACAAATATAATAAATCGAAATCTATGAAAATAACATTTATCAATGCAATCGGAAACACTGAAATGGAATTCGTGACATATTTTGTATAGCATGCATGTTGCTACTATGTGCAACAGATGGCGGTGTTTTTCAAAAACGCATGTTTTTACCTGTCACAGGTGTGGTATCTATATAATAGGTATATAAAACCATGCGCCTTATTATAGATTGTGGGTTGGTTGTGTCGTCGTTGATCCTTCTCTACGGACAACCCAACCCACAACTCGGTAGAGTGCTTATACCTCACTAGGAGATCACCCTTGGTGTTTCTGGCTCTTGGAGAGGGGCTCAACGTCACACGTTTAGGGGATGCGGCTCCAACACTTAGCCTCGTTGTCACGTGCACACACCCACTCGAGCCGCTGTGACTCCCCACTCTCTCCTTATGAGATATGATCTCCTCAATCCCCTATGACTTACTAGTATTACCTTCTACCCTTTCCACAGCAGTGGTTCTTGGTTCTTTCTCTCTCTCTCTCTCCTTCTTTACTACCTCCTGGGAAGCCTCACTAGGACAAGGGCAAACACCAGCAAATTGGAATACTTTTACTGGACAAAGCACATACACAATACATACACACATATAATAATAATGAATCCTATACTCTATACTATTACAATCAGGTTGCACTCCAACACCATCAGAACTCTATCATCAGCTTATCAAGTGGTATCCTATCTCCTGGTTCACCACCTGATACTATCAACCTCCTCAAGTTGATCAAGTCTACATACACTGTTGCACCATCAACAAGAGAAATATATATATATATATCTATAAACGTGTACAAAGAAAATCAGCATGTGAATGCAATAACATATATCAGTATAAATGTTCCTTGATACACAACACTGGTCAATCGATCACTCTATCAGTCCTAAAACACATACATCTGTAGGTAATCCAGCCTACGACTGTAACTCTAAACTTCAATATAAAACACTCCTTGACATAAGAATGCAAACAATCACTCACCTCTCACTGCGTCTTGCACGCTAATGACAACCAAACACTATCAACTCCCTACAAGTAATCCACCAGAACTTCCCTTCCACCTCTGGAAGTTCACTACCCTGATATCTTTAGTTTCTTCCGGGCTTCACTACCAGGATCCTCTGCAGCTCCTCCAGGCTGCTATCATGAAGTTTCCTTGCACAACTACGGTGCTTCACCCTTCTGCTAGGGTCCTCCACAGCTCTCTTGGCTGCTACACCATGAAGTTTCCTCGAGCAACTATGGTGCTTCACCACCTCTACAGAAGCACGTGACACTCCTCTTCACTGCTTCTCCTCACTGCTCGAGGTCCTCGCCTCCACTACCTTGGAGTCTCATCAACTACTTCATCTGTGCTGGCTTCGAAGTTCTCAGCAACTTCTTCCCCAAAGACAAACCTGCAACCCATCGACACTCCAATAAAAATGTTTCCCCTTTAACACATAAACAAAAATAATCACACAATATGTTTGCCTCAAACCTCTATCTGTCCTCTACATACAGTGAGAGTGGACTCCCCCGTTTTGGGCGGGTCCATACTCCACCTCGACTGGCGGGTGTGAGTCACACTGGGAGGGTCCTTAGCCGTCAGGAGTCGGGCTCCCTCAGTTGCCTGCCAGCGCTCAGAGGAGACGGATGTCGCTCCGTGTTCCTCTCCACTCTCTTATTTCAGGCTTTCTGCCTCACCAAAACATGTCTAACTTATCAATAAACATTGCTACTGTCGCTGGGCACACAACCAACTACAAGCAATCACTATGAACTGGCGTATATCGTGCTTACCACAGATTGTCTGGTCGAGGGCGCTCCTCCCTCTGACGAAGCTTGGTCAGGGTGCTTCCAAGGCCCACAATAATGCCATTGGGCAGTTTAATAAACACTCCTCGTCGCCCACGACTTGAGACCACACTCCCCAGCTCGATTCCACACCTGGTACGTCTGCACACTTCTCTTCGAGATATATCACTAAGGGTTCCCTTCTGACGGGAGCTCAACGGAGCGCGGCTTTCCCCCTGCGATGTTTGGCCTCAAGTGAGGTCAAAGCCCTCCAGAAGCGAGCCTCACGCCTCCAGCAAAATGTCCACATCTCCTCGCCAGTCATTTATCTGTTTTCTTCTTCACTGCCTATAATCCTAAATTGTTATTTATATCCAAGCAACTATTTTACATATGTGTTATCACCTCAATATTTGCTAGACCTTCTAATCAGATCAGGCTTGATGAATAACTCTCAAGGAGGGAGACTCGTTTCTCCTGCAGGCTGAGATCATAACAGCCTATTCGAATGCAACGTTTTGTCAAAAGTTCAAAGCAATTGGTGAAGAACTTTTGGAGATTACAGCGTGTATTGCTCCTACGTCCAACAGAAGGCACTGTTTTTCAAAAAAAGCATGTTTTTTCCTGTCACAGGTGAGGACTGTATATAGTAGATATATAAAATGACGTGCCGTCTCACGGCACGTCACCTTTACCGTCTCAGACGTGACATCTATATAGTATTGTGACGATAATCTCTTTCAAGAGAGATTGAGCCTGCTCTTCCCTATATCAGTCATGTCATTCTACAAGTACAAGATGCTACATTCAAGATACATCCACCAGTAGCACAAAACGTTTTGACCAGGAAGCAAAGCATACCTTGCACCACCTGTCACGCCGGCTCAACGCCCGTCGTCAATGAGCTAACTACCCATTCTCCGCCTGCCTGCTCCTGATTGGCTGGTGTATCGCCGAGAGCACACCTGCACCTGCACTCACGCCCTCTACCAGAGTCGATGTCTGGGCCAGCTCAAGCCGTCCTTCTTAGAATATTCCTGTGCTCTTAGAAGTTGACATCTCTCTCTGGTATACTAAGCCCTGGCTGTCGTATACTAAGGGAGGTAGCAGCTATAGCCAATATTCTCAGCACCTGAATATTATTGCATTGCACATTATTTTATTGTAGAGTAAATTTTCATATCTAGTAATTATTCATGTTGTTTTCTTTGTTGACTTGTTTTGAATTTTACGTAAGCCAAGGGATTGTCTTTGTTCATATTTTGTTTTCTAAAGTAATTAAAATTTCATTGTTTATATTTTGTGTTTTGCGTGTCTTCCCATTACCTTACCACAGACAAACAGGCAAGCAGTCTCTTTTTTTTTGGTAAGTGTGACCAGGCATTGACACCTGCCATTGGTGGACTGCCGAACATCACAACCCGTTCTCGCAAATTTAATAAGTCAATATTGACTTATTAAATATGTGCATAGGTGACATACTTAACATAATAGATACCCTTAAAAAGATTCATAGAAAACACCGACCTTACCTAACCTTGTTAGTATCTTAAGATAAGCATCTTATTGCTTCGTAATTACAATTATTACCTAACCTATAATAGGTATAGGTTAAGTAATAATTGTAAATACGAAGCAATAAGATGCTTATCTTAAGATACTAACAAGGTTAGGTAAGGTCGGTGTTTTCTATGAATCTTTTTAAGGGTATCTATTATGTTTAGTATATCACCTATGCACGTAGTTAATAAGTCAATATTGACTTTACGAATTTGCGAGAACGGGTTGGAACATCAACACTCTAACACTTTACCGTCACATTTCATGGGGGCCTGTACAAGGAGCTTCACTCAGGTACTAGTACAAGAACGTAAATTTGTGGTAAGCGTACTTGACTTTGGTACAGTTGCTTTTCACTATTTTCAATATTCAATTTTATTTTCATATGGTGCTGTGTGTATTGTGCATTCCGAGAGTAGCATATGGTGAGTGTGAGACAACTTTGGATTACGTGGTGACTGTAGGCCTCAGTCATTCTCTTAATTGGTCATCTCTCCCTCCGTGTTATTACTCGTGTTTACCACCTTTTGTCCCTAGGATATTTCTCATATTTTCGGCAGATCATCATATTGGTACCCTGGTACTTTGGTCTGTCCCCGGGTCAAGAGCACCTAATCTTTTGCAATCCGACTGTAGGAGGATAAAGAGGGCCATAGTTCCTGTAGCACGAACTTTGTTGCTGAATTGGGACCTCAGCAGCAGTTCTCGTCACCAGTTGACACCTCGCACCCCTACACGTCGGTCAGAGATGATGATATTTACTTATGTAGGGAATTAGCTTTCTTTTTTCAGAGCACAAAAGTTCTCTAATTCTGTAAGTATCATATTTTATTTCAGTGGGGAAAACTTGCTTATGTCCTATAGAGACTCGGCAAGGTATGCCTACATTCTTGGACTACCTAATTCACTTTTGAGGCAATTAAATGTTTCATTTGTTTTAGAAACTCAGTTTCGCTTACTTAGTAGGATTTTCTTGCCCTTACCCTCTTACATTGAGTACCGGGTTCAAGATTTCCTGCGATCTTGATTTATTAATCATTTACCATCTTGAAATTAACATTAATTGTTAACGATTCCACAGGATAGGTACCAGTTGCCACGTTGTCCTGTTTCTGACATTCACCATATCACAACAGTATATTCGTTGTACATTTATTTGCTAATTTCACCATGTTTCGTCTCCAAACTTTCCGTGCAGATCCGGCAGGTGAAATAGGGAACTTAAGTCGTGCCAAGAGGACCAAATTACAAACTCTTGCACATGAGTATCAACTAGATGTTCCCCATGGAGCCAACAAAAATGAACTGCATAACCTGTTACTGGATTATCTCTTAGAGGAAGGTAAGATTGACTCTGAAACTCACGAAACTTACTCTATTGCAAATAAACCTGATTTGGCAGCTATGAAACTCAAACTAGAACTTGCCAAGATCGAGCGAGAGCAGCAAAGGGAAGCCCTCGAACAACAAAAAGAAGCTCTACAACTGAGGAAAGAGGAAGCCGCCTTGAGGAAAGAAGAACAGGAACGTGAAGTTGCCCTCAAGGAACGTGAAACTGCAATACTCCGTGAGCGTGAGCGAGTACAGCTTGAAGCAAAACAACGCCACCTGGAGATTCAACGCGAGCATGACCAACAACAAGCTGCTATGGTTATAGAATGTCGTCAACAAGAACTCGCGTTGGAAACTACACACCTCACTCAACGCCAGCAAGCTACCGCCAGTCTTCCAGTAAGTTTCAATATCTCCCATGCAAGTAAGTTAATGCCACCATTCGTAGAGACAGAGGTCGACGTATTTTTTACCACCTTTGAGACCCTTGCTAATCAACTTAGCTGGCCTGCCGACCAATGGGCTACCCTTCTCAAAGTACATCTCACAGGTAGAGCTGCAGTTACACTCAGTACTTTGGCGTCTGAGAATGACTACCAGACCCTGAACAAGCAGTGTTGGACGCCTACCTTCTCTCCACCGAAAGCTACCGACGAAATTTCCGTGACCACCTAAAGGCAAGTACCACCACCTTTCTAGAATTTGCTAATACCAAAACGAGATATTTTATGAAATGGCTGGAAGCAGCACATGTCTCTACCTTTGCAGAACTCGTCAACCTCATACTAGTTGAAGAATTCTTGAGGCGTGTGCCTCCTCCTTTCCGGTATATTTAGCAGTGTTACGGCCCTATTGGGTCGCAATGGGGTTCTTTCTCTGATGTTATTAGAGTTTTGGTATCCGGCCCCAAGTTAGTAGTGGCTTTCAAGGGGTGTGTTCTGTAACGCAAGTAAATTAAAGGGGAAGGGATAAAACTGCACTAAATTAAATATTTAATTATTACACCACCACCATAAATAATTATATAAACCGTCACACGCGGTTACTATGACTACACTTATGTACAATGACTTCTTCTTCTTCTTCCGAAGACTCAGGATGTTTCACGGTGCTCAAGACGAGTGGTCCTGGTTCTCTTGTGGCCTCACGATGAATCCTTTGATTCCCTCGGCGAGTCTACCCCGGCCACAGGCCAGCCAAATCACAGTCCCACTGGGTGCGCCGTTGTGGAGGCCTTCAACCACAAATCCAGCATGTAGCTGGCAGGTTCCAATCAGCTACGCTGCTTAGGCCACTCCACGACCGATACTAGGGTTGCGAGCCCTAGGCAGGAGCCTCGTGTGATTCCACAGATCACTCTCCTCACCACAACACCCCAGTGGCTAGTCTTCTCCGCCAGTCAGCCCCGGGTACGACAATTCCTGGTTCTGCCACGTCACAGGTAGGCTAACACAACATTGTTCATACGGGGGTGACTCACAGCTTCTGCAGCAAACACGTGGAGATACTATGGCTGCCTTGGGTAGACTGCCCGTCATCCAATCCAGCAGTCCCAGGTCGACTCTGTAATCAGACACATCATCAGTACTGGTTACACTCTAGGGAACCTCACTTACAGGCTTAGACACAAACGCCCACCTATCCACTCCATGGATAGATGGCGTTGCTGTCTAAGCGTCACCTCACCAGAGGTCCGCAGCGGCTATGTCACGAGATGAATAAGACGGGAAACCAGCCCCTGTGGCCGGTATATCTCGTCCTCACTAGATGGCGCCGTCCATTGGGAGGGGGTTTCGGGAGCTGACCCACAGATGGCGTGGTCGTCACAGCTCCGTGCTACGACGCTGGGCTCGGGTCCGTAACAAGCAGATAAAGAGGAGACCGACTACCTAAAATGTGCTAAGTCGGTTGACACTTACAGCCTCATCCACTGGCTGACACCAGAACCACCTTCCAGTAAGAAGTCTTGGTACAGTTACGAGAAAGTGAGTACCGATCAAGCTAGCTCGCAATTGTACTGTAAGTATTGTAGACTCTATGGACATACCATAGATAAATGTGGTAAGTCTCAATACAAAGGTAATACTGAATCCACTAAACCCAAACAGACTCCTCCTAAGTCCGGTAAGCCTGTGATGAATGTTGGTGTTCATGTTAATGACCTTTCTCTCTTCAGTAAACACCTGTATCCTGGAACTGTCTCTACCAACGGTTCAGATCCGGAGGGACGTTTCAAACTGATGATCTTGAGGGACACGGCGGCTCTTCAATCAATCATTTTGAAATCAGCTGTGCCCAATATCACCTACACCGGGGAAACCGTCTTCATCACTGACCTCACTGCTACCACTCCTTATCCACTCGCCAGAGTCCACCTGGATTGTCCCTTTGTGACCGGTGAAGTCCAAGTCGCCATCAGGGAAAAGCCTTTTCCCATGCCTGGAGTACAACTTCTCCTGGGCAACGACTTGGCAGAAGACCTGCAACCGACCAACCTGATCGTCATGGACAAACCCCAGGTGTGTACCTCTGTAATGGATAATCCCATCTTTGAGTATGTTCCAGCAAAGGTTCAAGAGAGTGATGAAGTTTCTCCTCCGGTTTTGGTGACCACCCGTGCACAAGCTGCACGACCACAGCCAGCTGACTCTACTGCTACCGCTGTCCCTCAAGACCCTCAGAAACTACCCCCGAATCTTACCACGTTGGAGTTCCGTAAGTTACAGAGGGAAGATCTTACCTTGACACCATTATTCTTCCAGGCTGAGACTCAACCTGACAGTATTCCTGGGTTCTTTCTAGAGAACGAGTTGCTCTACCGCAGATACAGACCCAGTAAACTGAAGGAGGAGGACGATTGGGCCAACGTCGAACAACTAGTGATTCCTGCCAGCCTGTGGCCCACTATTCTACACACCTGGCCCACGGAGCACTTTCGCACTACGGTTTTAACAAAACCTACCACGGAATCCGTCATGACTACTACTGGTCAGGTATGGTAAATAGCGTCAAACAGTACATCAAACAGTGTCATACATGTCAGATGGCAGGTAAACCGAACATCTCTATACCCAGAGCACCACTGACACCCATCCAGGTGCCTGCGGAACCTTTCCACAGACATAGACTGTGTTGGTCCTTTACCTCGGACTAGTTCTGGCAACGCCTATATTCTAACCATCCTGTGTCCTACCACCAGATTCCCCATAGCAGTTCCAGTAAAGAATATTACGGCTGCTACTGTGGTGAAACACTTATTGAAGATCTTCACCCAGTATGGATTTCCAAGGGAGGTTCAGAGTGACTGTGGCACCAACTTCACCAGTGATCTCTTCAAGAGGACACTATAAGAGTTCAACATCACACAGGTATTGTCCAGCCCCTATCATCCTGCTTCACAGGGTTCTCTTGAGCGTAGTCATCAGACTATTAAAGCACTCTAACTAACACAAAACTAAAAAAATTTAAAAAGTTTTTTGAGACCTCTATGGATTGGGATAAACAACTTGACCTCATAATGTGTATTTTTAGAAGTCTTCCCAATGAGTCTCTAGGAGTATCACCTTATGAGATGCTCTACGAACGTAAGTGCCGTACTCCTCTCAAAGCTTTAAAAGACTCTATACGTGATGCCACCTTCAGTGAGCATCAGAATGTGCCCCAGTTTCTTCAAAACCTACAACACATTTTAGAGAGGGTGCATAACTTTGCTAAGGATAATCTATTGAAAGCCCAGGAGAGGATGAAGACTCATTACGACCAGAACAGCAAAGTAAGGAAATTTAAACCGGGAGACTTTGTGTTGGCCTATTTCCCTTTCCCAGGTTCTCCCTTGCAAAACAAGTTTTCAGGACCCTACCGCATCATGGAGTGCAGAAACAACCACAACTACGTTCTAGAGACTCCAGATAGGCGGCGGAAAACCCAGTTGTGCCACGTCAACCTCCTGAAGCTATATAACGGTACTCCTCCCACTGTGTTAGTAGCATATTCTACCTTTAAAGGTCTATACATCCACAGTGAGACCTTCCCTGCTTCTCCTCCCGAAAGTACTGACACTGAGTCAGCGCTTTCCAATTCGGAAATCCTAACTGATCTTCATAACAATTTACAGGACCATAATAGTGCTCCTTTGCCATATTCTAATCCTATTCTCACCTCGCCAGATATCACGAAGCCTTTCATCCTCCATGTCGACGCCAGTGGTACCGGCATCGGGGGTGACCTAATGCAACAACGAGGCGAGGAGAATCTACCTGTTAGCGACCACAGCTACAAGGAACTACAGCACAATCGACAGGGAGCTACTCATCGTCCTGAACTTGCAGCACTTCAAACAATACCTAAAAAGTGCTCGGTCTACCACCATCTACACGAACCACAACACCCTACACTTCCTGCAGCAAGCCCAATTCAATAATCAACGTCTTCTACAATGGGCTTTATATCTTCAAGATTTCAACCTGGAGATCTTATACATTAAGGGTTCTGACAACATCATAGCCGACGCCCTCTCCAGAGTCTATAAAGTATAGGCAGCTCCACCTACCACTCTACCTCATGAAGACGTAACTTCTTCCGGAACCGCATGCTTCGGGGGAGAGTTAGGACGATAATCTATTTCAAGACAGATTGAGCCTGCTCTTCCCTATATCAGTCACGTCATTCTACAAGTACAAGATGCTACATTCAAGATACGTCCACCAGTAGCACAAAATGTTTTGACCAGGAAGCAAAGCGTACCTTGCACCACCCGTCACACCGCCCGTCGTCAACGAGCTAACTACCCATTCTCCGCCTGCCTGCTCCTGATTGGCTGGTGTATCGCCGACAGCACACCTGCACCTGCACTCACGCCCTCTTCCTGAGTCGACGTCTGGGCCAGCTCAAGCCGTCCTCCTCAGAATATTCCTGTGCCCTTAGAAGTTGACATCTCTGTCTGGTATACTAAGCCCTGGCTGTCCTATACTAAGGAAGGTAGCAGCTATAGCCAATATTCTCAGCACCTGATTATTATTGCATTGCACATTATTTTATTGTAGAGTAAATTTTCATATCTAGTAATTATTCATGTTGTTTTTTTTGTTGACTTGTTTTGAATTTTACGTAAGCCATGGGATTGTCTTTGTTCATATTTTGTTTTCTAAAGTAATTAAAATTTCATTGTTTATATTTTGTGTTTTGCGTGTCTTCCCATTACCTTACCACAGACAAACAGGCAAGCAGTCTCTTTTTTTTTGGAAGTGTGACCAGGCATTGACACCTGCCATTGGAGGACTGCCGAACATCAACACTCCAACACTTTACCGTCACACCTTAAATTCAATCCCCGGTTAAATTTTGTTTCCCAAGTGTTCAGTAGTTTCCTGTACATTAGGCTAAGTCCGTACATTAAGTTTTGCTATTCCCTTGTATTAGTCTAAGTCAGAGGCGTTGTTTCTAGAGTGTAGTTAATCCTCCGAACTTTGGGCTATATGTCGGTCACTATAGTTTGTGAAGGAGTTTGTTAAGGGATAGTAATTTTCGTTGTAAATGCTTAATAGAGTTCGTGGAATATTACTAAGTATTTTGGGATAAGTTTTCGGCTAAGTCAACGTCGGAAAGTCGTTAACTGTAATTGATTGGTATTCGCGAGTAACGTATATGATCTGGGTATCATTAGGATTCCCCAGTCGATGCGAGTGATGTTATTCTAGTTTTACCAGTAAGATGGTAGAATTGCGTTTTTAGACATAGAATTTTTTGGTAGAAACGTAGGTGGATAATTTTCTAAGTCCAGCTTGGGCTAGAGTCGGACTATTTGGCGAAAATTCGAATTTTCATGTTTCATGTATATTCTGGGGCCAGTATTACCCTCTAGTGCGCACAAGGGACGTAATTCTGTTCTTAGGCATTAAACAGTGATAATTACATTTTTGCCGAATTTAGTTATTTTTCGAGAAAATCGTGTTGTATTTTGTCAGTCCAAGTGAGGTGAAAACCTCGGATTTTGACGAAAATTCGAATTAATGAGTGTTGAAACCGCCCGAGATGTCAGTTTTGTTTTGTATACAGCGTCAGTATTAAATAACAGTGTATTCATATATGGGAACAAAAAAACCATTTTTGCGAATTAAGGGAGTTTTGCGATATTTGGGGTGATAAATTTTTTCGGGTGCAGAAAAAATTGGCAGAGTCCAGCATTAGAGAAAAAAACGCAGTTTTGATGATAATTCAATTTTGGCAAGCAAATATATGTCCTGGGTGTCTATATTAATCGCTAGAGCGGTTTATTAACGTAAAACTAGTATTTTCCTTCAGAATAACAAATTGTGATTTTTCAGCGTTTAAGCAAAAAAAGCGCGGGACTTAGTTTTTTTTCAGCGCAGCTGGTCCCGCTCCATCAGTCATCAGAGGCCACGCTGTTCACTTCAAGTGCGTCTAGTGTTCAAGTACAGTAAATATTCTTTATTAATCCATCACGAGTGCTGTGCGTTAGTTACTTTATCATTTTAATTGTTTTATATAAATTAGATTCTTTAATTTTTTAACGTAAAGGACTTAGCTTTCGGTAATAGAACTGCGGGTTATTAAACGGTCAGACACGAGTGCGGGGCAGACGCTCATTCATTGAATTCACTTCATTGATTCTCTCGATTAATCATTGTATTTCCTAATTATGGGAATTTCGTTGGTTTTCTCATGGAAAAGAGTTGTGTTTTTATTTGTGTAAGATCACGGTTGTAGTGAGTCCGGGTCGAGGGTGTATTGAAGGGTAGTTACAAGAGACATGGCACACCAGGAATCACAGGAAATGTCTAACCCAGTCAGTGGGGACCAGTGGGAGTGAAAGTGTAGAGGACAGCTCCTCTTCCGACACCACGGGGGACCGCTCAGGTAGCTCAGCTGACGTCACAGGTGGGGTCAGTGGGACTGAGGCGACGGGGTCACGGGTTCTGCATGGGACTGGGCAGTCGAGGGTATCTTCCCATTCCAGTACAGATACAATTATTGACATGAGTTGGGAGTCTCGCGAGGATTCGTCCCAAGAGTGGGGGGTGCCGTCTTGGGTTCCCCCACAGACAACATCGACGCCATACCACCAGGGCATACAGGGAGCTGGACAGGGGGCGTCAGTTAGTACGGTAGGACGTCCCACTTCGTTCGGTAGAGAACATGGCCAGCAACCTGTTCAACGGGAACATGAACAGCCACACCAACAGCAGGAACTACCCCACATAACGCCAATACCACAACACCTAGGTACACCTCACCCGTCACTACAACAACCTCAACCCCACCTCCTATACCAACCCCACCCTCAATTCCCATACCAACCCCATCCTCATTTCCTATACCAACCCCAACCTCCATTCCTATACCAACCCTTCCCCCAACCCCAGGCCATTCCATATCCATTCCAACCCCAGGCCACCCCATACATATCCCAACCTCAGGCCACCCACACCATACCTGAACCCCAACCCCACTCCCAACCTCAATCCATACCCCAACCCCAGGCCACCTACACCATACCTCGACCCCAACCCCAGGCCACCCACACAATACCTCGACCCCAACCCCAGGCCACCCACACCATACCTCGACCCCAACCCCAGGCCACCCACACCATACCTCGACCCCAACCCCAACCTCAACCCATACCCTAACCCGAGACCACCCACACCATACCTCAACCCCAACCCCACTCCCAACCTCAATCCAGACCCCAACCCCAGGGCCCAACCACTTCCAGTAGCCCCGCATCACACAAACCGGGAATTATGAGTCTGATTCCCAAGTTGTCTCTGCCGACACTCAGAGGTACGGAGTTGCCGCCTAATAAGGTGGAACGCAACCGCCAGGTGGAAGACTGGCTGTGGCAGAATAGTGCGATGCTGGAGGCTGTCCCGGAGGATAGTTTAAAGATTACTCTCGCTATGGGGGCTTGCGTGGACGTAGCCGGTCCAAAGGCGAGATTGACAGAGTTTCAGCGCCAGACGACTTGGCCTCAGTTCGTCCAAGTGATTAGGGACAGATTTAAGGAAAAGGTGTCAGAAGATGAGGCTCAGATTTATTGCAGTCATTTAAGAAGGATGACCGCAGCACTATCAAAGATTTCGGGACGTTATTAAAGAGTAGAGTTGACGATCTCACTACAGAACTGGGGTTAGATTCGAGTCAGGTAGAGCGTTTCGCCAAACAATTGTTCTGCAAAACGTTACCTTCTGCTATGGGGTCATTTTTAGTTGCAGAGGGAGCGTTTGTGAATTATAAGGAGCTAGTCCAACAGGCCGCCACAGCCTTAGACAGACAGATGCGCACGGAGACGCCGGGCACTCAGTTGTCACCATACGTAAAGGCATTAAGTAAAGGCGAGGGGGGCCAAGCCGAGTAACTGTGGCGCGGGTTAGTCAAGCGGGAAGCAGCCCTCAGCTGCAAGTTCGAGCCACCCTGCGCGGGGACCAACAGAGACCCGCGGAGGTGTTACTCCTGCGGGAAGCGCGGACATATACAGAGGGATTGTAAAATCACTAGTACGAAAGGATGAAAGAAGGCCCCTAGTTAAGGTAGGCCTACTTTTGAGGTGAAAGTGGAAGGTGTAAGATTGACAGCTTTTGTTGATACAGGAAGCCAGGCAACTGTAATTGAAAAGTCAGCCTTCAGCAATTTTAAGTATGCACGTCTTAAACGTAGCGCAAAGACATTAACAGCAGTCAATGGGGAAAAGATTGAGATCGTAGGTCAAGGTACAGTTAATTTTGAGATTGATGGGGGATTGCAGCCTCACACATGTACGATCGTAGAGAACCTTGATTTTCCGGGTCAAATCTTAATGGGGACTGGTTTTCTGTCGCGATTCGATTATTCCTTGTCTGCTCAAAAAGGGGCTAGGAACTGAAGGTTGCAGTTGGGACAGACTTCCTACCCAGTGGAGATGATCGACCATCCCCCAGTTGTAGCTTCAATTACGAGGAAGCAAAAATATAATGCGCACTACCCAAAATTGATTTTTAAGTCTCTTCCAGACACAATTTAGAGGTCATGCGCATTGCATGAATTGACCAAACAAAGTTGCCCACCACATTCTGTTAAATTGATTAAAGTAGCCGGATCAGTCCGGCAACCAGGAGGCCTGGTCGACGACCGGGCCGCGGGGACGCTAAGCCCCGGAAGCACCTCAAGGTAACCTCAAGGTAAGGTAGCCGTGGGACGTCACATACAACCAGGTACCACCCTTCAAGTGGCTTGAAGATGTGATAATTTATTAATTCCTCATCACTTAATTGTAGTGGTCGATAAAGGTGCACTCATTCCAGTTGTCAATCTTTCACACAAGACGTTTCGCTTCAGGGCAGGTGATAGGGTATCTCAGAGAACCATGGTGGAGGACACAGAAATCTTTCACTATGAGTCAGCTGAGACGCCAACCGTCACTGCACAATGTAGTGCATTGAACACGGATAGATACTAAAACACCATCCAACGTACAATATGAGACGAGAAATGTTGCACGGAATGTGGAAGAAGTAGAAAAATTAATTTCAGCACTTGATTTGCAACATGTTACACAGGCGGATAGGAAAGCACTGAGAGGAGTTTTGCGGAAATTCCCTAAATTATTTGCGACAGAGGATGACCAGATTGGTCTCCTTGATAAGATTGAGCACCCCATTCCAACTGGTGATCATTTGCCTGTGTTCACGAGACAGTGGAGGTTGCCGGAACAGGCAAAGAACGTTATCAGGGAGGAGTGCCAGAAAATGTTGAGACAGGGCGTAATAGAGCCTAGTACGTCACCGTGGCTCTCTCCTGTAGTGTTAGTTTGGAAACCGGACGTAGTTATCGTTTCTGTGTTGACTACCGGAAGGTGAACGAATTAACTAAGGGTGATGTGTATCCGTTGCCCCGAATACAGGAGATAATAGATCAATTTGGTGCGGCTAAGTATTTCTCAACTCTTCACGCGAAATCGGCGTATTGGGCGATTCCGGTGGCAGAACAGGATAGGGAAAAAACAGCATTCTCAGATGGTAGGCACACTTATCAATTCCGTAGGATACCTTCGTCGTTTCAGAGGGCCATCAACTTCATCCTTAGCCCGGTCTTGGATAGGCATTCTTTAGCGTACCTGGATGATGTGATATATTCCAGGACGTTCGAGGAACACCTACGGGACTTTGACGTTGTTAGATCAGGCAGGGTTCAAGCTTAACGTTCAGAAGAGCACCCTGGACGCTCAGAAATTCAAATTTCTGGGGTTCCAGGTGTGCCCAGACGGTATCCAACCTGACCCAGATTCTTGCCGCGCCATTGCTGACATGCCTACTCCAAGGACAGCAAAGGACGTGCGAAGGTTTTTGGGGGCGGCCGGATATTTTCGTCGTCATATTAAAGGTTTCGCTGGCATTTCAGCACCCCTGACTGATCTGACAAAGAAAAATGCGAAGTTTGTGTGGAAATCCGAGCATGACGAAGCCTATCGCAAACTGAAAGACCAACTAATCACGACACCGGTATTGGCTATTCCTGATTTTGAGAAAGAGTGGGAGGTGCACACTGACGCCAGCGGTATAGCTATTGGCGGGTGCTTAATTCAGCGAGATGCGGATAATTTACCCCATCCGGTAGTCTATTTCAGTAGAAGGGTCAAAGGACCTGAAGTTCGTTATTCAGCTACGGATCGGGAGGCACTGGCAGTAGTAGAATCAGTTAGGTATTTCGAGCCTTACCTATTTCAGCGGCACTTTGTAATTTACACAGATCATCGAGCATTAACACACATATATAAGAAGCGAACACAATGCCCACGAATGTCACGCTGGTCTCACGAACTTTCGGCCCACTCATTCCAAATTTTGTACAAGCCTGGTCCAGCACATGTTGTGCCAGATACGCTAAGTAAAAACATAGCGGCAGTTCAAGTTAATGAAAATATTGAAACCATTCCATCAGATAAAATGAGAGAATACCAGATGAGTGAGCCAAGATGGAAAGAAATTATTGAGTATTTAGAGGGAGGAAAATACCCGAAAAAGAAAAAGACCTATTCATGAATTTGAAATGAAACAGGGCGTCCTGTATATCAGTATATCACTACACGTTACTAGTATATAAGCTCTACACACTACTGTAACAGTCAATACACACACTACTGTGTATAGTGACTGTTACTAGTGAGAAATTTACATTATAAGTTTATAGGTAAGGGGAAAGTAGCGCCCTGATACAAATAAAATGATAGCCCCAACCTGCAGATCCGCCATCTTGTGGAGAACGCTAGCCGAGTGCGGATTGGCTGACTTAGGTCACGGGCGACCAATCAGAGCCCGCCTTGATGTCACCGAGTGCCCCTGGCGACGCCAGCTGTCTGAGCCTCAGAGTTGGTCTGACTGCGAAGGGGAGAGGACGTTTCTCTGTCAGCTCTCGAGGATTTGAGGCTCTATAAGCTTTACTCAGTGGATTAAACTAGCCATCGCAGCCCACCATCGTTATTGAAAACCCCGCGCTCCTGGGAAACAAGAAGAATTGAGGTTATTGAGTGGAGAAGTGCCAAAACTTGAAGAATCGGTCGGTGACGACGCTGAAGGTCTGGAAGGTGTGGCGGGCAGGTCTAACTCTGACCGGATCACCTTCACTGAGGATGTTGGAGGAACGACGACGTTCCTAGGGCAAGGAGCAACGCCTGGTGGAAGGAACGAGTGTGTGAATACAGTGATCAGCTCAGTGCCCACTGGTGAACCAGGATTCGGATATCTGAATTTCTGGGAGAGGATCGGCGACGACGCGAAGGCTTCACGACACCTGAGGACTTGTGGAACGTTCCTGGATCGTCAAGGACCGAGTCAGGAGGCGTAGGAACCTCACACCATCGAGGGACAGGCGTCGTGAGCCAAGAATGTAATGGTAGATCAATTTTCCTCTCATTACCCCTTTTTTGAGTAGGCTATATAGGCCAGGATATTTACCTATGTATGTTGCAGTATAACATTGATACATTAGTAGTAGGATAGGCTGCAGGCCAGCTTGTGTCCAGGACTGGTGAAGAGGACAGTGAGTGGGGACGACGGGGCAGTTGAAGGGGAGGTGGCCGACGTTGACCAAGAGGCCCCTCTGTGAGGGAGGGTGTGGCTGTTACGGACCCGAGCCCAGCGTCCGAGCACGGAGCAGTGACGACCGCGCCATCTGTGGGTCAGCTCCCTAAACCCCCTCCAAATGGACGACGCCATCTAGTGAGGACAGGATATACCGGCCACAGGGGCTAGTTTCCCGTTCTGATCAGCTCATAACCCAAACCAAATTCTTTTTGGTGGGGAGGTGTTACGGACCTGAGCCCAGTGTCCGAGCACGGAGCAGTGACGACCGCGCCATCTGTGGGTCAGCTCCCGAAACCCCCTCCAAATGGACGACACCATCTAGTGAGGACAGGATATACCGGCCACAGGGGCTAGTTTCCCATCCTGATCAGCTCATAACATAGCCGCTGCTGACCTCTGGTGAGGTGACGCTTAGACAGCAACGCCATCTATGGAGTGGATAGGTGGGCGTTTGTGTCTAAGCCTGTAAGTGAGATGCCCTAGAGTGTAACTAGTACTGATGACGTGTCTGATTACAGAGTCGACCTGGGACTGCTGAATCGGACGGTGGATCAGTCTACCCAAGGCAGCCGTAGAATCTCCACGCATTTGCTGCAGAAGCTGTGAGTCACCCTCCGGATGAACACTGTTGTGTTAGCCTGCCTGTGAGGTAGCAGAACCAGGGATTGTCGTACCCGGGGCTGACTGGTGGAGAAGACTAGCCACTGGGGTGTTGTGGTGAGGAGAGTGATCTGTGGAATCACACGAGGCTCCTGCCTAGGGCTCGCAACCCTAGTATCGGTCGTGGAGTGGCTCACGCAGCGGAACTGATTGGAACTTGCCAGCTACAGGCTGGATTTGTGGTTGAAGGCCTCCACGACGGTGCCCCCAGTGGAACTGGGATTTGGCTGGCCTGTGGCCAGGGTAGACTCGAGAGAATCGAAGGATTCATCGTGAGGCCACAAGAGGACCAAGGGCTAAGCATCGTTCAGCACCGTGGAACATTCCTGCGTCTTCAGAGGAAGACCATATTGTATATTATAGTGTTTATACACACGTGTGATAATTTATATATTTATTTATTGGTGATGGTTTAATAATATATTAAGTTTAGTGTAATTGTATCCCTTCCCCTTTAATTTACTGGTGTTACAGAATGCACCCCTTGAAAGCCACTACTAGCTTGGGGCCGGATACCCAAACTCTGCTAACATCAGAGAAAGAACCCAGTTGCGACCCAGGAGGGCCGTAACAGTGGCCCTTTTCTTAAACCTATCCAGTTGAAGGAGTTGGTGGAGGTCGTGAAAGAAAAGTGGCTGACGATCTCCAGATTTATTATTCTCATTTTTCCATTCCTGTATTGATTGTAATTGTATGTGTGATCATGTAGCTTATATCAGTAAATTCACACATTTTATCATGGCGTTTAAGTGCGCCTCCATAATAACCTCTATTGGCATACACGAGGGTTATCATAGTCCCACGTAGTGAACACCACGTTTTCTACAGAAGTTCTTAGTGGCTGGAGAGTGTGTAAAGCAGCACAGACTTATGTAGAAGTGTCCCCTAGGCTATCTGTCTAGTATCAGAGCCGGAGTGGTGGCAACACACAATGTAGTGGCTGGAGAGAGGTAAAGAGACACAGACTTTTATGGGAGTGTACCTTGGGCTGACAGACCAGTGTCAACTCTATAGGAGTAGCAACACTTAGGCAACAAGCAGTATAGAATACACCCACTGAACTACATTGCTGGGCTGCAGATATATCAACCCAGCTGGCGACCTTTGCAAAAGAAGATAGAGAAAACAGGCGGGAAAGGAATTCCTGCAACTTTTTGTCTGGCAGGCAAGACTCAGGGGAAGTTATTGTTAAAAGGTAAGCCTGTGTCTTCCTTCACTTCTCCACGGGTCTAGGCCGGAATTGCTAATAACAGTTTCCCCGTGGTTGACTGAAGGGCTCCCAGGGTGAATCAGTGGCACCCCCAGTGGTGGGGGCAAAGACCTGAGGTGGTGGGTATTACTGGTCCTCTCCTGTGGGACCAGGTGACTCCGGTGAGTCCCGGGAGTCAGAGGGGCTGACTCTCTGAGGAATTCTGCCTTCTGGGCCCATAGCAGCCGACTGCTAGCAAAGCCTCAGCCCACCCCCGTGACATTACAGTAACAGTCACTACACACACTACTGTAACAGTCACTACACACTATTGTAACAGTCACTACACACACTACAGTAACAGTTACTACACACTACAGTAACAGTCACTACACACTACAGTAACAGTCACTACACACTACAGTAACAGTCACTACACACACTACTGTAACAGTCACTTCATGTGGGATATTTGGGGCTTGATTCTGATTATTTAATTATTAATGTAGTAAATTAAATTACGAAGGACCACCCGCTTTTAAAGTAAAGAGGGAAACTGTGAATTTCTGATCATTAGATAATTCCTAGATGAAACCTGTGACTATGGATAAAACTGGAAAACATGATCATAATAATTATTAATGGGCTGTATTATTAAATGAAACAAACCTCAAACACCTACATTGGGGGGTTATTACTGGAGGTAAGTACGTCCAGGAATCAGTGTGGTTCGTTCACTAATTCAATTAATAATAATCTAATCCTATAAGGTAATGTGGAAACTAATATCATTAACATAAAGAGGAATATAAAATATGAGCATAATAATGAGTTACAGTAAATCACACATTAATCTCAAAGTATTCTGCATAAATTAAATTGCAATGGAATAGTAAAAGGAAATAAATCTTAGCTTGACGAAGATTCCTTTAGAAAGACATAGAAGTCCTCTTATTCTCCAGACTCGGTACACTGACGAGTGGAACGGGTTAACATGGGGGAAGGCAGCATGAGGAATTCTTCTCTCGTGCTGCAAGATAAATAATTTCCAGTAGCAACTGATTTAACTACTCAATTTATATTCAAGAATATTGAAATTTACAGGTGACAAATTTTAATCACCTGTTATTAGGTGTTATCGCGCTTCTTAACGAACAATCACCCTGCTATCATCAAACTTCTACCTGATGCATCAAATAAAAGAATACTTAGCTGTGGGCACTGTATAAGTATTAAGATTGCCGTATTTCACGTCCCAGGCTCCGGTGAACCTATCCTGGAGAATGACGCGCTTCGGCTAGCTGGTCACGTGTCGTCAGAAACCAAGTCAAAGGGCTCCTTATTTGACACTAGCACTAGCTGAAGATATTATCTGCAAGGTCATTCACGCCTCACAGGGGCGACTTTCATCTGAGGATGGATAACACCTGCCCTATTTGCGGGGCAATGGCGTCTTCTTATGAGTACGTTAAGCACAGGTCTGCCTCTCTTCGGTTTCTCCACGTGTACTGAGGGTGGCGTCTCTCTACCCACGCCGAGTCAGCGTTCATAGAACAAATTATTGTCTCGAACATTAATATTTCTCGCATTTGCGCTTGAAACGTTAAAGACTGGACGGGTTTATTATTTAGAGGAACAAAATATTATTATTTACTAATTTAAGAATAGTAAATATATAAGGGAGAGGAATTAATGTCTCCATATGGCATTCATTGATGACGTTAACTCTATCGCGAGGTAGACGCTATGATTATATCGCTCTATTCGGCCTTTATTTAGAGATCAATTCGTCTGCAATTAGTTGTCATACAGAATGCTTTAATTATGGAGAATCGAATTTAATTCTCACACAAATTGGATATAATGTGTTTACTGTAAGGAAATCTGACGCAATACTGGCGTCAGGTGACGTGAGAATTCTAGCCTACTGCACAGATGAAATTATTAGTACATGAGAATTCTACGTGTTGTTAATTTTACTTACTACAATATTTAGTATGGTTAGTAATAAGTAATGAGAATACAACAATGTTGTATTCGGTGTTGGAAATATCCAACATAACTCCGGGGGGAGGGTTCTAGGGTCGTAGTGTACTGTGTTGTACTGACCTATCCCGAAGTGATATAAAGATTAATACATTAGTATGTTAATATGTTAGTATACACATAACGAACGTCCCGGATTTATCAAGGACTTACAAGAACTTGAGTCTTGCTATTTACATGTCAACTGAAACATGTTGTTTGTAGCCTACACAATATTTATAGAATTTAACTCACCCAATTTAAACTAACAGAATCTACGGTGATGCGATATCCTGGGTCATAGCGACGTGTAATGTTTCATTACGTGATATCACATTGTAGCATCATCACAGTTTTTTCAGTGGGATGTGAAAGAAATTACTCTTGATCAGAGTTGTAATAGGCTTGCAGTTTCCCTTAGTGGAAACATGCATGAAATATTGAAACATTAAATGATTAAGTTATCGGTAATCAGGAACACTCTAAAGTTCACAATAAACTCAACAACTAGGGTCGCAGTGACATGTAATGGTGTATTACGTAGCTGCTGAATCGTAGGTAAACTCAGAATAAGTTCCTAAGAACTGATAAACTATTGTATGATTATACAGTAAAGTATTATTAGTCACTTAAGATCAAGGAGACTATGACACTACAGTAAGGCCACTGTCTAGGGTCGCTGTGACTTGTAACTATTGAGTTACTAGACAATAACATCACGCAGCATCATGATCACCTCAAATTCAAATGAGGGAAATTGAATTAAATGTGCACTGCCGTGCAGTAGTCATGCTAACTGATGGTACAACTAATTTGCTAACTAGCTAAATTAATAGAAAGGTAGAGAACTGAAAAGTTTATTCATTAAAATAGAGGAAAATTCTGAGTCGACAGTGAGATTAGTAGCCTAGTCATTCTGACTTATGAGCTAATTAAATGGCAGCTCATAGGCTTGACACTGTAAACTGGTTAATACGAAATCACCTTTACATGAAATCGAGTTTATTAAATCAGTCTCTATAAGTATAGTCAACTGTAATTAATGGTGAGTACAGATTAGACTAGTACTCAGTTGACACTAACTAAAGTCCCTAAATCTACCTAAATAAATGGTTTGAATTTCTAACCTACCTAAGTAAGGAACTAAGCTAATTGTGAGCAAAAAAGTACTCGAATTAACATTGTGAGCAGTATTGAGCTCATTAATAGGTCGAGCTATATTGAACTCGTGAACATGGTGAGCTATATTGAACTCGTCAACAGTGTTGACAGGGTGAGCTGCAGTGAGCTCGTTAGCAGTGCTAACAGGGTGAGTTGCAGTGAACTCGTCAACAGTGTTGACAGGGTGAGCTACAGTGAGCTCGTTAGCAGTGCTAACAGGGTGAGTTACAGTGAACTCGTCAACAGTGTTGACAAGGTGAGCTACAGTGAGCTCGTTAGCAGTGCTAACAGGGTGAGTTGCAGTGAACTCGTCAACAGTGTTGACAGGGTGAGCTACAGTGAGCTCGTTAGCAGTGCTAACAGGGTGAGTTGCAGTGAACTCGTCAACAGTGTTGACAGGGTGAGCTACATTGAGCTCGTTAGCAGTGCTAACAGGGTGAGTTGCAGTGAACTCGTCAACAGTGTTGACAGGGTGAGCTACATTGAGCTCGTTAGCAGTGCTAACAGGGTGAGCTACAGTGAGCTCGTTAGCAGTGCTAACAGGGTGAGTTGCAGTGAACTCGTCAACAGTGTTGACAGGGTGAGCTACGTTGAGCTCGTTAACAGTTAACAGGGTGAGTTCAGTGAACTCGAATTAACGAGGTGGAGTTTTGTCATTCAATTGTCATGGCGAGCAATATTAAGCTCGTACGCATGGTGAACAAGCACTCATATTATTACGTCAATTCTAAGGTGAGCTATATTAAGCTCATGGAGCATGTTAATTAACAATGCTAATGTTTAACGATAATGCATTAAACATATTTGTTCTGTGGAAATTCACTTACATGTTAGTAAGTTTGCAAGTTTGTTCGTGCTGCGTTCCTACACTAAATAAGCAGAAACGAATGAAAAACAACTCAAACAATTAATGCAAGTATTTATCACTAACTCTTAGTGCAGAAAACATGGTATTAAGAAGGTTTTCTTGGCAAACCTTTAAGCGCAAGTATAGTGGACTAGTGGTCCTAGTGAATTTGTAATTAAATTCAGGAAATGCCAGTGGCATTAAGTGCTAGATTCTCTAGAATAACATTATTAATTCCTAGGGAGTACTAGATTCTCTAGCCCAACATTACAATTTAACTAGGAAGACCGAGTGTGGTCAATTACTACTTGTCGAGAATAATTCTAGGTCTGCAGTGAATTCAATGGTTTGGTCGCTGTGACTTGTACTTGTTTGAGTACGGACCATTGGTTTTCACTGAGAGCTATGAAACATCTCGGCGAGTATCAATTGCACTACATTCAATCTGAGTTTATTACTCAGCTGTGTTTCTCTTTTTAGCTTGCTGCTGGAGAATTGATTTACTGCTGACTAATTTATTATAATTGGCAGGCTTAGGCTTGTTCACATTCAGAACTTTACCAGTAAGTAAGTAGCCTCCTGCAGATTGGAGCATATTCATTCCCAATCGTTTAACATGTCCAGTTATGAACTGGTAATAGTAGTCGGCTCCTACTAGTACATCTACATTGTTAAGGCGGTCAGACATTAATTTGTTGTCAGCCAAATTAATTTCACGTTCCTGCAGGAAGTGGGCTGTGTACCCCAGACCCTTAATGTTTAAGTCTAAAGGTATTTGATCTACAACAATGGCTTGGACAGCCTTGGCTTGACTACCTAGTCGTACATGCGGTCGAACTACTGAGTATTCATGGGTTCCTCGATTTATCATGGACCCTGACAAGTTTAATTTTACCTGTCCTATTGGTTGTAAATTAAGTGCCTCTGCTGCCCTTTGAGTAATGAAAGTTCTCTGGGAACCTTGGTCAAATAGTCCACGTATGGTGATCTTGGTTCCTCTGTTCTTCACTTGAAGTTGGGCAGTAGGCAAAGCAGCATCCACTTGAGATGCTTGTGAAGTTACGCTGTACACATCTCGCACCTTGCAGCACTGTACTGGTGTAGATTCTCTACGTCCTATTCTAGGATTGACATAATTAGTCCTAACTAATTTGCACAGTGCAACATGATGCTTGCCCCGTCTACACCTATTGCAGGTGTTCAGTGGGGTGTCACAGCTGTTAACATTATGTGGTTTGAGACACCTAGTACATTTGTGTAACTGTTTGAGTCGTCTGACTCTTGTGTCTCTATTAGGATAATTAGTACATTTGTACAGAGAATGTTTTTGATTGCAAAACAAGCACATTCCCCATCCTACAGTTCGTTTAGGGGTTACCGGTTTAGGTAAAACAGTATTTGCAGGTTGTGATGGTTTTGCTGCTTGCATTTGCTTGTTATTTATTCTCTTGTGAGTACTTGGTGTACTCTGGGGAACCATTAACAGGCTCTTGGGAGTGCTCTTTGGACTATTAGGTCTCTTAGGAGCACCTGTGGAGTTATTAGCAGTGCTCTTTGGACTATTAGGTCTCTTAGGAGCACCTGTGGGACTCTCAGGCCTCACTGATGAATCAGTATTTGACTGATTGTTGTTATATTGATTATTAGCACCTTTGTTACCTAGTGACAGTGTCACTGTAGGAGTTTCAGGTAAGGAAACTGATGTAGGTACAGTTCTGGTTCATTCAGATTTAGCATTAATTGCTTGGTCTACTGTATGATTGCTCATATTGCGCAAACCTGTAAATATATCCTGCATTGACAGGGTATTACCATTCTGGCATACATATAATTTATTAAGTGTGTCACCAGACAATTTTCTTTGGATGATAATTTTAGTCATCCACTCAGTAGTTGGGTGATCCACCTCTTTACTGAAAGAATTTATCAGTGACTCAAGCTGGAAACTAAAAGTTTGTAAAGAGTCAGCTGATTGCTCTGGTGAAGATAAATTTAATAATTGGTGCACAAGGTTTATAATAGTCTTCTCATTGTTAGCACTTTCTTCAGAAAGCTGTTGTGAGCAATTGTGACCATTACTTGTGTTGCTTAAGGCTTCTTGCTTAGCCTCAGCTTTGATTACAGCTTCGACTGCTGCTGCAGCATTAGCTTTATCATTTTCTGGTTCAGATTCACTGATTATTGCAGCTTCACTTGTTTCATCTGCAGCTTCACTTGTTTCTCTGGGTTCTTGTAATAAGCTAGTTAATTCAGTAGCTTTATGTATTGAACTTATAGAATCCAAGGAATATTGAGAAGAGTGGTCTGAAAATTGGTCAGACTCTGTAAACAAATCATCACATGAAGCTGTATTAAATGAGAGGTTAGAAAATGAAGGTTGAACTTCAGTTGTGGATCCTGTGTAGTGATCAGTATTGATTAGAGGATTCTCCTCGTCTTGATTTAGCTCAAGTATTTCATCTGAGCTGAGTGTTAACTTGGATACAGGTCTATTAATGATCTGATCTATCCACTCGGGAATATCTAGTCTTGCAAGCACTTTATCATATTGGTCTAACCTGGTTTGAACGATACGTTCATAGTCATCCAGCTCAGATTCTGTTAGACAAAAGTCGTCTGTGACAGTATGATCGGCCTGGAGTAAATTCCTGTGGGACTCGATTACAGTCTTGATATAGTCATATCTTTTGTTAGCGCTCCTTATGGAACTTGCTATTTTGTAGACGTAATCTGGGTCAGTTTCTACACAGTTGTCACATTTGATAAACTGTTTTCCTAGCTGAAGTAGAAGAGCTGTCAAGAATCTTGCATTCCTTTCTAGAGGATTCATTCTTGCGATAAATGGAGCCTGATAGGGCTTATGTAGCTAGTGGTATAGCTATAGTCTGCTCCTTGCTGTAGAGCAGGTATAAGTATTGACAGCCTAATATTTCTTGAGGCTGGTTGTAATTTACCTCATTTAGAGGTTAGCTACCTACCTAATAATAAGCAACTAAGATTTGAGTGGTACCTTGGTCTCACTACAGGTGTTCCTCAGCTTAGCTCTTCTAAATCAGCCTCGGATGGGTAGTGGACTTACAGTAACACTCAAAGACATACATAGAAATATGCAATACAATAATTACACAATAAATGGTTAATCCCACCCTTGATAGGGTCAGCACAAAAGAATAATATGTGTCACTAACTAGCTCAGGCCTAGTCGTGAGAATTTCTACTTGAGAAACTACAACTATATTTAGTCTGTGCTTGTGCCAAATTCAACACAATCACAGCCTAAATTGCTACCTAATGAAGGTTGGCAAAGATTTTATTATAGTGCAATAATGTGCAAATAATTGTGCTGTATTTTTTTTTTTTTGTATTTTATATAATATACACTTGTGTAATTATGTGTATAAGAAATTAAATGAACACAAAAAATTAATTGTGTTTGGCAAGTATTTTACTGCCGTAAATATTACCTAACTCCTAAATGTACTCCTAATTGTGGAATAAAATATTATTAGGGTTAGTAATGATTAACTAGTATGAGATCAGTAATTTATATTAGTATACTGGATCCATAAATGTTAATGATCCACTGACTTGAGTGAATCAGTAATTATAACATGGATTCAGGCTATAATGGACAGTCTGCTGACAGCCATACATTGAAACATTGGTATAGCCTAAATAGTTAACACTTAATTGGTGTTAGTGATTAATATAAGGTTATGAGCTGTTGCTCTTGGTGACCTAAAGATTCTACTTCAGTATGAAGTGTAGGTCTAAATGTTGTGGGTAATTGGCTGTGACCCACTGAAGCTATGTATAAGATAGCTGTTAGTGTGATCTAGGCTAACTGGTGTGTTACACTGTTAGTTGACACAATTAATTAAATAGTTAGTCAAGTTTCTATCACACAAGGATTAGTTATTAATAGTTAATATTTTAATTATAAATTTAATGCCTATCCGGTTCGATATGGACCATAATGCATATTTGGGGCTTGATTCTGATTATTTAATTATTAATGTAGTAAATTAAATTACGAAGGACCACCCGCTTTTAAAGTAAAGAGGGAAACGGTTAATTTCTGATAATTAGATAATTCCTAGATGAAACCAGTGACTATGGAAAAAACTGGAAAACATGATCATAATAATTATTAATTGGCTGTATTATTAAATGAAACAAACCTCAAACACCTACATTGGGGGGGTTATTACTGGAGGTAAGTACGTCCAGGAATCAGTGTGGTTCGTTCACTAATTCAATTAATAATAATCTAATCCTATACGGTAATGTGGAAACTAATATCATTAACATAAAGAGGAATATAAAATATGAGCATAATAATGAGTTACAGTAAATCACACATTAATCTCAAAGTATTCTGCATAAATTAAATTGCAATGGAATAGTAAAAGGAAATAAATCTTAGCTTGACGAAGATTCCTTTAGAAAGCCATAGAAGTCCTCTTATTCTCCAGACTCGGTACACTGACGAGTGGAACGGGTTAACATGGGGGAAGGCAGCATGAGGAATTCTTCTCTCGTGCTGCAAGATAAATAATTTCCAGTAGCAACTGATTTAACTACTCAATTTATATTCAAGAATATTGAAATTTACAGGTGACAAATTTTAATCACCTGTTATTATGTGGTATCACGCTTCTTAACGAACAATCACCCTGCTATCATCAAACTTCTACCTGATGCATCAAATAAAAGAATACTTAGCTGTGGGCACTGTATAAGTATTAAGATTGCCGTATTTCGCGTCCCAGGCTCCGGTGAACCTATCCTGGAGAATGACGCGCTTCGGCTAGCTGGTCACGTGTCGTCAAAAACCAAGTCAAAGGGCTCCTTATTTGACACTAGCACTAGCTGAAGATATTATCTGCAAGGTCATTCACGCCTCACAGGGGCGACTTTCATCTGAGGATGGATAACACCTGCCCTATTTGCTGGGCAATGGCGTCTTCTTATGAGTACGTTAAGCGCAGGTCTGCCTCTCTTCGGTTCCCCACGAGTACTGAGGGTGGCGTCTCTCTACCCACGCCGAGTCAGCGTTCATAGAACAAATTATTGTCTCGAACATTAATATTTCTCGCATTTGCGCTTGAAACGTTAAAGACTGGACGGGTTTATTATTTAAAGGAACAAAATATTATTATTTACTAATTTAGGAATAGTAAATATATAAGGGAGAGGAATTAATGTCTCCCCATGGCATTCATTGATGATGTTAACTCTATCGCGAGGTAGACGCTATGATTCTATCGCGCTATTCGGCCTTTATTTAGAGATCAAATCGTCTGCAATTAGTTGTCATACAGAATGCTTTAATTATGGAGAATCGAATTTAATTCTCACACAAATTGGATATAATGTGTTTACTGTAAGGAAATCTGACGCAATACTGGCGTCAGGTGACGTGAGAATTCTAGCCTACTGCACAGATGAAATTATTAGTATATGAGAATTCTACGTGTTGTTAATTGTACTTACTACAATAATTAGTATGGTTAGTAATAAGTAATGAGAATACAACAATGTTGTATTCGGTGTTGGAAATATCCAACACTTCACACACTACAGTAAAAGTCACTACACACTACTGTAACAGTCACTACACACACTACTGTAACAGTCACTACACACACTACTGTAACAGTCACTACACACTACAGTAACAGTCACTACGTACACTACTGTAACAGTCACTACACACACTACTGTAACAGTCACTACACACACTACTGTAACAGTCACTACACACACTACTGTAACAGTCACTACGCACACTACTGTAACAGTCACTACACACTACTGTAACAGTCACTACACACAGTACTGTAACATTCACTACACACACTACTGTAACAGTCACTACACACACACTACTGTAACAGTCACTACACACACTACTGTAACAGTCACTACACACACTACTGTAACAGTCACTACACACACACTACTGTAACAGTCACTACACACACTACTGTAACAGTCACTACACAGTACTGTAACAGTCACTACACACACACCACTGTAACAGTCACTAAACACACTAATGTAACACTCATTACACACTACTGTAACAGTCACTACACACTACTATAACAGTCACAACACACTACTGTAACAGTCACTACACACTACTGTAAAACTCACTACACAGTACTGTAACAGTCACTACACACTACCGAAACAGTCACTACACACACACAGTACTATAACAGTCACTACACACTACTGTAACAGTCACTACACACTACAGTAACAGTCACTACACACACCCTACTGTAACAGTCACTACACACACTACTGTAACAGTCACTACACACACTACAGTAACAGTCACTACACACACACTACTGTAACAGTCACTACACACACTACTGTAACAGTCACTACACACACAGTACTGTAACAGTCACTACACACACTACTGTAACAGTCACTACACACTACAGTAACAGTCACTACACACACCCTACTGTAACAGTCACTACACACACTACTGTAACAGTCACTACACACACACTACTGTAACAGTCACTACACACACTACTGTAACAGTCACTACATACACTACTGTAACAGTCACTACACACACACTACTGTAACAGTCACTACACACACTACTGTAACAGTCACTACACACAGTACTTTAACAGTCACTACACACACACCACTGTAACAGTCACTACACACACTAATTTAACACTCATTACACACTACTGTAACAGTCACTACACACACTACTGTAACAGTCACTACACACTACAGTAACAGTCACTACGTACACTACTGTAACAGTCACTACACACACTACTGTAACAGTCACTACACACACTACTGTAACAGTCACTACACACACTACTGTAACAGTCACTACACACACTACTGTAACAGTCACTACGCACACTACTGTAACAGTCACTACACACTACTGTAACAGTCACTACACACAGTACTGTAACATTCACTACACACACAACTGTAACAGTCACTACACACACACTACTGTAACAGTCACTACACACACTACTGTAACAGTCACTACATACACTACTGTAACAGTCACTACACACACACTACTGTAACAGTCACTACACACACTACTGTAACAGTCACTACACACAGTACTTTAACAGTCACTTCACACACACCACTGTAACAGTCACTACACACACTAATTTAACACTCATTACACACTACTGTAACAGTCACTACACACTACTATAACAGTCACAACACACTACTGTAACAGTCACTACACACACTACTGTAACAGTCACTACACACACTACTGTAACAGTCACTACACACACTACTGTAACAGTCACTACACACACTACTGTAAGTCACTACTCACACTACTGTAACAGTCACTATACACTACTGTAACAGTCACTACACACACTACTGTAACAGTCACTACACACACTACTGTAACAGTCATTACACACACTACTTTAACAGTCACTACACACACTAGTGTAACAGTCAGTACACACACTACTGTAACAGTCACTACCTCAGTACTAAAACAGTCACTACACACAATACTGTAACAGTCACTATACACACTACTGTAAAAGAATAATATGTGTCACTAACTAGCTCAGGCCTAGTCGTGAGAATTTCTACTTGAGAAACTACAACTATATTTAGTCTGTGCTTGTGCCAAATTCAACACAATCACAGCCTAAATTGCTACCTAATGAAGGTTGGCAAAGATTATATTATAGTGCAATAATGTGCAAATAATTGTGCTGTATTTTTTTTTTTTTGTATTTTATATAATATACACTTGTGTAATTATGTGTATAAGAAATTAAATGAACACAAAGAATTAATTGTGTTTGACAAGTATTCTACTGCCGTAAATATTACCTAACTCCTAAATGTACTCCTAATTGTGGAATAAAATATTATTAGGGTTAGTAATGATTAACTAGTATGAGATCAGTAATTTATATTAGTATACTGGATCCCTAAATGTTAATGATCCACTGACTTGAGTGAATCAGTAATTATAACATGGATTCAGGCTATAATGGACAGTCTGCTGACAGCCATACATTGAAACATTGGTATAGCCTAAATAGTTAACACTTAATTGGTGTTAGTGATTAATATAAGGTTATGAGCTGTTGCTCTTGGTGACCTAAAGATTCTACTTCAGTATGAAGTGAAGGTCTAAATGTTGTGGGTAATTGGCTATGACCCACTAAAGCTATGTATAAGATAGCTGTTAGTGTGATCTAGTCTAACTGGTGTGTTACACTGTTAGTTGACACAATTAATTAAATAGTTAGTCAAGTTTCTATCACACAAGGATTAGTTATTAATAGTTAATATTTAAATTATAAATTTAATGCCTATCCGGTTCGATAAGGACCATAATGTGGGATATTTGGGGCTTAATTCTGATTATTTAATTATTAATGTAGTAAATTAAATTACGAAGGACCACCCGCTTTTAAAGTAAAGAGGGAAATTGTGAATTTCTGATCATTAGATAATTCCTAGATGAAACCAGTGACTATGAATAAAACTGGAAAACATGATCATAATAATTATTAATGGGCTGTATTATTAAATGAAACAAACCTCAAACACCTACATTGGGGGGTTATTACTGGAGGTAAGTACGTCCAGGAATCAGTGTGGTTCGTTCACTAATTCAATTAATAATAATCTAATCCTATACGGTAATGTGGAAACTAATATCATTAACATAAAGAGGAATATAAAATATGAGAATAATAATGAGTTACAGTAAATCACACATTAATCTCAAAGTATTCTGCATAAATTAAATTGCAATGGAATAGTAAAAGGAAATAAATCTTAGCTTGACGAAGATTCCTTTAGAAAGCCATAGAAGTCCTCTTATTCTCCAGACTCGGTACACTGACGAGTGGAACGGGTTAACATGGGGGAAGGCAGCATGAGGAATTCTTCTCTCGTGCTGCAAGATAAATAATTTCCAGTAGCAACTGATTTAACTACTCAATTTATATTCAAGAATATTGAAATTTACAGGTGACAAATTTTAATCACCTGTTATTATGTGGTATCACGCTTCTTAACGAACAATCACCCTGCTATCATCAAACTTCTACCTGATGCATCAAATAAAAGAATACTTAGCTGTGGGCACTGTATAAGTATTAAGATTGCCGTATTTCGCGTCCCAGGCTCCGGTGAAACTATCCTGGAGAATGACGCGCTTCAGCTAGCTGGTCACGTGTCGTCAGAAACCAAGTCAAAGGGCTCCTTATTTGACACTAGCACTAGCTGAAGATATTATCTGCAAGGTCATTCACGCCTCACAGGGGCGACTTTCATCTGAGGATGGATAACACCTGCCCTATTTGCTGGGCAATGGCGTCTTCTTATGAGTAGGTTAAGCGCAGGTCTGCCTCTCTTCGGTTCCCCACGAGTACTGAGGGTGGCGTCTCTCTACCCACGCCGAGTCAGCGTTCATAGAACAAATTATTGTCTCGAACATTAATATTTCTCGCATTTGCGCTTGAAACGTTAAAGACTGGACGGGTTTATTATTTAGAGGAACAAAATATTATTATTTACTAATTTAAGAATAGTAAATATATAAGGGAGAGTAATTAATGTCTCCCCATGGCATTCATTGATGACGTTAACTCTATCGCGAGGTAGACGCTATGATTCTATCGCGCTATTCGGCCTTTATTTAGAGATCAAATCGTCTGCAATTAGTTGTCATACAGAATGCTTTAATTATGGAGAATCGAATTTAATTCTCACACATATTGGATATAATGTGTTTACTGTAAGGAAATCTGACGCAATACTGGCGTCAGGTGACGTGAGAATTCTAGCCTACTGCACAGATGAAATTATTAGTATATGAGAATTCTACGTGTTGTTAATTTTACTTACTACAATAATTAGTATGGTTAGTAATAAGTAATGAGAATACAACAATGTTGTATTCGGTGTTGAAAATATCCAACACTTCACACACTACAGTAAAAGTCACTACACAGTACTGTAACAGTCACTACACACACTACTGTAACAGTCACTACACACACTACTGTAACAGTCACTACACACACTACTGTAACAGTCACAACACACACTACTGTAAGTCACAACACACACTACTGCAAAAGTCACTACACACACTACTGTAACAGTCACTACACACACTACTGTAACATTCACTACACACACTACTGTAACAGTCACTACACACTACAGTAACAGTCACTACGTACACTACTGTAACAGTCACTACACACACTACTGTAACAGTCACTACACACACTACTGTAACAGTCACTACACACACTACTGTAACAGTCACTACACACACTACTGTAACAGTCACTACGCACACTACTGTAACAGTCACTACACACTACTGTAACAGTCACTACACACAGTACTGTAACATTCACTACACACACTACTGTAACAGTCACTACACACACACTACTGTAATAGTCACTACACACACTACTGTAACAGTCACTACATACACTACTGTAACAGTCACTACACACACACTACTGTAACAGTCACTACACACACTACTGTAACAGTCACTGCACACAGTACTTTAACAGTCACTACACACACACCACTGTAACAGTCACTACACACACTAATTTAACACTCATTACACACTACTGTAACAGTCACTACACACTACTATAACAGTCACAACACACTACTGTAACAGTCACTACACACTACTGTAAAACTCACTACACAGTACTGTAACAGTCACTACACACTACCGAAACAGTCACTACACACACACAGTACTGTAACAGTCACTACACACTACTGTAACAGTCACTACACACTACAGTAACAGTCACTACACACACCCTACTGTAACAGTCACTACACACACTACTGTAACAGTCACTACACACACTACAGTAACAGTCACTACACACACACTACTGTAACAGTCACTACACACACTACTGTAACTGTCACTACACACACAGTACTGTAACAGTCACTACACACACTACTGTAACAGTCACTACACACTACAGTAACAGTCACTACACACACCCTACTGTAACAGTCACTACACACACTACTGTAACAGTCACTACACACACACTACTGTAACAGTCACTACACACACTACTGTAACAGTCACTACACACACTACAGTAACAGTCACTACACACACACTACTGTAACAGTCACTGCACACACTACTGTAACAGTCACTACACACACACTACTGTAACAGTCACTACACACACTACTGTAACAGTCACTACATACACTACTGTAACAGTCACTACACACACACTACTGTAACAGTCACTACACACACTACTGTAACAGTCACTACACACAGTACTTTAACAGTCACTACACACACACCACTGTAACAGTCACTACACACACTAATTTAACACTCATTACACACTACTGTAACAGTCACTACACACTACTATAACAGTCACAACACACTACTGTAACAGTCACTACACACTACTGTAAAACTCACTACACAGTACTGTAACAGTCACTACACACTACCGAAACAGTCACTACACACACACAGTACTGTAACAGTCACTACACACTACTGTAACAGTCACTACACACTACAGTAACAGTCACTACACACACCCTACTGTAACAGTCACTACACACACTACTGTAACAGTCACTACACACACTACAGTAACAGTCACTACACACACACTACTGTAACAGTCACTACACACACTACTGTAACAGTCACTACACACACAGTACTGTAACAGTCACTACACACACTACTGTAACAGTCACTACACACTACAGTAACAGTCACTACACACACCCTACTGTAACAGTCACTACACACACTACTGTAACAGTCACTACACACACACTACTGTAACAGTCACTACACACACTACTGTAACAGTCACTACACACACTACAGTAACAGTCACTACACACACACTACTGTAACAGTCACTACACACACTACTGTAACAGTCACTACACACACACTACTGTAACAGTCACTACACACACTACTGTAACAGTCACTACATACACTACTGTAACAGTCACTACACACACACTACTGTAACAGTCACTACACACACTACTGTTACAGTCACTACACACAGTACTTTAACAGTCACTACACACACACCACTGTAACAGTCACTACACACACTAATTTAACACTCATTACACACTACTGTAACAGTCACTACACACTACTATAACAGTCACAACACACTACTGTAACAGTCACTACACACTACTGTAAAACTCACTACACAGTACTGTAACAGTCACTACACACTACCGAAACAGTCACTACACACACACAGTAAAGTAACAGTCACTACACACTACTGTAACAGTCACTACACACTACAGTAACAGCCACTTCACACACCCTACTGTAACAGTCACTACACACACTACTGTAACAGTCACTACACACACTACATTAACAGTCACTACACACACACTACTGTAACAGTCACTACACACACTACTGTAACAGTCACTACACACACAGTACTGTAACAGTCACTACACACACTACTGTAACAGTCACTACACACTACAGTAACAGTCACTACACACACCCTACTGTAACAGTCACTACACACACTACTGTAACAGTCACTACACACACACTACTGTAACAGTCACTACACACACTACTGTAACTGTCACTACACACACTACAGTAACAGTCACTACACACACACTACTGTAACAGTCACTACACACACTACTGTAACAGTCACTACACACACAGTACTGTAACAGTCACTACACACACTACTGTAATAGTCACTACACACACACAGTACTGTAACAGTCACTACACATTACTGTAACAGTCACTACACACACTCTACTGTAACAGTCACTACACACATTACAGTAACAGTCACTACACACACTACAGTAACAGTCACTACACACTACTGTAAGAGTCACTACACACAACTGTAACAGTCACTACACACACTACTGTAACAGTCACTACACACACACTACTGTAACAGTCACTACACACACTACTGTAACAGTCACTACACACACTACTGTAACAGTCACTACACACACACTTCTGTAACAGTCACTACACACACACTACTGCAACAGTCACTACACACTCTACTATAACAGTCACTACACACACAACTGTAACAGTCACTACACACAGTACTGTAACAGTCACTACACACACTACTGTAACAGTCACTACACACACTACTGTAACAGTCACTACACACACACTTCTGTAACAGTCACTACACACTTTACTATAACAGTCCCTACACACGCAACTGTAACAGTCACTACACACAGTACTGTAACAGTCACTACACACGCTACTGTAACAGTCACAACAGACACTTCTGTAACAGTCACTACACAGTACTGTAACAGTCACTACACACACTACAGTATCAGTCACTACACACACTACTGTAACAGTCACTACACACACTACTATAACAGTCACTACACACTACTCTAACAGTCACTACACACACTACTGTAACAGTCACTATACACACTACTGTAACAGTCGCTATACACACTACTGTAACAGTCACTACACAGTACTGTAACAGTCACTACACACACTACTGTAACAGTCACTACACACACTACTGTAACAGTCACTACACACACTACTGTAACAGTCACTACACACACACTACTGTAACAGTCACTACACACACTATTGTAACAGTCACTACACACACTACAGTAACAGTCACTACACACTACTGTAAGAGTCACTACACACAACTGTAACAGTCACTACACACACTACTGTAACAGTCACTACACACACACTACTGTAACAGTCACTACACACACTACTGTAACAGTCACTACACACACTACTGTAACAGTCACTACACACACACTTCTGTAACAGTCACTACACACACACTACTGCAACAGTCACTACACACTTTACTATAACAGTCACTACACACACAACTGTAACAGTCACTACACACAGTACTGTAACAGTCACTACACACACTACTGTAACAGTCACTACACACACTACTGTAACAGTCACTACACACACACTACTGCAACAGTCACTACACACTCTACTATAACAGTCCCTACACACGCAACTGTAACAGTCACTACACACAGTACTGTATCAGTCACTACACACGCTACTGTAACAGTCACAACAGACACTTCTGTAACAGTCACTACACACACTACTGTATCAGTCACTACACACACTACTGTAACAGTCACTACACACACTACTATAACAGTCACTACACACTACTGTAACAGTCACTACACACACTACTGTAACAGTCACTATACACACTACTGTAACAGTCACTATACACACTACTGTAACAGTCACTACACAGTACTGTAACAGTCACTACACACACTACTGTAACAGTCACTACACACACTACTGTAACAGTCACTACACACACTACTGTAACAGTCACTACACACACACTACTGTAAAAGTCACTACACACACTATTGTAACAGTCACTACACACACTACTGTAACCGTTACTACACACAGTACTGTAACAGTCACTACACACACTACTGTAACAGTCACTACACACTACAGTAACAGTCACTACACACACCCTACTGTAACAGTCACTACACACACTACTGTAACAGTCACTACACACACACTACTGTAACAGTCACTACACACACTACTGTAACAGTCACTACACACACTACAGTAACAGTCACTACACACACACTACTGTAACAGTCACTACACACACTACTGTAACAGTCACTACACACACACTACTGTAACAGTCACTACACACACTACTGTAACAGTCACTACATACACTACTGTAACAGTCACTACACACACACTACTGTAACAGTCACTACACACACTACTGTAACAGTCACTACACACAGTACTTTAACAGTCACTACACACACACCACTGTAACAGTCACTACACACACTAATTTAACACTCATTACACACTACTGTAACAGTCACTACACACTACTATAACAGTCACAACACACTACTGTAACAGTCACTACACACTACTGTAAAACTCACTACACAGTACTGTAACAGTCACTACACACTACCGAAACAGTCACTACACTCACACAGTAAAGTAACAGTCACTACACACTACTGTAACAGTCACTACACACTACAGTAACAGCCACTACACACACCCTACTGTAACAGTCACTACACACACTACTGTAACAGTCACTACACACACTACATTAACAGTCACTACACACACACTACTGTAACAGTCACTACACACACTACTGTAACAGTCACTACACACACAGTACTGTAACAGTCACTACACACACTACTGTAACAGTCACTACACACTACAGTAACAGTCACTACACACACCCTACTGTAACAGTCACTACACACACTACTGTAACAGTCACTACACACACGCTACTGTAACAGTCACTACACACACTACTGTAACTGTCACTACACACACTACAGTAACAGTCACTACACACACACTACTGTAACAGTCACTACACACACTACTGTAACAGTCACTACACACACAGTACTGTAACAGTCACTACACATCTACTGTAATAGTCACTACACACACACAGTACTGTAACAGTCACTACACATTACTGTAACAGTCACTACACACACTCTACTGTAACAGTCACTACACACATTACAGTAACAGTCACTACACACACTACAGTAACAGTCACTACACACTACTGTAAGAGTCACTACACACAACTGTAACAGTCACTACACACACTACTGTAACAGTCACTACACACACACTACTGTAACAGTCACTACACACACTACTGTAACAGTCACTACACACACTACTGTAACAGTCACTACACACACACTTCTGTAACAGTCACTACACACACACTACTGCAACAGTCACTACACACTCTACTATAACAGTCACTACACACACAACTGTAACAGTCACTACACACAGTACTGTAACAGTCACTACACACACTACTGTAACAGTCACTACACACACTACTGTAACAGTCACTACACACACACTTCTGTAACAGTCACTACACACTTTACTATAACAGTCCCTACACACGCAACTGTAACAGTCACTACACACAGTACTGTAACAGTCACTACACACGCTACTGTAACAGTCACAACAGACACTTCTGTAACAGTCACTACACAGTACTGTAACAGTCACTACACACACTACAGTATCAGTCACTACACACACTACTGTAACAGTCACTACACACACTACTATAACAGTCACTACACACTACTCTAACAGTCACTACACACACTACTGTAACAGTCACTATACACACTACTGTAACAGTCGCTATACACACTACTGTAACAGTCACTACACAGTACTGTAACAGTCACTACACACACTACTGTAACAGTCACTACACACACTACTGTAACAGTCACTACACACACTACTGTAACAGTCACTACACACACACTACTGTAACAGTCACTACACACACTATTGTAACAGTCACTACACACACTACAGTAACAGTCACTACACACTACTGTAAGAGTCACTACACACAACTGTAACAGTCACTACACACACTACTGTAACAGTCACTACACACACACTACTGTAACAGTCACTACACACACTACTGTAACAGTCACTACACACACTACTGTAACAGTCACTACACACACACTTCTGTAACAGTCACTACACACACACTACTGCAACAGTCACTACACACTTTACTATAACAGTCACTACACACACAACTGTAACAGTCACTACACACAGTACTGTAACAGTCACTACACACACTACTGTAACAGTCACTACACACACTACTGTAACAGTCACTACACACACACTACTGCAACAGTCACTACAAACTCTACTATAACAGTCCCTACACACGCAACTGTAACAGTCACTACACACAGTACTGTATCAGTCACTACACACGCTACTGTAACAGTCACAACAGACACTTCTGTAACAGTCACTACACACACTACAGTATCAGTCACTACACACACTACTGTAACAGTCACTACACACACTACTATAACAGTCACTACACACTACTGTAACAGTCACTACACACACTACTGTAACAGTCACTATACACACTACTGTAACAGTCACTATACACACTACTGTAACAGTCACTACACAGTACTGTAACAGTCACTACACACACTACTGTAACAGTCACTACACACACTACTGTAACAGTCACTACACACACTACTGTAACAGTCACTACACACACACTACTGTAAAAGTCACTACACACACTATTGTAACAGTCACTACACACACTACTGTAACCGTTACTACACACTACTGTAACAGTCACTACACACACTACTGTAACAGTCACTACACACACTACTGTAAGTCACAACACACACTACTGCAAAAGTCACTACACACACTATTGTAACAGTCACTACACACACTACTGTAACCGTCACTACACACACTACTGTAACAGTCACTACACACACTACTGTAACAGTCACTACACACACTACTGTAACAGTCACTACACACACTACTGTAACAGTCACTACTCACACTACTGTAAGTCACTACTCACACTACTCTAACAGTCACTATACACTACTGTAACAGTAACTACACACACTACTATAACAGTCACTACACACACTACTTTAACAGTCACTACACACACTACTTTAACAGTCACTACACACACTAGTGTAACAGTCACTACACACACTACTGTAACAGTCACTACCTCAGTACTAAAACAGTCACTACAGACAATACTGTAACAGTCACTATACACACTACTGTAACAGCCACTACACACACTACTGTAACAGTCACTACACAGTACTGTAACTGTCACTACACACACTACTGTAACAGTCACTACATACACTTTTGTAACACTCACTACACAATACTGTAACAGTCACTACACACACTGCAGTAACAGTCACTAAACACACACTACTGTAAGTCACTACAGACTACTGTAACTGTCACTACACACACTACAGTAACAGTCAGTACTCACTACTGTAACAGTGACTACACACTACTGTAACTGTCACTACACACACTACAGTAACAGTCACAACATACACTGTTGAAACAGTCACTACACACACTACAGTAACAGTCACTACACACACTACTGTAACAGTCACTACCCCAGTATTGAAACAGTCACTACACACAATACTGTAACAGTCACTATACACACTACTGTAACAGTCGCTACACACACTACTGTAAGAGTCACTACACAGTACTGTAACTGTCACTACACACACTATTTTAACAGTCACTACACACACTATTGTAACAGTCACTACACACTACTGTAACAGTCACTACACACACTGTAGTAACAGTCACTACAAACACACTACTGTAACAGTCACTACAGACTTCTGTAACAGTCACTACACACACTACAGTAACAGTCACTACTCACTACTGTATCAGTCACTACACACACACTTCTGTAACAGTCACTACACACACACTACTGCAACAGTCACAACACACTCTACTATAACAGTCACTACACACACAACTGTAACAGTCACTACACACAGTACTGTAACAGTCACTACACACACTACTGTAACAGTCACTACACACACTACTGTAACAGTCACTACACACACACTACTGCAACAGTCACTACACACTCTACTATAACAGTCCCTACACACGCAACTGTAACAGTCACTACACACAGTACTGTAACAGTCACTACACACGCTACTGTAACAGTCACAACAGACACTTCTGTAACAGTCACTACACAGTACTGTAACAGTCACTACACACACTACAGTATCAGTCACTACACACACTACTGTAACAGTCACTACACACACTACTATAACAGTCACTACACACTACTGTAACAGTCACTACACACACTACTGTAACAGTCACTATACACACTACTGTAACAGTCACTATACACACTACTGTAACAGTCACTACACAGTACTGTAACAGTCACTACACACACTACTGTAACAGTCACTACACACACTACTGTAACAGTCACTACACACACTACTGTAACAGTCACTACACACACACTACTGTAACAGTCACTACACACACTACTGTAACAGTCACTACACACACTACAGTAACAGTCACAACACACACTACTGTAAAAGTCACTAAACACACTATTGTAATAGTCACTACACACACTACTGTAACCGTTACTACACACACTACTGTAACAGTCACTACACACACTACTGTAACAGTCACTACACACACTACTGTAAGTCACAACACACACTACTGCAAAAGTCACTACACACACTATTGTAACAGTCACTACACACACTACTGTAACCGTCACTACACACACTACTGTAACAGTCACTACACACACTACTGTAACAGTCACTACACACACTACTGTAACAGTCACTACACACACTACTGTAACAGTCACTACACACACTACTGTAAGTCACTACTCACACTACTCTAACAGTCACTATACACTACTGTAACAGTCACTACACACACTACTATAACAGTCACTACACACACTACTTTAACAGTCACTACACACACTACTTTAACAGTCACTACACACACTAGTGTAACAGTCACTACACACACTACTGTAACAGTCACTACCTCAGTACTAAAACAGTCACAACAGACAATACTGTAACAGTCACTATACACACTACTGTAACAGCCACTACACACACTACTGTAACAGTCACTACACAGTACTGTAACTGTCACTACACACACTACTGTAACAGTCACTACATACACTTTTGTAACACTCACTACACACTACTGTAACAGTCACTACACACACTGCAGTAACAGTCACTAAACACACTACTGTAAGTCACTACAGACTACTGTAACTGTCACTACACACACTACAGTAACAGTCAGTACTCACTACTGTAACAGTGACTACACACTACTGTAACTGTCACTACACACACTACAGTAACAGTCACAACATACACTATTGAAACAGTCACTACACACACTACAGTAACAGTCACTACACACACTACTGTAACAGTCACTACCCCAGTATTGTAACAGTCACTACACACAATACTGTAACAGTCACTATACACACTACTGTAACAGTCACTACACACACTTCTGTAAGAGTCACTACACAGTACTGTAACTGTCACTACACACACTATTGTAACAGTCACTACACACACTATTGTAACAGTCACTACACACTACTGTAACAGTCACTACACACACTATAGTAACAGTCACTACAAACACACTACTGTAACAGTCACTACAGACTTCTGTAACAGTCACTACACACACTACAGTAACAGTCACTACTCACTACTGTATCAGTCACTAAACACTACTGTAACAGTCACTGCACACACTACAGTAACAGTCACTACAAACTACAGTAACCGTCACTACACACACTACTGTAACAGTCACTACACACACTACAGTAATAGTCACTACACACAATACAGTAACAGTCACTACATACTACAGTAACAGTCACTACACACACTACTGTAACAGTCATTACACACTACTGTAACAGTCACTACACACACTACAGTAACAGTCACTACACACACTAATGTAACACTCATTACACACTACTGTAACAGTCACTACACGCTACTATAACAGTCACAACACACTACTGTAACAGTCACTACACACTACTGTAAAACTCACTACACAGTACTGTAACAGTCACTACACACTACTGAAACAGTCACTACACACACAGTACTGTAACAGTCACTACACACTACAGTAACAGTCAGTACACACACACTACTGTAACAGTCACTACACACACTACTGTAACAGTCACTACACACACACTACTGTAACAGTCACTACACACACTACTGTAACAGTCACTACACACACTACAGTAACAGTCACTACACACACACTACTGTAACAGTCACTACCTCAGTACTAAAACAGTCACTACAGACAATACTGTAACAGTCACTATACACACTACTGTAACAGCCACTACACACACTACTGTAACAGTCACTACACAGTACTGTAACTGTCACTACACACACTACTGTAACAGTCACTACATACACTTTTGTAACACTCACTACACAATACTGTAACAGTCACTACACACACTGCAGTAACAGTCACTAAACACACACTACTGTAAGTCACTACAGACTACTGTAACTGTCACTACACACACTACAGTAACAGTCAGTACTCACTACTGTAACAGTGACTACACACTACTGTAACTGTCACTACACACACTACAGTAACAGTCACAACATACACTATTGAAACAGTCACTACACACACTACAGTAACAGTCACTACACACACTACTGTAACAGTCACTACCCCAGTATTGTAACAGTCACTACACACAATACTGTAACAGTCACTATACACACTACTGTAACAGTCACTACACACACTACTGTAAGAGTCACTACACAGTACTGTAACTGTCACTACACACACTATTGTAACAGTCACTACACACACTATTGTAACAGTCACTACACACTACTGTAACAGTCACTACACACACTGTAGTAACAGTCACTACAAACACACTACTGTAACAGTCACTACAGACTTCTGTAACAGTCACTACACACACTACAGTAACAGTCACTACTCACTACTGTATCAGTCACTACACACACACTTCTGTAACAGTCACTACACACACACTACTGCAACAGTCGCTACACACTCTACTATAACAGTCACTACACACACAACTGTAACAGTCACTACACACAGTACTGTAACAGTCACTACACACACTACTGTAACAGTCACTACACACACTACTGTAACAGTCACTACACACACACTACTGCAACAGTCACTACACACTCTACTATAACAGTCCCTACACACGCAACTGTAACAGTCACTACACACAGTACTGTAACAGTCACTACACACGCTACTGTAACAGTCACAACAGACACTTCTGTAACAGTCACTACACAGTACTGTAACAGTCACTACACACATTACAGTATCAGTCACTACACACACTACTGTAACAGTCACTACACACACTACTATAACAGTCACTACACACTACTGTAACAGTCACTACACACACTACTGTAACAGTCACTATACACACTACTGCAACAGTCACTATACACACTACTGTAACAGTCACTACACAGTACTGTAACAGTCACTACACACACTACTGTAACAGTCACTACACACACTACTGTAACAGTCACTACACACACTACTGTAACAGTCACTACACACACACTACTGTAACAGTCACTACACACACTACTGTAACAGTCACTACACACACTACAGTAACAGTCACAACACACACTACTGTAAAAGTCACTACACACACTTTTGTAACAGTCACTACACACACTACTGTAACCGTTACTACACACACTACTGTAACAGTCACTACACACACTACTGTAACAGTCACTACACACACTACTGTAAGTCACAACACACACTACTGCAAAAGTCACTACACACACTATTGTAACAGTCACTACACACACTACTGTAACCGTCACTACACACACTACTGTAACAGTCACTACACACACTACTGTAACAGTCACTACACACACTACTGTAACAGTCACTACACACACTACTGTAACAGTCACTACACACACTACTGTAAGTCACTAGTCACACTACTCTAACAGTCACTATACACTACTGTAACAGTCACTACACACACTACTATAACAGTCACTACACACACTACTTTAACAGTCACTACACACACTACTTTAACAGTCACTACACACACAGGTGTAACAGTCACTACACACACTACTGTAACAGTCACTACCTCAGTACTAAAACAGTCACTACAGACAATACTGTAACAGTCACTATACACACTACTGTAACAGCCACTACACACACTACTGTAACAGTCACTACACAGTACTGTAACTGTCACTACACACACTACTGTAACAGTCACTACATACACTTTTGTAACACTCACTACACACTACTGTAACAGTCACTACACACACTGCAGTAACAGTCACTAAACACACTACTGTAAGTCACTACAGACTACTGTAACTGTCACTACACACACTACAGTAACAGTCACAACATACACTATTGAAACAGTCACTACACACACTACAGTAACAGTCACTACACACACTACTGTAACAGTCACTACCCCAGTATTGTAACAGTCACTACACACAATACTGTAACAGTCACTATACACACTACTGTAACAGTCACTACACACACTACTGTAAGAGTCACTACACAGTACTGTAACTGTCACTACACACACTATTGTAACAGTCACTACACACACTATTGTAACAGTCACTACACACTACTGTAACAGTCACTACACACACTATAGTAACAGTCACTACAAACACACTACTGTAACAGTCACTACAAACACACTACTGTAACAGTCACTACAGACTTCTGTAACAGTCACTACACACACTACAGTAACAGTCACTACAAACTACAGTAACCGTCACTACACACACTACTGTAACAGTCACTACACACACTACAGTAATAGTCACTACACACAATACAGTAACAGTCACTACATACTACAGTAACAGTCACTACACACACTACTGTAACAGTCATTACACACTACTGTAACAGTCACTACACACACTACAGTAACAGTCACTACACACACTAATGTAACACTCATTACACACTACTGTAACAGTCACTACACGCTACTATAACAGTCACAACACACTACTGTAACAGTCACTACACACTACTGTAAAACTCACTACACAGTACTGTAACAGTCACTACACACTACTGAAACAGTCACTACACACACACAGTACTGTAACAGTCACTACACACTACAGTAACAGTCAGTACACACACACTACAGTAACAGTCACTACACACACTACTGTAACAGTCACTACACACACACTACTGTAACAGTCACTACACACACTACTGTAACAGTCACTACACACACTACAGTAACAGTCACTACACACACACTACTGTAACAGTCACTACACACACAGTACTGTAACAGTCACTACACACACTACTGTAATAGTCACTACACACACACTAATGTAACAGTCACTACACACACTACTGTAACAGTCACTACACACTACTGTAACAGTCACTACACACACACACTACTGTAACAGTCACTACACACTACTGTAACAGTCACTACACACTACTATAACAGTCACAACACACTACTGCAACAGTCACTACACACTGCTGTAAAAGTCACTACACATTACTGAAACAGTCACTACACACACACAGTACTGTAACAGTCACTACACATTACTGTAACAGTCACTACACACACTCTACTGTAACAGTCACTACACACATTAGAGTAACAGTCACTACACACACTACAGTAACAGTCACTACACACTACTGTAAGAGTCACTACACACTACTGTAACAGTCACTACACACACTACTGTAACAGTCACTACACACACACTACTGTAACAGTCACTACACACACTACTGTAACAGTCACTACACACACTACTGTAACAGTCACTGCACACACACTTCTGTAACAGTCACTACACACACACTACTGCAACAGTCACTACACACTCTACTATAACAGTCACTTCACACACAACTGTAACAGTCACTACACACAGTACTGTAACAGTCACTACACACACTAACGTAACAGTCACTACACACACTACTGTAACAGTCACTACACACACACTTCTGTAACAGTCACTACACACACTACTGTAACAGTCACTACACACACACTACTGCAACAGTCACTACACACTCTACTATAACAGTCCCTACACACACAACTGTAACAGTCACTACACACAGTACTGTAACAGTCACTGCACACGCTACTGTAACAGTCACTACAGACACTTCTGTAACAGTCACTACACAGTACTGTAACAGTCACTACACACACTACAGTATCAGTCACTACACACACTACTGTAACAGTCACTACACACACTACTATAACAGTCACTACACACTACTGTAACAGTCACTACACACACTACTGTAACAGTCACTATACACACTACTGTAACAGTCACTATACACACTACTGTAACAGTCACTACACAGTACTGTAACAGTCACTACACACAGTACTGTAACAGTCACTACACACACTACTGTAACAGTCACTACACACACTACTGTAACAGTCACTACACACACTACTGTAACAGTCACTACACACACACTACTGCAACAGTCACTACACACTCTACTATAACAGTCCCTACACACGCAACTGTAACAGTCACTACGCACACTACAGTATCAGTCACTACACACACTACTGTAACAGTCACTACACACACTACTGTAACCGTCACTACACACACTACTGTAACAGTCACTACACACACTACTGTAACAGTCACTACACACACTACTGTAAGTCACAACACACACTACTGCAAAAGTCATTACACACACTATTGTAACAGTCACTACACACACTACTGTAACAGTCACTATACACACTACTGTAACAGTCACTATACACACTACTGTAACAGTCACTACACACACTACTGTAACAGTCACTACACACACTACTGTAACAGTCACTACACACACTACTGTAAGTCACTATTCACACTACTGTAACAGTCACTATACACTACTGTAACAGTCACAACACACACTACTGTAAAAGTCACTACACACACTATTGTAACAGTCACTACACACACTACTGTAACCGTCACTACACACACTACTATAACAGTCACTACACACTACTGTAACAGTCACTACACACACTACTGTAACAGTCACTATACACACTACTGTAACAGTCACTATACACACTACTGTAATAGTCACTACACAGTACTGTAACAGTCACTACACACAGTACTGTAACAGTCACTACACACACTACTGTAACAGTCACTACACACACTACTGTAACAGTCACTACACACACTACTGTAACAGTCACTACACACACACTACTGTAACAGTCACTACACACACTACTGTAACAGTCACTACACACACTACAGTAACAGTCACAACACACACTACTGTAAAAGTCACTACACACACTATTGTAACAGTCACTACACACACTACTGTAACCGTCACTACACACACTACTGTAACAGTCACTACACACACTACTGTAACAGTCACTACACACACTACTGTAAGTCACAACACACACTACTGCAAAAGTCACTACACACACTATTGTAACAGTCACTACACACACTACTGTAACCGTCACTACACACACTACTGTAACAGTCACTACACACACTACTGTAACAGTCACTACACACACTACTGTAACAGTCACTACACACACTACTGTAACAGTCACTACACACACTACTGTAAGTCACTACTCACACTACTGTAACAGTCACTATACACTACTGTAACAGTCACTACACACAATACTGTAACAGTCACTACACACACTACTGTAACAGTCACTACACACACTACTTTAACAGTCACTACACACACTAGTGTAACAGTCAGTACACACACTACTGTAACAGTCACTACCTCAGTACTAAAACAGTCACTACACACAATACTGTAACAGTCACTATACACACTACTGTAAAAGAATAATATGTGTCACTAACTAGCTCAGGCCTAGTCGTGAGAATTTCTACTTGAGAAACTACAACTATATTTAGTCTGTGCTTGTGCCAAATTCAACACAATCACAGCCTAAATTGCTACCTAATGAAGGTTGGCAAAGATTATATTATAGTGCAATAATGTGCAAATAATTGTGCTGTATTTTTTTTTTGTATTTTATATAATATACACTTGTGTAATTATGTGTATAAGAAATTAAATGAACACAAAGAATTAATTGTGTTTGACAAGTATTCTACTGCCGTAAATATTACCTAACTCCTAATTGTACTCCTAATTGTGGAATAAAATATTATTAGGGTTAGTAATGATTAACTAGTATGAGATCAGTAATTTATATTAGTATACTGGATCCCTAAATGTTAATGATCCACTGACTTGAGTGAATCAGTAATTATAACATGGATTCATGCTATAATGGACAGTCTGCTGACAGCCATACATTGAAACATTGGTATAGCCTAAATAGTTAACACTTAATTGGTGTTAGTGATTAATATAAGGTTATGAGCTGTTGCTCTTGGTGACCTAAAGATTCTACTTCAGTATGAAGTGTAGGTCTAAATGTTGTGGGTAATTGGCTATGACCCACTAAAGCTATGTATAAGATAGCTGTTAGTGTGATCTAGGCTAACTGGTGTGTTACACTGTTAGTTGACACAATTAATTAAATAGTTAGTCAAGTTTCTATCACACAAGGATTAGTTATTAATAGTTAATATTTAAATTATAAATTTAATGCCTATCCGGTTCGATAAGGACCATAATGTGGGATATTTGGGGCTTAATTCTGATTATTTAATTATTAATGTAGTAAATTAAATTACGAAGGACCACCCGCTTTTAAAGTAAAGAGGGAAATTGTGAATTTCTGATCATTAGATAATTCCTAGATGAAACCAGTGACTATGAATAAAACTGGAAAACATGATCATAATAATTATTAATGGGCTGTATTATTAAATGAAACAAACCTCAAACACCTACATTGGGGGGTTATTACTGGAGGTAAGTACGTCCAGGAATCAGTGTGGTTCGTTCACTAATTCAATTAATAATAATCTAATCCTATACGGTAATGTGGAAACTAATATCATTAACATAAAGAGGAATATAAAATATGAGAATAATAATGAGTTACAGTAAATCACACATTAATCTCAAAGTATTCTGCATAAATTAAATTGCAATGGAATAGTAAAAGGAAATAAATCTTAGCTTGACGAAGATTCCTTTAGAAAGCCATAGAAGTCCTCTTATTCTCCAGACTCGGTACACTGACGAGTGGAACGGGTTAACATGGGGGAAGGCAGCATGAGGAATTCTTCTCTCGTGCTGCAAGATAAATAATTTCCAGTAGCAACTGATTTAACTACTCAATTTATATTCAAGAATATTGAAATTTACAGGTGACAAATTTTAATCACCTGTTATTATGTGGTATCACGCTTCTTAACGAACAATCACCCTGCTATCATCAAACTTCTACCTGATGCATCAAATAAAAGAATACTTAGCTGTGGGCACTGTATAAGTATTAAGATTGCCGTATTTCGCGTCCCAGGCTCCGGTGAACCTATCCTGGAGAATGCCGCACTTTGGCTAGCTGGTCACGTGTCGTCAGAAACCAAGTCAAAGGGCTCCTTATTTGACACTAGCACTAGCTGAAGATATTATCTGCAAGGTCATTCACGCCTCACAGGGGCGACTTTCATCTGAGGATGGATAACACCTGCCCTATTTGCTGGGCAATGGCGTCTTCTTATGAGTAGGTTAAGCGCAGGTCTGCCTCTCTTCGGTTCCCCACGTGTACTGAGGGTGGCGTCTCTCTACCCACGCCGAGTCAGCGTTCATAGAACAAATGATTGTCTCGAACATTAATATTTCTCGCATTTGCGCTTGAAACGTTAAAGACTGGACGGGTTTATTATTTAGAGGAACAAAATATTATTATTTACTAATTTAAGAATAGTAAATATATAAGGGAGAGTAATTAATGTCTCCCCATGGCATTCATTGATGACGTTAACTCTATCGCGAGGTAGACGCTATGATTCTATCGCGCTATTCGGCCTTTATTTAGAGATCAAATCGTCTGCAATTAGTTGTCATACAGAATGCTTTAATTATGGAGAATCGAATTTAATTCTCACACATATTGGATATAATGTGTTTACTGTAAGGAAATCTGACGCAATACTGGCGTCAGGTGACGTGAGAATTCTAGCCTACTGCACAGATGAAATTATTAGTATATGAGAATTCTACGTGTTGTTAATTTTACTTACTACAATAATTAGTATGGTTAGTAATAAGTAATGAGAATACAACAATGTTGTATTCGGTGTTGAAAATATCCAACACTTCACACACTACAGTAAAAGTCACTACACAGTACTGTAACAGTCACTACACACACTACTGTAACAGTCACTACACACACTACTGTAACAGTCACTACACACACTACTGTAACAGTCACTACACACACTACTGTAAGTCACAACACACACTACTGCAAAAGTCACTACACACACTACTGTAACAGTCACTACACACACTACTGTAACAGTCACTACACACACTACTGTAACAGTCACTACACATTACAGTAACAGTCACTACGTACACTACTGTAACAGTCACTACACACACTACTGTAACAGTCACTACACACACTACTGTAACAGTCACTACACACACTACTGTAACAGTCACTACACACACTACTGTAACAGTCACTACGCACACTACTGTAACAGTCACTACACACTACTGTAACAGTCACTACACACAGTACTGTAACATTCACTACACACACTACTGTAACAGTCACTACACACACACTACTGTAACAGTCACTACACACACTACTGTAACAGTCACTACATACACTACTGTAACAGTCACTACACACACACTACTGTAACAGTCACTACACACACTACTGTAACAGTCACTACACACAGTACTTTAACAGTCACTACACACACACCACTGTAACAGTCACTACACACACTAATTTAACACTCATTACACACTACTGTAACAGTCACTACACACTACTATAACAGTCACAACACACTACTGTAACAGTCACTACACACTACTGTAAAACTCACTACACAGTACTGTAACAGTCACTACACACTACCGAAACAGTCACTACACACACACAGTACTGTAACAGTCACTACACACTACAGTAACAGTCACTACACACACCCTACTGTAACAGTCACTACACACACTACTGTAACAGTCACTACACACACTACAGTAACAGTCACTACACACACACTACTGTAACAGTCACTACACACACTACTGTAACAGTCACTACACACACAGTACTGTAACAGTCACTACACACACTACTGTAACAGTCACTACACACTACAGTAACAGTCACTACACACACACCCTACTGTAACAGTCACTACACACACTACTGTAACAGTCACTACACACACACTACTGTAACAGTCACTACACACACTACTGTAACAGTCACTACACACACTACAGTAACAGTCACTACACACACACTACTGTAACAGTCACTACACACACTACTGTAACAGTCACTACACACACACTACTGTAACAGTCACTACACACACTACTGTAACAGTCACTACATACACTACTGTAACAGTCACTACACACACACTACTGTAACAGTCACTACACACACTACTGTAACAGTCACTACACACAGTACTGTAACAGTCACTACACACACTACTGTAACAGTCACTACATACACTACTGTAACAGTCACTACACACACACTACTGTAACAGTCACTACACACACTACTGTAACAGTCACTACACACAGTACTTTAACAGTCACTACACACACACCACTGTAACAGTCACTACACACACTAATTTAACACTCATTACACACTACTGTAACAGTCACTACACACTACTATAACAGTCACAACACACTACTGTAACAGTCACTACACACTACTGTAAAACTCACTACACAGTACTGTAACAGTCACTACACACTACCGAAACAGTCACTACACACACACAGTACTGTAACAGTCACTACACAAAACTGTAACAGTCACTACACACTACAGTAACAGTCACTACACACACCCTACTGTAACAGTCACTACACACACTACTGTAACAGTCACTACACACACTACAGTAACAGTCACTACACACACACTACTGTAACAGTCACTACACACACTACTGTAACAGTCACTACACAGACAGTACTGTAACAGTCACTACACACACTACTGTAACAGTCACTACACACTACAGTAACAGTCACTACACACACCCTACTGTAACAGTCACTACACACACTACTGTAACAGTCACTACACACACACTACTGTAACAGTCACTACACACACTACTGTAACAGTCGCTATACACACTACTGTAACAGTCACTACACAGTACTGTAACAGTCACTACACACACTACTGTAACAGTCACTACACACACTACTGTAACAGTCACTACACACACTACTGTAACAGTCACTACACACACACTACTGTAACAGTCACTACACACACTATTGTAACAGTCAGTACACACACTACAGTAACAGTCACTACACACTACTGTAAGAGTCACTACACACAACTGTAACAGTCACTACACACACTACTGTAACAGTCACTACACACACACTACTGTAACAGTCACTACACACACTACTGTAACAGTCACTACACACACTACTGTAACAGTCACTACACACACACTTCTGTAACAGTCACTACACACACACTACTGCAACAGTCACTACACACTTTACTATAACAGTCACTACACACACAACTGTAACAGTCACTACACACAGTACTGTAACAGTCACTACACACACTACTGTAACAGTCACTACACACACTACTGTAACAGTCACTACACACACACTACTGCAACAGTCACTACACACTCTACTATAACAGTCCCTACACACGCTACTGTAACAGTCACAACAGACACTTCTGTAACAGTCACTACACAGTACTGTAACAGTCACTACACACACTACAGTATCAGTCACTACACACACTACTGTAACAGTCACTACACACACTACTATAACAATCACTACACACTACTGTAACAGTCACTACACACACTACTGTAACAGTCACTATACACACTACTGTAACAGTCACTATACACACTACTGTAACAGTCACTACACAGTACTGTAACAGTCACTACACACACTACTGTAACAGTCACTACACACACTACTGTAACAGTCACTACACACACTACTGTAACAGTCACTACACACACACTACTGTAAAAGTCACTACACACACTATTGTAACAGTCACTACACACACTACTGTAACCGTTACTACACACACTACTGTAACAGTCACTACACACACTACTGTAACAGTCACTACACACACTACTGTAAGTCACAACACACACTACTGCAAAAGTCACTACACACACTATTGTAACAGTCACTACACACACTACTGTAACCGTCACTACACACACTACTGTAACAGTCACTACACACACTACTGTAACAGTCACTACACACACTACTGTAACAGTCACTACACACACTACTGTAACAGTCACTACACACACTACTGTAAGTCACTACTCACACTACTCTAACAGTCACTATACACTACTGTAACAGTCACTACACACACTACTATAACAGTCACTACACACACTACTTTAACAGTCACTACACACACTACTTTAACAGTCACTACACACACTAGTGTAACAGTCACTACACACACTACTGTAACAGTCACTACCTCAGTACTAAAACAGTCACTACAGACAATACTGTAACAGTCACTATACACACTACTGTAACAGCCACTACACACACTACTGTAACAGTCACTACACAGTACTGTAACTGTCACTACACACACTACTGTAACAGTCACTACATACACTTTTGTAACACTCACTACACAATACTGTAACAGTCACTACACACACTGCAGTAACAGTCACTAAACACACACTACTGTAAGTCACTACAGACTACTGTAACTGTCACTACACACACTACAGTAACAGTCAGTACTCACTACTGTAACAGTGACTACACACTACTGTAACTGTCACTACACACACTACAGTAACAGTCACAACATACACTGTTGAAACAGTCACTACACACACTACAGTAACAGTCACTACACACACTACTGTAACAGTCACTACCCCAGTATTGAAACAGTCACTACACACAATACTGTAACAGTCACTATACACACTACTGTAACAGTCACTACACACACTACTGTAAGAGTCACTACACAGTACTGTAACTGTCACTACACACACTATTGTAACGGTCACTACACACACTATTGTAACAGTCACTACACACTACTGTAACAGTCACTACACACACTGTAGTAACAGTCACTACAAACACACTACTGTAACAGTCACTACAGACTTCTGTAACAGTCACTACACACACTACAGTAACAGTCACTACTCACTACTGTATCAGTCACTACACACACACTTCTGTAACAGTCACTACACACACACTACTGCAACAGTCACTACACACTCTACTATAACAGTCACTACACACACAACTGTAACAGTCACTACACACAGTACTGTAACAGTCACTACACACACTACTGTAACAGTCACTACACACACTACAGTAACAGTCACTACACACTACTGTAAGAGTCACTACACACAACTGTAACAGTCACTACACACACACTACTGTAACAGTCACTACACACACTTCTGTAACAATCACTACACACACTACTGTAACAGTCACTACACACACACTTCTGTAACAGTCACTACACACACACTACTGCAACAGTCACTACACACTCTACTATAACAGTCACTACACACACAACTGTAACAGTCACTACACACAGTACTGTAACAGTCACTACACACACTACTGTAACAGTCACTACACACACTACTGTAACAGTCACTACACACACACTTCTGTAACAGTCACTACACACACACTACTGCAACAGTCACTACACACTTTACTATAACAGTCCCTACACACGCAACTGTAACAGTCACTACACACAGTACTGTAACAGTCACTACACACGCTACTGTAACAGTCACAACAGACACTTCTGTAACAGTCACTACACAGTACTGTAACAGTCACTACACACACTACAGTATCAGTCACTACACAAACTACTGTAACAGTCACTACACACACTACTATAACAGTCACTACACACTACTCTAACAGTCACTACACACACTACTGTAACGGTCACTATACACACTACTGTAACAGTCGCTATACACACTACTGTAACAGTCACTACACAGTACTGTAACAGTCACTACACACACTACTGTAACAGTCACTACACACACTACTGTAACAGTCACTACACACACTACTGTAACAGTCACTACACACACACTACTGTAACAGTCACTACACACACTATTGTAACAGTCAGTACACACACTACAGTAACAGTCACTACACACTACTGTAAGAGTCACTACACACAACTGTAACAGTCACTACACACACTACTGTAACAGTCACTACACACACACTACTGTAACAGTCACTACACACACTACTGTAACAGTCACTACACACACTACTGTAACAGTCACTACACACACACTTCTGTAACAGTCACTACACACACACTACTGCAACAGTCACTACACACTTTACTATAACAGTCACTACACACACAACTGTAACAGTCACTACACACAGTACTGTAACAGTCACTACACACACTACTGTAACAGTCACTACACACACTACTGTAACAGTCACTACACACACACTACTGCAACAGTCACTACACACTCTACTATAACAGTCCCTACACACGCTACTGTAACAGTCACAACAGACACTTCTGTAACAGTCACTACACAGTACTGTAACAGTCACTACACACACTACAGTATCAGTCACTACACACACTACTGTAACAGTCACTACACACACTACTATAACAATCACTACACACTACTGTAACAGTCACTACACACACTACTGTAACAGTCACTATACACACTACTGTAACAGTCACTATACACACTACTGTAACAGTCACTACACAGTACTGTAACAGTCACTACACACACTACTGTAACAGTCACTACACACACTACTGTAACAGTCACTACACACACTACTGTAACAGTCACTACACACACACTACTGTAAAAGTCACTACACACACTATTGTAACAGTCACTACACACACTACTGTAAGAGTCACTACACAGTACTGTAACTGTCACTACACACACTATTGTAACAGTCACTACACACACTGTAGTAACAGTCACTACAAACACACTACTGTAACAGTCACTACAGACTTCTGTAACAGTCACTACACACACTACAGTAACAGTCACTACTCACTACTGTATCAGTCACTACACACACACTACTGCAACAGTCACTACACACTCTACTATAACAGTCCCTACACACGCAACTGTAACAGTCACTACACACAGTACTGTAACAGTCACTACACACGCTACTGTAACAGTCACAACAGACACTTCTGTAACAGTCACTACACAGTACTGTAACAGTCACTACACACACTACAGTATCAGTCACTACACACACTACTGTAACAGTCACTACACACACTAATATAACAGTCACTACACACTACTGTAACAGTCACTACACACACTACTGTAACAGTCACTATACACACTACTGTAACAGTCACTATACACACTACTGTAACAGTCACTACACAGTACTGTAACAGTCACTACACACACTACTGTAACAGTCACTACACACACTACTGTAACAGTCACTACACACACTACTGTAACAGTCACTACACACACACTACTGTAAAAGTCACTGCACACACTATTGTAACAGTCACTACACACACTACTGTAACCGTTACTACACACACTACTGTAACAGTCACTACACACACTACTGTAACAGTCACTACACACACTACTGTAAGTCACAACACACACTACTGCAAAAGTCACTACACACACTATTGTAACAGTCACTACACACACTACTGTAACCGTCACTACACACACTACTGTAACAGTCACTACACACACTACTGTAACAGTCACTACACACACTACTGTAACAGTCACTACACACACTACTGTAACAGTCACTACACACACTACTGTAAGTCACTACTCACACTACTCTAACAGTCACTATACACTACTGTAACAGTCACTACACACACTACTATAACAGTCACTACACACACTACTTTAACAGTCACTACACACACTACTTTAACAGTCACTACACACACTAGTGTAACAGTCACTACACACACTACTGTAACAGTCACTACCTCAGTACTAAAACAGTCACTACAGACAATACTGTAACAGTCACTATACACACTACTGTAACAGCCACTACACACACTACTGTAACAGTCACTACACTGTACTGTAACTGTCACTACACACACTACTGTAACAGTCACTACATACACTTTTGTAACACTCACTACACAATACTGTAACAGTCACTACACACACTGCAGTAACAGTCACTAAACACACACTACTGTAAGTCACTACAGACTACTGTAACTGTCACTACACACACTACAGTAACAGTCAGTACTCACTACTGTAACAGTGACTACACACTACTGTAACTGTCACTACACACACTACAGTAACAGTCACAACATACACTGTTGAACCAGTCACTACACACACTACAGTAACAGTCACTACACACACTACTGTAACAATCACTACCCCAGTATTGAAACAGTCACTACACACAATACTGTAACAGTCACTATACACACTACTGTAACAGTCACTACACACACTACTGTAAGAGTCACTACACAGTACTGTAACTGTCACTACACACACTATTGTAACAGTCACTACACACACTATTGTAACAGTCACTACACACTACTGTAACAGTCACTACACAGTACTGTAACTGTCACTACACACACTATTGTAACAGTCACTACACACACTATTGTAACAGTCACTACACACTACTGTAACAGTCACTACACACACTGTAGTAACAGTCACTACAAACACACTACTGTAACAGTCACTACAGACTTCTGTAACAGTCACTACACACACTACAGTAACAGTCACTACTCACTACTGTATCAGTCACTACACACACACTTCTGTAACAGTCACTACACACACACTACTGCAACAGTCACTACAGACTCTACTATAACAGTCACTACACACAGTACTGTAACAGTCACTACACACACTACTGTAACAGTCACTACACACACTACTGTAACAGTCACTACACACACACTACTGCAACAGTCACTACACACTCTACTATAACAGTCCCTACACACGCAACTGTAACAGTCACTACACACAGTACTGTAACAGTCACTACACACGCTACTGTAACAGTCACAACAGACACTTCTGTAACAGTCACTACACAGTACTGTAACAGTCACTACACACACTACAGTATCAGTCACTACACACACTACTGTAACAGTCACTACACACACTACTATAACAGTCACTACACACTACTGTAACAGTCACTACACACACTACTGTAACAGTCACTATACACACTACTGTAACAGTCACTATACACACTACTGAAACAGTCACTACACAGTACTGTAACAGTCACTACACACACTACTGTAACAGTCACTACACACACTACTGTAACAGTCACTACACACACTACTGTAACAGTCACTACACACACACTACTGTAACAGTCACTACACACACTACTGTAACAGTCACTACACACACTACAGTAACAGTCACAACACACACTACTGTAAAAGTCACTACACACACTATTGTAATAGTCACTACACACACTACTGTAACCGTTACTACACACACTACTGTAACAGTCACTACACACACTACTGTAACAGTCACTACACACACTACTGTAAGTCACAACACTCACTACTGCAAAAGTCACTACACACACTATTGTAACAGTCACTACACACACTACTGTAACCGTCACTACACACACTACTGTAACAGTCACTACACACACTACTGTAACAGTCACTACACACACTACTGTAACAGTCACTACACACACTACTGTAACAGTCACTACACACACTACTGTAAGTCACTACTCACACTACTCTAACAGTCACTATACACTACTGTAACAGTCACTACACACACTACTATAACAGTCACTACACACACTACTTTAACAGTCACTACACACACTACTTTAACAGTCACTACACACACTAGTGTAACAGTCACTACACACACTACTGTAACAGTCACTACCTCAGTACTAAAACAGTCACTACAGACAATACTGTAACAGTCACTATACACACTACTGTAACAGCCACTACACACACTACTGTAACAGTCACTACACAGTACTGTAACTGTCACTACACACACTACTGTAACAGTCACTACATACACTTTTGTAACACTCACTACACACTACTGTAACAGTCACTACACACACTGCAGTAACAGTCACTAAACACACTACTGTAAGTCACTACAGACTACTGTAACTGTCACTACACACACTACAGTAACAGTCAGTACTCACTACTGTAACAGTGACTACACACTACTGTAACTGTCACTACACACACTACAGTAACAGTCACAACATACACTATTGAAACAGTCACTACACACACTACAGTAACAGTCACTACACACACTACTGTAACAGTCACTACCCCAGTATTGTAACAGTCACTACACACAATACTGTAACAGTCACTATACACACTACTGTAACAGTCACTACACACACTACTGTAAGAGTCACTACACAGTACTGTAACTGTCACTACACACACTATTGTAACAGTCACTACACACACTATTGTAACAGTCACTACACACTACTGTAACAGTCACTACACACACTATAGTAACAGTCACTACAAACACACTACTGTAACAGTCACTACAGACTTCTGTAACAGTCACTACACACACTACAGTAACAGTCACTACTCACTACTGTATCAGTCACTAAACACTACTGTAACAGTCACTGCACACACTACAGTAACAGTCACTACAAACTACAGTAACCGTCACTACACACACTACTGTAACAGTCACTACACACACTACAGTAATAGTCACTACACACAATACAGTAACAGTCACTACATACTACAGTAACAGTCACTACACACACTACTGTAACAGTCATTACACACTACTGTAACAGTCACTACACACACTACAGTAACAGTCACTACACACACTAATGTAACACTCATTACACACTACTGTAACAGTCACTACACGCTACTATAACAGTCACAACACACTACTGTAACAGTCACTACACACTACTGTAAAACTCACTACACAGCACTGTAACAGTCACTACACACTACTGAAACAGTCACTACACACACACTACTGTAACAGTCACTACACACACTACTGTAACAGTCACTACACACACACTACTGTAACAGTCACTACACACACTACTGTAACAGTCACTACACACACTACAGTAACAGTCACTACACACACACTACTGTAACAATCACTACACACACTACTGTAAGTCACAACACACACTACTGCAAAAGTAACTACACACACTATTGTAACAGTCACTACACACACTACTGTAACCGTCACTACACACATA
>NC_091203.1:9614003-9734358 GCF_040958095.1 Procambarus clarkii | reverse complement strand
CACTGCAGTAACAGTCACTAAACACACACTACTGTAAGTCACTACAGACTACTGTAACAGTCACTACACAGACTACAGTAAGAGTCACTACTCACTACTGTAACAGTCACTACACACTACTGTAACAGCCACTACACACACTACTGTAACAGTCACTACACAGTATTGTAACTGTCACTACACACACTACTGTAACAGTCACAACATACACTATTGTAACAGTCACTACACACTACTGTAACAGTCACTACACACACTACAGTAACCGTCACTACACACACACTACTGTAACAGTCACTACAGACTACTGTAACAGTCACTACACACACTACAGTAACATTCACTACTCACTACTGTAACAGTCACTATACACTACTGTAACAGTCACTACACACACTACAGTAACAGTCACTACACACTCTACAGTAACAGTCACTACTGTAACAGTCACTACACACACTACAGTAACAGTCACTACTGTAACAGTCACTACACACACTACAGTAACAGTCACTACACACTCTACAGTAACAGTCACTACTGTAACAGTCACTACGCACTCTACAGTAACAGTCACTACTGTAACAGTCACTACACACTCTACAGTAACAGTCACTACACACTCTACAGTAACAGTCACTACTGTAACAGTCACTACACACCCTACTGTAACAGTCACTACACACTCTACAGTAACAGTCACTAGTGTAACAGTCAATACACACTCTACAGTAACAGTCACTACTGTAACAGTCACTACACACTGTACAGTAACAGTCACTACTGTAACAGTCACTACACACACTACAGTAAAAGTCACTACACACTCTACAGTAACAGTCACTACTGTAACAGTCACTACACACTCTACAGTAACAGTCACTACTGTAACAGTTACTACACACTCTACAGTAACAGTCACTACACACTCTACAGTAACAGTCACTACTGTAACAGTCACTACACACACTACAGTAACAGTCACTACTGTAACAGTCACTACACACACTACAGTAACAGTCACTACACACACTACTGTAACAGTCACTACACACTACTGTAACAGTCACTACACACACTACAGTAACAGTCACTACACACACTACTATAACAGTCACTACACACACTACTGTAACAGTCTCTACACACACTACAGTAACAGTCACTACACACTCTACAGTAACAGTCACTACACACACTACTGTAACAGTCACTACACACTACTGTAACAGTCACTACACACACTACAGTAACAGTCACTACACACACTACTGTATCAGTCTCTACACACACTACAGTAACAGTCACTACACACTCTACAGTAACAGTCACTACACACACTACTGTAACAGTCACTACACACACTACTGTAACAGTCACTACATGCACTACAGTAACAGTCACTACACACACTACAGTAACAGTCACTACACACACTACAGTAACAGTCACTACACACACTACTGTAACAATCACTACACACTACTGTAACAGTCACTACACACACTACAGTAACAGTCACTACACATACTACAGTAACAGTCACTACACACTCTACTGTAACAGTCACTACACACACGCTACTGTAACAGTCACTACAGACTTCTGTAACAGTCACTACACACACTACAGTAACAGTCACTACTCACTACTGTATCAGTCACTAAACACTACTGTAACAGTCACTGCACACACTACTCACTACTGTAACAGTGACTACACACTACTGTAACAGCCACTACACACACTACTGTAACAGTCACTACACAGTATTGTAACTGTCACTACACACACTACAGTAACAGTCACAACATACACTATTGTAACAGTCACTACACACACTACAGTAACAGTCACTACACACACTACTGTAACAGTCACTACCCCAGTATTGTAACAGTCACTACACACAATACTGTAACAGTCACTATACACACTACTGTAACAGTCACTACACACACTACTGTAAGAGTCACTACACAGTACTGTAACTGTCACTACACACACTATTGTAACAGTCACTACACACACTATTGTAACAGTCACTACACACTACTGTAACAGTCACTACACACACTACAGTAACAGTCACTACACACACACTACTGTAACATTCACTACAGACTTCTGTAACAGTCACTACACACACTACAGTAACAGTCACTACTCACTACTGTATCAGTCACTAAACACTACTGTAACAGTCACTGCACACACTACAGTAATAGTCACTACAAACTACAGTAACCGTCACTACACACACTACTGTAACAGTCACTACACACACTACAGTAATATTCACTACACACAATACAGTAACAGTCACTACATACTACAGTAACAGTCACTACACACACTACTGTAACAGTCATTACACACTACTGTAACAGACACTACACACACTACAGTAAAAGTCACAACACAGACTACTGAAAAAGTCACTACACACACTATTGTAACAGTCACTACACACACTACTGTAACCGTCACTACACACACTACTGTAACAGTCACTACACACACTACTGTAACAGTCACTACACACACTACTGTAAGTCACAACACACACTACTGCAAAAGTCACTACACACACTATTGTAACAGTCACTACACACACTACTGTAACCGTCACTACACACACTACTGTAAGAGTCACTACACACACTACTGTAACAGTCACTACACACACTACTGTAACAGTCACTACACACACTACTGTAACAGTCACTACACACACTACTGTAAGTCACTACTCACACTACTGTAACAGTCACTATACACTACTGTAACAGTCACTACACACACTACTGTAACAGTCACTACACACACTACTGTAACAGTCACTACACACACTACTTTAACAGTCACTACACACACTAGTGTAACAGTCACTACACACACTACTGTAACAGTCACTACCTCAGTACTAAAACAGTCACTACACACAATACTGTAACAGTCACTATACACACTACTGTAACAGCCACTACACACACTACTGTAACAGTCACTACACAGTACTTTAACTGTCACTACACACACTACTGTAACAGTCACTACATACACTTTTGTAACACTCACTACACACTACTGTAACAGTCACTACACACACTGCAGTAACAGTCACTAAACACCCACTACTGTAAGTCACTACAGACTACTGTAACAGTGACTTCACACACTACAGTAACAGTCACTACTTACTACTGTAACAGTGACTACACACTACTGTAACAGCCACAACACACACTACTGTAACAGTCACTACACAGTATTGTAACTGTCACTACACACAATACAGTAACAGTCACAACATACACTATTGTAACAGTCACTACACACACTACAGTAACAGTCACTACACACACTACTGTAACAGTCACTACCCCAGTATTGTAACAGTCACTACACACAATACTGTAACAGTCACTATACACACTACTGTAACAGTCACTACACACACACTACTGTAACAGTCACTACAGACTTCTGTAACAGTCACTACACACACTACAGTAACAGTCACTATTCACTACTGTATCAGTCACTAAACACTACTGTAACAGTCACTGCACACACTACAGTAACAGTCACAACAAACTACAGTAACCATCACTACACACACTTCTGTAACAGTCACTACACACACTACAGTAATAGTCACTACACACAATACAGTAACAGTCACTACATACTACAGTAACAGTCACTACACACACTACTGTAACAGTCATTACACACTACTGTAACAGTCACTACACACACTACAGTAACAGTCACTACACACAACAGTAACAGTCATTACACACACTACAGTAACAGTCACTACACACACTACTGTAACAGTCACTACATACTACACTAATAGTCACTACACACACTACAGTAACAGTCACTGCACACTACTGTAACAGTCACTACACACATTACTATAACAGTCACTACTCACACTACAGTAACAGTCACTACACACACTACTGAAACAGTCACTACACACACTGCAGTAGCAGTCACTACACACACTACAGTAACAGTCACTACACACTACTGTAACAATCACTACACACTACAGTAACAGTCACTACACACTACTGTAACAGTCACTACACACACTACTGTAACAGACACTACACACACTACTGTAACAGTCACTACACACGCACTAATGTAACAGTCACTACACACACTACTGTAACAGTCACTACACACTACTGCAACAGTCACTACACACTGTTGTAAAAGTCACTACACAGTACTGTAACTGTCACTACACACTACTGAAACAGTCACTACACACACACAGTACTGTAACAGTCACTACACACTACTGTAACAGTCACTACACACACACTACTGTAACAGTCACTACACACATTACAGTAACAGTCACTACACACACTACAGTAACAGTCACTACACACTACTGTAAGAGTCACTACACACTACTGTAACAGTCACTACACACACTACTGTAACAGTCACTACACACACACTACTGTAACAGTCACTACAAACACTACTGTAACAGTCACTACACACTAATGTAACAGTCACAACACACTACTGCAACAGTCACTACACACTGTTGTAAAAGTCACTACACAGTACTGTAACTGTCACTACCCACTACTGAAACAGTCACTACACACACACAGTACTGTAACAGTCACTACACACTACTGTAACAGTCACTACACACACACTACTGTAACAGCCACTACACACACACTACTGTAACAGTCACTACACACATTACAGTAACAGTCACTACACACACTACAGTAACAGTCACTACACACTACTGTAAGAGTCACTACACACTACTGTAACAGTCACTACACACACTACTGTAACAGTCACTACACACACACTACTGTAACAGTCACTACAAACACTACTGTAACAGTCACTACACACACTACTGTAACAGTCACTACACACACACTTCTGTAACAGTCACTACACACACACTACTGCAACAGTCACTACACACTCTACTATAACAGTCACTACACACACAACTGTAACAGTCACTACACAGAGTACTGTAACAGTCACTACACACACTACTGTAACCGTCACTACACACACTACTGCAACAGTCACTACACACACACTTCTGTAACAGTCACTACACACATACTACTGCAACAGTCACTACACACTCTACTATAACAGTCACTACACACACAACTGTAACAGACACTACACACAGTACTGTAACAGTCACTACACACGCTACTGTTACAGTCACCACACACCCTACTGTAACAGTCACTACAGACACTTCTGTAACAGTCACTACACAGTACTGTAACAGTCGCTACACACACTACAGTATCAGTTACTAAACACACTACTGTAACAGTCACTACACACACTACTATAACAGTCACTACACACTACTGTAACAGTCACTACACACACTACAGTAACAGTCACTACACATACTACAGTAACAGTCACTACACACTCTACTGTAACAGTCACTACACACACACTACTGTAACAGTCACTACAGACTTCTGTAACAGTCACTACACACACTACAGTAACAGTCACTACTCACTACTGTATCAGTCACTAAACACTACTGTAACAGTCACTGCACACACTACTCACTACTGTAACAGTGACTACACACTACTGTAACAGCCACTACACACACTACTGTAACAGTCACTACACAGTATTGTAACTGTCACTACACACACTACAGTAACAGTCACAACATACACTATTGTAACAGTCACTACACACACTACAGTAACAGTCACTACACACACTACTGTAACAGTCACTACCCCAGTATTGTAACAGTCACTACACACAATACTGTAACAGTCACTATACACACTACTGTAACAGTCACTACTCACACACTACTGTAAGAGTCACTACACAGTACTGTAACTGTCACTACACACACTATTGTATCAGTCTCTACACACACTATTGTAACAGTCACTACACACTACTGTAACAGTCACTACACACACTACAGTAACAGTCACTACACACACACTACTGTAACAGTCACTACAGACTTCTGTAACAGTCACTACACACACTACAGTAACAGTCACTACTCACTACTGTATCAGTCACTAAACACTACTGTAACAGTCACTGCACACACTACAGTAATAGTCACTACAAACTACAGTAACCGTCACTACACACACTACTGTAACAGTCACTACACACACTACAGTAATAGTCACTACACACAATACAGTAACAGTCACTACATACTGCAGTAACAGTCACTACACACACTACTGTAACAGTCATGACACACTACTGTAACAGTCACTACACACACTACAGTAAAAGTCACAACACAGACTACTGAAAAAGTCACTACACACACTATTGTAACAGTCACTACACACACTACTGTAACCGTCACTACACACACTACTGTAACAGTCACTACACACACTACTGTAACAGTCACTACACACACTACTGTAAGTCACAACACACACTACTGCAAAAGTCACTACACACACTATTGTAACAGTCACTACACACACTACTGTAACCGTCACTACACACACTACTGTAAGAGTCACTACACACACTACTGTAACAGTCACTACACACACTACTGTAACAGTCACTACACACACTACTGTAACAGTCACTACACACACTACTGTAAGTCACTACTCACACTACTGTAACAGTCACTATACACTACTGTAACAGTCACTACACACACTACTGTAACAGTCACTACACACACTACTGTAACAGTCACCACACACACTACTTTAACAGTCACTACACACACTAGTGTAACAGTCACTACACACACTACTGTAACAGTCACTACCTCAGTACTAAAACAGTCACTACACACAATACTGTAACAGTCACTATACACACTACTGTAACAGCCACTACACACAGTACTGTAACAGTCACTACACACGCTACTGTTACAGTCACCACACACCCTACTGTAACAGTCACTACAGACACTTCTGTAACAGTCACTACACAGTACTGTAACAGTCGCTACACACACTACAGTATCAGTTACTAAACACACTACTGTAACAGTCACTACACACACTACTATAACAGTCACTACACACTACTGTAACAGTCACTACACACACTACAGTAACAGTCACTACACATACTACAGTAACAGTCACTACACACTCTACTGTAACAGTCACTACTCACACTACTGTAACAGTCACTATACACTACTATAACAGTCACTACACACACTACTGTAACAGTCACTACACACACTACTGTAACAGTCACTACACACACTACTTTAACAGTCACTACACACACTAGTGTAACAGTCACTACACACACTACTGTAACAGTCACTACCTCAGTACTAAAACAGTCACTACACACAATACTGTAACAGTCACTATACACACTACTGTAACAGTCACTACACACACTGCAGTAACAGTCACTTAACACACACTACTGTAAGTCACTACAGACTACTGTAACAGTGACTACACACACTACAGTAACAGTCACTACTTACTACTGTAACAGTGACTACACACAACTCTAACAGCCACAACACACACTACTGTAACAGTCACTACACAGTATTGTAACTGTCACTACACACACTACAGTAACAGTCACAACATACACTATTGTAACAGTCACTACACACACTACAGTAACAGTCACTACACACACTACTGTAACAGTCACTACCCCAGTATTGTAACAGTCACTACACACAATACTGTAACAGTCACTATACACACTACTGTAACAGTCACTACACACACACTACTGTAACAGTCACTACAGACTTCTGTAACAGTCACTACACACACTACAGTAACAGTCACTATTCACTACTGTATCAGTCACTAAACACTACTGTAACAGTCACTGCACACACTACAGTAACAGTCACAACAAACTACAGTAACCATCACTACACACACTACTGTAACAGTCACTACACACACTACAGTAATAGTCACTACACACAATACAGTAACAGTCACTACATACTACAGTAACAGTCACTACACACACTACTGTAACATTCATTACACACTACTGTAACAGTCACTACACACACTACAGTAACAGTCACTACACACAACAGTAACAGTCATTACACACACTACAGTAACAGTCACTACACACACTACTGTAACAGTCACTACATACTACACTAATAGTCACTACACACACTACAGTAACAGTCACTGCACACTACTGTAACAGTCACTACACACATTACTATAACAGTCACTACTCACACTACAGTAACAGTCACTACACACACTACTGAAACAGTCACTACACACACTGCAGTAGCAGTCACTACACACACTACAGTAACAGTCACTACACACTACTGTAACAGTCACTACACACACTACTGTAACAGACACTACACACACTACTGTAACAATCACTACACACACACTACTGTAACAGTCACTACACACACTACTGTAACAGTCACTACACACACAGTACTGTAACAGTCACTACACACACTACTGTAATAGTCACTACACACGCACTAATGTAACAGTCACTACACACACTACTGTAACAGTCACTACACACTACTGTAACAGTCACAACACACTACTGCAACAGTCACTACACACTGTTGTTAAAGTCACTACACAGTACTGTAACTGTCACTACACACTACTGAAACAGTCACTACACACACACAGTACTGTAACAGTCACTACACACTACTGTAACAGTCACTACACACACACTACTGTAACAGTCACTACACACATTACAGTAACAGTCACTACACACACTACAGTAACAGTCACTACACACTACTGTAAGAGTCACTACACACTACTGTAACAGTCACTACACACACTACTGTAACAGTCACTACACACACACTACTGTAACAGTCACTACAAACACTACTGTAACAGTCACTACACACTAATGTAACAGTCACAACACACTACTGCAACAGTCACTACACACTGTTGTAAAAGTCACTACACAGTACTGTAACTGTCACTACCCACTACTGAAACAGTCACTACACACACACAGTACTGTAACAGTCACTACACACTACTGTAACAGTCACTACACACACACTACTGTAACAGTCACTACACACATTACAGTAACAGTCACTACACACACTACAGTAACAGTCACTACACGCTACTGTAAGAGTCACTACACACTACTGTAACAGTCACTACACACACTACTGTAACAGTCACTACACACACACTACTGTAACAGTCACTACAAACACTACTGTAACAGTCACTACACACACTACTGTAACAGTCACTACACACACACTTCTGTAACAGTCACTACACACACACTACTGCAACAGTCACTACACACTCTACTATAACAGTCACTACACACACAACTGTAACAGTCACTACACACAGTACTGTAACAGTCACTACACACACTACTGTAACCGTCACTACACACACTACTGCAACAGTCACTACACACACACTTCTGTAACAGTCACTACACACATACTACTGCAACAGTCACTACACACTCTACTATAACAGTCACTACACACACAACTGTAACAGACACTACACACAGTACTGTAACAGTCACTACACACGCTACTGTTACAGTCACCACACACCCTACTGTAACAGTCACTACAGACACTTCTGTAACAGTCACTACACAGTACTGTAACAGTCGCTACACACACTACAGTATCAGTTACTAAACACACTACTGTAACAGTCACTACACACACTACTATAACAGTCACTACACACTACTGTAACAGTCACTACACACACTACTGTAGCAGTCACTATACACACTACTGTAACAGTTACTATACACACTACTGTAACAGTCACTACACAGTACTGTAACAGTCACTACACACAGTACTGTAACAGTCACTACACACACTACTGTAACAGTCACTACACACACTACTGTAACAGTCACTACACACACTACTGTAACAGTCACTACATACTACACTAATAGTCACTACACACACTACAGTAACAGTCACTGCACACTACTGTAACAGTCACTACACACATTACTATAACAGTCACTACTCACACTACAGTAACAGTCACTACACACACTACTGAAACAGTCACTACACACACTGCAGTAGCAGTCACTACACACACTACAGTAACAGTCACTACACACTACTGTAACAATCACTACACACTACAGTAACAGTCACTACACACTACTGTAACAGTCACTACACACACTACTGTAACAGACACTACACACACTACTGTAACAATCACTACACACACACTACTGTAACAGTCACTACACACACTACTGTAACAGTCACTACACACACAGTACTGTAACAGTCACTACACACACTACTGTAATAGTCACTACACACGCACTAATGTAACAGTCACTACACACACTACTGTAACAGTCACTACACACTACTGTAACAGTCACAACACACTACTGCAACAGTCACTACACACTGTTGTAAAAGTCACTACACAGTACTGTAACTGTCACTACACACTACTGAAACAGTCACTACACACACACAGTACTGTAACAGTCACTACACACTACTGTAACAGTCACTACACACACACTACTGTAACAGTCACTACACACATTACAGTAACAGTCACTACACACACTACAGTAACAGTCACTACACACTACTGTAAGAGTCACTACACACTACTGTAACAGTCACTACACACACTACTGTAACAGTCACTACACACACACTACTGTAACAGTCACTACAAACCCTACTGTAACAGTCACTACACACTAATGTAACAGTCACAACACACTACTGCAACAGTCACTACACACTGTTGTAAAAGTCACTACACAGTACTGTAACTGTCACTACCCACTACTGAAACAGTCACTACACACACACAGTACTGTAACAGTCACTACACACTACTGTAACAGTCACTACACACACACTACTGTAACAGTCACTACACACATTACAGTAACAGTCACTACACACACTACAGTAACAGTCACTACACGCTACTGTAAGAGTCACTACACACTACTGTAACAGTCACTACACACACTACTGTAACAGTCACTACACACACACTACTGTAACAGTCACTACAAACACTACTGTAACAGTCACTACACACACTACTGTAACAGTCACTACACACACACTTCTGTAACAGTCACTACACACACACTACTGCAACAGTCACTACACACTCTACTATAACAGTCACTACACACACAACTGTAACAGTCACTACACACAGTACTGTAACAGTCACTACACACACTACTGTAACCGTCACTACACACACTACTGCAACAGTCACTACACACACACTTCTGTAACAGTCACTACACACATACTACTGCAACAGTCACTACACACTCTACTATAACAGTCACTACACACACAACTGTAACAGACACTACACACAGTACTGTAACAGTCACTACACACGCTACTGTTACAGTCACCACACACCCTACTGTAACAGTCACTACAGACACTTCTGTAACAGTCACTACACAGTACTGTAACAGTCGCTACACACACTACAGTATCAGTTACTAAACACACTACTGTAACAGTCACTACACACACTACTATAACAGTCACTACACACTACTGTAACAGTCACTACACACACTACTGTAGCAGTCACTATACACACTACTGTAACAGTTACTATACACACTACTGTAACAGTCACTACACAGTACTGTAACAGTCACTACACACAGTACTGTAACAGTCACTACACACACTACTGTAACAGTCACTACACACACTACTGTAACAGTCACTACACACACTACTGTAACAGTCACTACACACACACTACTGTAACAGTCTCTACACACACTACTCTAACAGACACTACACACACTACAGTAACAGTCACAACACACACTACTGTAAAAGTCACTACACACACTATTGTAACAGTCACTACACACACTACTGTAACCGTCACTACACACACTACTGTAACAGTCACTATACACACTACTGTAACAGTCACTACACACACTACTGTAACAGTCACTACACACACTACTGTAACAGTCACTACACACACTACTGTAAGTCACTACTCACACTACTGTAACAGTCACTATACACTACTGTAACAGTCACTACACACACTACTGTAACAGTCACTACACACACTACTGTAACAGTCACTACACACACTACTTTAACAGTCACTATACACACTAGTGTAACAGTCACTACACACACTACTGTAACAGTCACTACACACACTACTGTAACAGTCACTACACACACTACTTTAACAGTCACTACCTCAGTACTAAAACAGTCACTACACACAATACTGTAACAGTCACTATAGACACTACTGTAACAGCCACTACACACACTACTGTAACAGTCACTACACAGTACTTTAACTGTCACTACACACACTACTGTAACAGTCACTACATACACTTTTGTAACACTCACTACACACTACTGTAACAGTCACTACACACACTGCAGTAACAGTCACTAAACACACACTACTGTAAGTCACTACAGACTACTGTAACAGTCACTACACACACTACAGTAACAGTCACTACTTACTACTGTAACAGTGACTACACACTACTGTAACAGCCACAACACACACTACTGTAACAGTCAATACACAGTATTGTAACTGTCACTACACACACTACAGTAACAGTCACAACATACACTATTGTAACAGTCACTACACACTCTACACTAACAGTCACTACACACACTACTGTAACAGTCACTACCCCAGTATTGTAACAGTCACTACACACAATACTGTAACAGTCACTATACACACTACTGTAACAGTCACTACACACACTACTGTAACAGTCACTACACACACTACTGTAACAGTCACTACACACACTACTGTAACAGTCACTACATACACTACTGTAAGAGTCACTACACAGTACTGTAACTGTCACTACACACACTATTGTAACAGTCACTACACACACTAATGTAACAGTCACTACACACTACTGTAACAGTCACTACACACACTACAGTAACAGTCACTACACACACACTACTGTAACAGTCACTACAGACTTCTGTAACAGTCACTACACACACTACAGTAACAGTCACTATTCACTACTCTATCAGTCACTAAACACTACTGTATTAGTCACTGCACACACTACAGTAACAGTCACAACAAACTACAGTAACCGTCACAACACACACTACTGTAACAGTCACTACACACACTACAGTAATAGTCACTACACACAATACAGTAACAGTCACTACATTTTACAGTAACAGTCACTACACACACTACTGTAACAGTCATTACACACTACTGTAACAGTCACTACACACACTACAGTAACAGTCACTACACACAACAGTAACAGTCATTACACACACTACAGTAACAGTCACTACACACACTACTGTAACAGTCACTACATACTACACTAATAGTCACTACACACACTACAGTAACAGTCACTGCACACTACTGTAACAGTCACTACACACATTACTATAACAGTCACTACTCACACTACAGTAACAGTCACTACACACAATACTGAAACAGTCACTACACACACTGCAGTAGCAGTCACTACACACACTACAGTAACAGTCACTACACACTACTGTAACAATCACTACACACTACAGTAACAGTCACTACACACTACTGTAACAGTCACTACACACACTACTGTAACTGTCACGACACACACACTACTGTAACAGTCACTACACACACTACTGTAACAGTCACTACACACACAGTACTGTAACAGTCACTACACACACTACTGTAATAGTCACTACACACGCACTAATGTAACAGTCACTACACACACTACTGTAACAGTCACTACACACTACTGTAACAGTCACTACACACACACACTACTGTAACAGTCACAATACACTACTTCAACAGTCACTACACACTGTTGTAAAACTCACTACTCAGTACTGTAACTGTCACTACACACTACTGAAACAGTCACTACACACACACAGTACTGTAACAGTCACTACACACTACTGTAACAGTCACTACACACACACTACTGTAACAGTCACTACACACTACTGTAAGAGTCACTACACACTACTGTAACAGTCACTACACACACTACTGTAACAGTCACTACACACACACTACTGTAACAGTCACTACAAACACTACTGTAACAGTCACTACACACACTACTGTAACAGTCACTACACACACACTTCTGTAACAGTCATTACACACACTACTGCAACAGTCACTACACACTCTACTAAAACAGTCACTACACACACAACTGTAACCGTCACTACACACACTACTGTAACAGTCACTACACACACACTTCTGTAACAGTCACTACACACATACTACTGCAACAGTCACTACACACTCTACTATAACAGTCACTACACACACAACTGTAACAGTCACTACACACAGTACTGTAACAGTCTTTACACACGCTACTGTTAGAGTCTCCACACACCCTACTGTAACAGTCACTACAGACACTTCTGTAACAGTCACTACACATTACTGTAACAGTCGCCACACACATTACAGTATCAGTTACTAAACACACTACTGTAACAGTCACTACACACACTACTATAACAGTCACTACACACTACTGTAAAAGTCACTACACACACTACTGTAACAGTCACTATACACACTACTGTAACAGTCACTATGCACATTACTGTAACAGTCACTACACAGTACTGTAACAGTCACTACACACAGTACTGTAACAGTCACTACACACATTACTGTAACAGTCACTACACACACTACAGTAACAGTCACTACACACACTACTGTAACAGTCACTACATACTACACTAATAGTCACTACACACACTACAGTAACAGTCACTGCACACTACAGTAACAGTCACTACACACACTACTGAAACAGTCACTACACACACTGCAGTAGCAGTCACTACATACTACACTAATAGTCACTACACACACTACAGTAACATTCACTGCACACTACTGTAACAGTCACTACACACATTACTATAACAGTCACTACTCACACTACAGTAACAGTCATTACACACACTACTGAAACAGTCACTACACACACTGCAGTAGCAGTCACTACACACACTACAGTAACAGTCACTACACACTACTGTAACAATCACTACACACTACAGTAACAGTCACTACACACCACTGTAACAGTCACTACACACACTACTGTAACAGACACTACACACACTACTGTAACAGTCACTACACACACACTACTGTAACAGTCACTACACACACTACTGTAACAGTCACTACACACACAGTACTGTAACAGTCACTACACCCACTACTGTAATAGTCACTACACACGCACTAATGTAACAGTCACTACACACACTACTGTAACAGTCACTACACACTACAGTAACAGTCACCACACACACACACTACTGTAACAGTCACAACACACTACTGCAACAGTCACTACACACTGTTGTAAAAGTCACTACACAGTACTGTAACTGTCACTACACACTACTGAAACAGTCACTACACACACACAGTACTGTAACAGTCACTACACACTACTGTAACAGTCACTACACACACACTACTGTAACAGTCACTACACACATTACAGTAACAGTCACTACACACACTACAGTAACAGTCACTACACACTACTGTAAGAGTCACTACACACTACTGTAACAGTCACTACACACACTACTGTAACAGTCACTACACACACACTACTGTAACAGTCACTACAAACACTACTGTAACAGTCACTACACACACTACTGTAACAGTCACTACACACACACTTCTGTAACAGTCATTACACACACACTACTGCAACAGTCACTACACACTCTACTATAACAGTCACTACACACACAACTGTAACAGTCACTACACACAGTACTGTAACAGTCACTACACACACTACTGTAACCGTCACTACATACACTACTGTAACAGTCACTACACACACACTTCTGTAACAGTCACTACACACATACTACTGCAACAGTCACTACACACTCTACTATAACAGTCACTACACACACAACTGTAACAGTCACTACACACAGTACTGTAACAGTCACTACACACGCTACCGTTACAGTCACCACACACCCTACTGTAACAGTCACTACAGACACTTCTGTAACAGTCACTACACAGTACTGTAACAGTCGCTACACACACTACAGTATCAGTTACTAAACACACTACTGTAACAGTCACTACACACACTACTATAACAGTCACTACACACTACTGTAACAGTCACTACACACACTACTGTAACAGTCACTATACACACTACTGTAACAGTCACTATACACACTACTGTAACAGTCACTACACCGTACTGTAACAGTCACTACACACAGTACTGTAACAGTCACTACACACACTACTGTAACAGTCACTACACACACTACTGTAACAGTCACTACACACACTACTGTAACCGTCACTACACACACTACTGTAACAGTCACTACACACACTACTGTAACAGTCACTACACACACTACTGTAACAGTCACTACACACACTACTGTAACAGTCACTACACACACTTCTGTAAGTCACTACTCACACTACTGTAACAGTCACTATACACTACTGTAACAGTCACTACACACACTACTGTAACAGTCACTACACACACTACTGTAACAGTCACTACACACACTACTTTAACAGTCACTATACACACTAGTGTAACAGTCACTACACACACTACTGTAACAGTCACTACCTCAGTACTAAAACAGTCACTACACACAATACTGTAACAGTCACTATACACACTACTGTAACAGCCACTACCCACACTACTGTAACAGTCACTACACAGTACTGTAACTGTCACTACACACACTACTGTAACAGTCACTACACACACTACTGTAACAGTCACTACACACACAGTACTGTAACAGTCACTACACACACTACTGTAATAGTCACTACACACGCACTAATGTAACAGTCACTACACACACTACTGTAACAGTCACTACACACTACTGTAACAGTCACTACACACACACACTACTGTAACAGTCACAATACACTACTGCAACAGTCACTACACACTGTTGTAAAACTCACTACTCAGTACTGTAACTGTCACTACACACTACTGAAACAGTCACTACACACACACAGTACTGTAACAGTCACTACACACTACTGTAACAGTCACTACACACACACTACTGTAACAGTCACTACACACTACTGTAAGAGTCACTACACACTACTGTAACAGTCACTACACACACTACTGTAACAGTCACTACACACACACTACTGTAACAGTCACTACAAACACTACTGTAACAGTCACTACACACACTACTGTAACAGTCACTACACACACACTTCTGTAACAGTCATTACACACACTACTGCAACAGTCACTACACACTCTACTAAAACAGTCACTACACACACAACTGTAACCGTCACTACACACACTACTGTAACAGTCACTACACACACACTTCTGTAACAGTCACTACACACATACTACTGCAACAGTCACTACACACTCTACTATAACAGTCACTACACACACAACTGTAACAGTCACTACACACAGTACTGTAACAGTCACTACACACGCTACTGTTAGAGTCTCCACACACCCTACTGTAACAGTCACTACAGACACTTCTGTAACAGTCACTACACATTACTGTAACAGTCGCTACACACACTACAGTATCAGTTACTAAACACACTACTGTAACAGTCACTACACACACTACTATAACAGTCACTACACACTACTGTAAAAGTCACTACACACACTACTGTAACAGTCACTATACACACTACTGTAACAGTCACTATACACATTACTGTAACAGTCACTACACAGTACTGTAACAGTCACTACACACAGTACTGTAACAGTCACTACACACATTACTGTAACAGTCACTACACACACTACAGTAACAGTCACTACACACACTACTGTAACAGTCACTACATACTACACTAATAGTCACTACACACACTACAGTAACAGTCACTGCACACTACAGTAACAGTCACTACACACACTACTGAAACAGTCACTACACACACTGCAGTAGCAGTCACTACATACTACACTAATAGTCACTACACACACTACAGTAACATTCACTGCACACTACTGTAACAGTCACTACACACATTACTATAACAGTCACTACTCACACTACAGTAACAGTCATTACACACACTACTGAAACAGTCACTACACACACTGCAGTAGCAGTCACTACACACACTACAGTAACAGTCACTACACACTACTGTAACAATCACTACACACTACAGTAACAGTCACTACACACCACTGAAACAGTCACTACACACACTACTGTAACAGACACTACACACACTACTGTAACAGTCACTACACACACACTACTGTAACAGTCACTACACACACTACTGTAACAGTCACTACACACACAGTACTGTAACAGTCACTACACCCACTACTGTAATAGTCACTACACACGCACTAATGTAACAGTCACTACACACACTACTGTAACAGTCACTACACACTACAGTAACAGTCACCACACACACACACTACTGTAACAGTCACAACACACTACTGCAACAGTCACTACACACTGTTGTAAAAGTCACTACACAGTACTGTAACTGTCACTACACACTACTGAAACAGTCACTACACACACACAGTACTGTAACAGTCACTACACACACACAGTACTGTAACAGTCACTACACACTACTGTAACAGTCACTACACACACACTACTGTAACAGTCACTACACACATTACAGTAACAGTCACTACACACACTACAGTAACAGTCACTACACACTACTGTAAGAGTCACTACACACTACTGTAACAGTCACTACACACACTACTGTAACAGTCACTACACACACACTACTGTAACAGTCACTACAAACACTACTGTAACAGTCACTACACACACTACTGTAACAGTCACTACACACACACTTCTGTAACAGTCATTACACACACACTACTGCAACAGTCACTACACACTCTACTATAACAGTCACTACACACACAACTGTAACAGTCACTACACACAGTACTGTAACAGTCACTACACACACTACTGTAACCGTCACTACATACACTACTGTAACAGTCACTACACACACACTTCTGTAACAGTCACTACACACATACTACTGCAACAGTCACTACACACTCTACTATAACAGTCACTACACACACAACTGTAACAGTCACTTCACACAGTACTGTAACAGTCACTACACACGCTACCGTTACAGTCACCACACACCCTACTGTAACAGTCACTACAGACACTTCTGTAACAGTCACTACACAGTACTGTAACAGTCGCTACACACACTACAGTATCAGTTACTAAACACACTACTGTAACAGTCACTACACACACTACTATAACAGTCACTACACACTACTGTAACAGTCACTACACACACTACTGTAACAGTCACTATACACACTACTGTAACAGTCACTATACACACTACTGTAACAGTCACTACACAGTACTGTAACAGTCACTACACACAGTACTGTAACAGTCACTACACACACTACTGTAACAGTCACTACACACACTACTGTAACAGTCACTACACACACTACTGTAACCGTCACTACACACACTACTGTAACAGTCACTACACACACTACTGTAACAGTCACTACACACACTACTGTAACAGTCACTACACACACTACTGTAACAGTCACTACACACACTTCTGTAAGTCACTACTCACACTACTGTAACAGTCACTATACACTACTGTAACAGTCACTACACACACTACTGTAACAGTCACTACACACACTACTGTAACAGTCACTACACACACTACTTTAACAGTCACTATACACACTAGTGTAACAGTCACTACACACACTACTGTAACAGTCACTACCTCAGTACTAAAACAGTCACTACACACAATACTGTAACAGTCACTATACACACTACTGTAACAGCCACTACCCACACTACTGTAACAGTCACTACACAGTACTGTAACTGTCACTACACACACTACTGTAACAGTCACTACATACACTTTTGTAACAGTCACTACACACTACTGTAACAGTCACTACACACACTGCAGTAACAGTCACTAAACACACACTACTGTAAGTCATTACAGACTACTGTAACAGTCACTACACAGACTACAGTAACAGTCACTACTCACTACTGTAACAGTCACTACACACTACTGTAACAGCCACTACACACACTACTGTAACAGTCACTACACAGTATTGTAACTGTCACTACACACACTACTGTAACAGTCACAACATACACTATTGTAACAGTCACTACACACTACTGTAACAGTCACTACACACACTACAGTAACCGTCACTACACACACACTACTGCAACAGTCACTACAGACTACTGTAACAGTCACTACACACACTACAGTAACAGTCACTACTCACTACTGTAACAGTCACTACACACTACTGTAACAGTCACTACACACACTACAGTAACAGTCACTACACACTCTACAGTAACAGTCACTACTGTAACAGTCACTACACACACTACAGTAACAGTCACTACTGTAACAGTCACTACACATACTACAGTAACAGTCACTACACACACTACTGTAACAGTCACTACAAGCACTACTGTAACAGTCACTTCACACACTACTGTAACAGTCACTACACACACACTTCTGTAACAGTCATTACACACACACTACTGCAACAGTCACTACACACTCTACTATAACAGTCACTACACACACAACTGTAACAGTCACTACACACAGTACTGTAACAGTCACTACACACACTACTGTAACCGTCACTACATACACTACTGTAACAGTCACTACACACACACTTCTGTAACAGTCACTACACACATACTACTGCAACAGTCACTACACACTCTACTATAACAGTCACTACACACACAACTGTAACAGTCACTACACACAGTACTGTAACAGTCACTACACACGCTACTGTTACAGTCACCACACACCCTACTGTAACAGTCACAACAGACACTTCTGTAACAGTCACTACACAGTACTGTAACAGTCGCTACACACACTACAGTATCAGTTACTAAACACACTACTGTAACAGTCACTACACACACTACTATAACAGTCACTACACACTACTGTAACAGTCACTACACACACTACTGTAACAGTCACTATACACACTACTGTAACAGTCACTATACACACTACTGTAACAGTCACTACACAGTACTGTAACAGTCACTACACACAGTACTGTAACAGTCACTACACACACTACTGTAACAGTCACTACACACACTACTGTAACAGTCACTACACACACTACTGTAACCGTCACTACACACACTACTGTAACAGTCACTACACACACTACTGTAACAGTCACTACACACACTACTGTAACAGTCACTACACACACTACTGTAACAGTCACTACACACACTTCTGTAAGTCACTACTCACACTACTGTAACAGTCACTATACACTACTGTAACAGTCACTACACACACTACTGTAACAGTCACTACACACACTACTGTAACAGTCACTACACACACTACTTTAACAGTCACTATACACACTAGTGTAACAGTCACTACACACACTACTGTAACAGTCACTACCTCAGTACTAAAACAATCACTACACACAATACTGTAACAGTCACTATACACACTACTGTAACAGCCACTACCCACACTACTGTAACAGTCACTACACAGTACTGTAACTGTCACTACACACACTACTGTAACAGTCACTACATACACTTTTGTAACAGTCACTACACACTACTGTAACAGTCACTACACACACTGCAGTAACAGTCACTAAACACACACTACTGTAAGTCATTACAGACTACTGTAACAGTCACTACACAGACTACAGTAACAGTCACTACTCACTACAGTAACAGTCACTACACACTACTGTAACAGCCACTACACACACTACTGTAACAGTCACTACACAGTATTGTAACTGTCACTACACACACTACTGTAACAGTCACAACATACACTATTGTAACAGTCACTACACACTACTGTAACAGTCACTACACACACTACAGTAACCGTCACTACACACACACTACTGCAACAGTCACTACAGACTACTGTAACAGTCACTACACACACTACAGTAACAGTCACTACTCACTACTGTAACAGTCACTACACACTACTGTAACAGTCACTACACACACTACAGTAACAGTCACTACACACTCTACAGTAACAGTCACTACTGTAACAGTCACTACCTCAGTACTAAAACAATCACTACACACAATACTGTAACAGTCACTATACACACTACTGTAACAGCCACTACCCACACTACTGTAACAGTCACTACACAGTACTGTAACTGTCACTACACACACTACTGTAACAGTCACTACATACACTTTTGTAACAGTCACTACACACTACTGTAACAGTCACTACACACACTGCAGTAACAGTCACTAAACACACACTACTGTAAGTCATTACAGACTACTGTAACAGTCACTACACAGACTACAGTAACAGTCACTACTCACTACAGTAACAGTCACTACACACTACTGTAACAGCCACTACACACACTACTGTAACAGTCACTACACAGTATTGTAACTGTCACTACACACACTACTGTAACAGTCACAACATACACTATTGTAACAGTCACTACACACTACTGTAACAGTCACTACACACACTACAGTAACCGTCACTACACACACACTACTGCAACAGTCACTACAGACTACTGTAACAGTCACTACACACACTACAGTAACAGTCACTACTCACTACTGTAACAGTCACTACACACTACTGTAACAGTCACTACACACACTACAGTAACAGTCACTACACACTCTACAGTAACAGTCACTACTGTAACAGTCACTACACACACTACAGTAACAGTCACTACTGTAACAGTCACTACACATACTACAGTAACAGTCACTACACACTCTACAGTAACAGTCACTACTGTAACAGTCACTACACAATCTACAGTAACAGTCACTACTGTAACAGTCACTACACACTCTACAGTAACAGTCACTACAAACTCTACAGTAACAGTCACTAGTGTAACAGTCACTACACACTCTACAGTAACAGTCACTACTGTAACAGTCACTACACACTGTACAGTAACAGTCACTACTGTAACAGTCACTACACACACTACAGTAACAGTCACTACACACTCATCAGTAACAGTCACTACTGTAACAGTCACTACACACTCTACAGTAACAGTCACTACTGTAACAGTTACTACACACTCTACAGTAACAGTCACTACACACTCTACAGTAACAGTCACTACTGTAACAGTCACTACACACACTACAGTAACAGTCACTACACACACTACTGTAACAGTCACTACACACTAATGTAACAGTCACTACACACACTACAGTAACAGTCTCTACACACACTACAGTAACAGTCACTACACACTCTACAGTATCAGTCACTACACACACTACTGTAACAGTCACTACACACTACTGTAACAGTCACTACACACACTACAGTAACAGTCACTACACACACTACTGTATCAGTCTCTACACACACTACAGTAACAGTCACTACACACTCTACAGTAACAGTCACTACACACACTACTGTAACAGTCACTACACACACTACTGTAACAGTCACTACATGCACTACAGTAACAGTCACTACACACACTACAGTAACAGTCACTACACACACTACAGTAACAGTCACTACACACACTACTGTAACAGTCACTACACACTACTGTAACAGTCACTACACACACTACAGTAACAGTCACTACACACACTACAGTAACAGTCACTACACACTCTACTGTAACAGTCACTACACACACTACTGTAACAGTCACTACACACACTACTGTAACAGTCACTACACACACTACTGTAACAGTCACTACACACACTACAGTAACAGTCACTACACACTCTACAGTAACAGTCACTATTGTAACAGTCACTACACACTCTACAGTAACAGTCACTACACACTCTACAGTAACAGTCACTACAAACTCTACAGTAACATTCACTAGTGTAACAGTCACTACACACTCTACAGTAACAGTCACTACTGTAACAGTCACTACACAATGTACAGTAACAGTCACTACTGTAACAGTCACTACACACTACAGTAACAGTCACTACACACTCTACAGTAACAGTCACTACTGTAACAGTCACTACACACTCTACAGTAACAGTCACTACTGTAACAGTTACTACACACTCTACAGTAACAGTCACTACACACTCTACAGTAACAGTCACTACTGTAACAGTCACTACACACACTACAGTAACAGTCACTACACACACTACTGTAACAGTCACTACACACTACAGTAACAGTCACTACACACACTACAGTAACAGTCTCTACACACACTACAGTAACAGTCACTACACACTCTACAGTAACAGTCACTACACACACTTCTGTAACAGTCACTACACACTACTGTAACAGTCACTACACACACTACAGTAACAGTCACTACACGCACTACTGTATCAGTCTCTACACACACTACAGTAACAGTCACTACACACTCTACAGTAACAGTCACTACACACACTACTGTAACAGTCACTACACACACTACAGTAACAGTCACTACACACTCTACAGTAACAGTCACTACTGTAACAGTCACTACACACTCTACAGTAACAGTCACTACACACTCTACAGTAACAGTCACTACAAACTCTACAGTAACATTCACTAGTGTAACAGTCACTACACACTCTACAGTAACAGTCACTACTGTAACAGTCACTACACACTCTACAGTAACAGTCACTACTGTAACAGTCACTACACACACTACAGTAACAGTCACTACACACTCTACAGTAACAGTCACTACTGTAACAGTCACTACACACTCTACAGTAACAGTCACTACTGTAACAGTTACTACACACTCTACAGTAACAGTCACTACACACTCTACAGTAACAGTCACTACTGTAACAGTCACTACACACACTACAGTAACAGTCACTACACACACTACTGTAACAGTCACTACACACTACTGTAACAGTCACTACACACACTACAGTAACAGTCTCTACACACACTACAGTAACAGTCACTACACACTCTACAGTAACAGTCACTACACACACTACTGTAACAGTCACTACACACTACTGTAACAGTCACTACACACACTACAGTAACAGTCACTACACACACTACTGTAACAGTCTCTACACACACTACAGTAACAGTCACTACACACTCTACAGTAACAGTCACTACACACACTACTGTAACAGTCACTACACACACTACTGTAACAGTCACTACATGCACTACAGTAACAGTCACTACACACACTACAGTAACAGTCACTACACACACTACAGTAACAGTCACTACACACACTACTGTAACAGTCACTACACACTACTGTAACAGTCACTACACACACTACAGTAACAGTCACTACACACACACTACTGTAACAGTCACTACAAACACTACTGTAACAGTCACTACACACACTACTGTAACAGTCACTACACACACACTTCTGTAACAGTCATTACACACACACTACTGCAACAGTCACTACACACTCTACTATAACAGTCACTACACACACAACTGTAACAGTCACTACACACAGTACAGTAACAGTCACTACACACACTACTGTAACCGTCACTACACACACTACTGTAACAGTCACTACACACACACTTCTGTAACAGTCACTACACACGTACTACTGCAACAGTCACTACACACTCTACTATAACAGTCACTACACACACAACTGTAACAGTCACTACACACAGTTCTGTAACAGTCACTACACACGCTAATGTTACAGTCACCACACACCCTACTGTAAAAGTCACTACAGACACTTCTGTAACAGTCACTACACAGTACAATAACAGTCGCTACACACACTACAGTATCAGTTAGTAAACACACTACTGTAACAGTCACTACACACACTACTATAACAGTCACTACACACTACTGTAACAGTCACTACACACACTACTGTAACAGTCACTATACACACTACTGTAACAGTCACTATACACACTACTGTAACAGTCACTACACAGTACTGTAACAGTCACTACACACAGTACTGTAATAGTCACTACACACACTACTGTAACAGTCACTACACACACTACTGTAACAGTCACTACACACACTACTGTAACCGTCACTACACACACTACTGTAACAGTCACTACACACACTACTGTAACAGTCACTACACACACTACTGTAACAGTCACTACACACACTACTGTAACAGTCACTACACACACTTCTGTAAGTCACTACTCACACTTCTGTAACAGTCACTATACACTACTGTAACAGTCACTACACACACTAATGTAACAGTCACTACACACACTACTGTAACAGTCACTACACACACTACTTTAACAGTCACTATACACACTAGTGTAACAGTCACTACACACACTACTGTAACAGTCACTACCTCAGTACTCAAACAGTCACTACACACAATACTGTAACAGTCACTATACACACTACTGTAACAGCCACTACCCACACTACTGTAACAGTCACTACACAGTACTGTAACTCTCACTACACAGTACTGTAACTGTCACTACACACACTACTGTAACAGTCACTACATACACTTTTGTAACAGTCACTACACACTACTGTAACAGTCACTACACACACTGCAGTAACAGTCACTAAACACACACTACTGTAAGTCACTACAGACTACTGTAACAGTCACTACACAGACTACAGTAACAGTCACTACTCACTACTGTAACAGTCACTACACACTACTGTAACAGCCACTACACACACTACTGTAACAGTCACTACACAGTATTGTAACTGTCACTACACACACTACTGTAACAGTCACAACATACACTATTGTAACAGTCACTACACACTACTGTAACAGTCACTACACACACTACAGTAACCGTCACTACACACACACTACTGCAACAGTCACTACAGACTACTGTAACAGTCACTACACACACTACAGTAACAGTCACTACTCACTACTGTAACAGTCACTACACACTACTGTAACAGTCACTACACACACTACAGTAACAGTCACTACACACTCTACAGTAACAGTCACTACTGTAACAGTCACTACACACACTACAGTAACAGTCACTACTGTAACAGTCACTACACATACTACAGTAACAGTCACTACACACTCTACAGTAACAGTCACTACTGTAACAGTCACTACACAATCTACAGTAACAGTCACTACTGTAACAGTCACTACACACTCTACAGTAACAGTCACTACAAACTCTACAGTAACAGTCACTAGTGTAACAGTCACTACACACTCTACAGTAACAGTCACTACTGTAACAGTCACTACACACTGTACAGTAACAGTCACTACTGTAACAGTCACTACACACACTACAGTAACAGTCACTACACACTCTACAGTAACAGTCACTACTGTAACAGTCACTACACACTCTACAGTAACAGTCACTACTGTAACAGTTACTACACACTCTACAGTAACAGTCACTACACACTCTACAGTAACAGTCACTACTGTAACAGTCACTACACACACTACAGTAACAGTCACTACACACACTACTGTAACAGTCACTACACACTAATGTAAAAGTCACTACACACACTACAGTAACAGTCTCTACACACACTACAGTAACAGTCACTACACACTCTACAGTATCAGTCACTACACACACTACTGTAACAGTCACTACACACTACTGTAACAGTCACTACACACACTACAGAAACAGTCACTACACACACTACTGTATCAGTCTCTACACACACTACAGTAACAGTCACTACACACTCTACAGTAACAGTCACTACACACACTACAGTAACCGTCACTACACACACACTACTGTAACAGTCACTACAGACTACTGTAACAGTCACTACACACACTACAGTAACAGTCACTACTCACTACTGTAACAGTCACTACACACTACTGTAACAGTCACTACACACACTACAGTTACAGTCACTACACACTCTACAGTAACAGTCACTACTGTAACAGTCACTACACACACTACAGTAACCGTCACTACACACACACTACTGTAACAGTCACTACAGACTACTGTAACAGTCACTACACACACTACAGTAACAGTCACTACTCACTACTGTAACAGTCACTACACACTACTGTAACAGTCACTACACACACTACAGTTACAGTCACTACACACACTACAGTAACAGTCACTACACACACTACTGTATCAGTCTCTACACACACTACAGTAACAGTCACTACACACTCTACAGTAACAGTCACTACACACACTACTGTAACAGTCACTACACACACTACTGTAACAGTCACTACATGCACTACAGTAACAGTCACTACACACACTACAGTAACAGTCACTACACACACTACAGTAACAGTCACTACACACACTACTGTAACAGTCACTACACACTACTGTAACAGTCACTACACACACTACAGTAACAGTCACTACACACACTACAGTAACAGTCACTACACACTCTACTGTAACAGTCACTACACACACTACTGTAACAGTCACTACACACACTACTGTAACAGTCACTACACACACTACTGTAACAGTCACTACACACACTACAGTAACAGTCACTACACACTCTACAGTAACAGTCACTACTGTAACAGTCACTACACACTCTACAGTAACAGTCACTACACACTCTACAGTAACAGTCACTACAAACTCTACAGTAACATTCACTAGTGTAACAGTCACTACACACTCTACAGTAACAGTCACTACTGTAACAGTCACTACACAATGTACAGTAACAGTCACTACTGTAACAGTCACTACACACTACAGTAACAGTCACTACACACTCTACAGTAACAGTCACTACTGTAACAGTCACTACACACTCTACAGTAACAGTCACTACTGTAACAGTTACTACACACTCTACAGTAACAGTCACTACACACTCTACAGTAACAGTCACTACTGTAACAGTCACTACACACACTACAGTAACAGTCACTACACACACTACTGTAACAGTCACTACACACTACTGTAACAGTCACTACACACACTACAGTAACAGTCTCTACACACACTACAGTAACAGTCACTACACACTCTACAGTAACAGTCACTACACACACTACTGTAACAGTCACTACACACTACTGTAACAGTCACTACACACACTACAGTAACAGTCACTACACTCACTACTGTATCAGTCTCTACACACACTACAGTAACAGTCACTACACACTCTACAGTAACAGTCACTACACACACTACTGTAACAGTCACTACACACACTACAGTAACAGTCACTACACACTCTACAGTAACAGTCACTACTGTAACAGTCACTACACACTCTACAGTAACAGTCACTACACACTCTACAGTAACAGTCACTACAAACTCTACAGTAACATTCACTAGTGTAACAGTCACTACACACTCTACAGTAACAGTCACTACTGTAACAGTCACTACACACTGTACAGTAACAGTCACTACTGTAACAGTCACTACACACACTACAGTAACAGTCACTACACACTCTACAGTAACAGTCAGTACTGTAACAGTCACTTCACACTCTACAGTAACAGTCACTACTGTAACAGTTACTACACACTCTACAGTAACAGTCACTACACACTCTACAGTAACAGTCACTACTGTAACAGTCACTACACACACTACAGTAACAGTCACTACACACACTACTGTAACAGTCACTACACACTACTGTAACAGTCACTACACACACTACAGTAACAGTCTCTACACACACTACAGTAACAGTCACTACACACTCTACAGTAACAGTCACTACACACACTACTGTAACAGTCACTACACACTACTGTAACAGTCACTACACACACTACAGTAACAGTCACTACACACACTACTGTATCAGTCTCTACACACACTACAGTAACAGTCACTACACACTCTACAGTAACAGTCACTACACACACTACTGTAACAGTCACTACACACACTACTGTAACAGTCACTACATGCACTACAGTAACAGTCACTACACACACTACAGTAACAGTCACTACACACACTACAGTAACAGTCACTACACACACTACTGTAACAGTCACTACACACTACTGTAACAGTCACTACACACACTACAGTAACAGTCACTACACACACACTACTGTAACAGTCACTACAAACACTACTGTAACAGTCACTACACACACTACTGTAACAGTCACCACACACACACTTCTGTAACAGTCATTACACACACACTACTGCAACAGTCACTACACACTCTACTATAACAGTCACTACACACACAACTGTAACAGTCACTACACACAGTACTGTAACAGTCACTTCACACACTACTGTAACCGTCACTACACACACTACTGTAACAGTCACTACACACACACTTCTGTAACAGTCACTACACACGTACTACTGCAACAGTCACTACACACTCTACTATAACAGTCACTACACACACAACTGTAACAGTCACTACACACAGTACTGTAACAGTCACTACACACGCTAATGTTACAGTCACCACACACCCTACTGTAAAAGTCACTACAGACACTTCTGTAACAGTCACTACACAGTACAATAACAGTCGCTACACACACTACAGTATCAGTTACTAAACACACTACTGTAACAGTCACTACACACACTACTATAACAGTCACTACACACTACTGTAACAGTCACTACACACACTACTGTAACAGTCACTATACACACTACTGTAACAGTCACTATACACACTACTGTAACAGTCACTACACAGTACTGTAACAGTCACTACACACAGTACTGTAATAGTCACTACACACACTACTGTAACAGTCACTACACACACTACTGTAACAGTCACTACACACACTACTGTAACCGTCACTACACACACTACTGTAACAGTCACTACACACACTACTGTAACAGTCACTACACACACTACTGTAACAGTCACTACACACACTACTGTAACAGTCACTACACACACTTCTGTAAGTCACTACTCACACTACTGTAACAGTCACTATACACTACTGTAACAGTCACTACACACACTACTGTAACAGTCACTACACACACTACTGTAACAGTCACTACACACACTACTTTAACAGTCACTATACACACTAGTGTAACAGTCACTACACACACTACTGTAACAGTCACTACCTCAGTACTCAAACAGTCACTACACACAATACTGTAACAGTCACTATACACACTACTGTAACAGCCACTACCCACACTACTGTAACAGTCACTACACAGTACTGTAACTCTCACTACACAGTACTGTAACTGTCACTACACACACTACTGTAACAGTCACTACATACACTTTTGTAACAGTCACTACACACTACTGTAACAGTCACTACACACACTGCAGTAACAGTCACTAAACACACACTACTGTAAGTCACTACAGACTACTGTAACAGTCACTACACAGACTACAGTAACAGTCACTACTCACTACTGTAACAGTCACTACACACTACTGTAACAGCCACTACACACACTACTGTAACAGTCACTACACAGTATTGTAACTGTCACTACACACACTACTGTAACAGTCACAACATACACTATTGTAACAGTCACTACACACTACTGTAACAGTCACTACACACACTACAGTAACCGTCACTACACACACACTACTGTAACAGTCACTACAGACTACTGTAACAGTCACTACACACACTACAGTAACATTCACTACTCTCTACTGTAACAGTCACTACACACTACTGTAACAGTCACTACACACACTACAGTTACAGTCACTACACACTCTACAGTAACAGTCACTACTGTAACAGTCACTACACACACTACAGTAACAGTCACTACTGTAACAGTCACTACACACACTACAGTAACAGTCACTACACACTCTACAGTAACAGTCACTACTGTAACAGTCACTACACACTCTACAGTAACAGTCACTACTGTAACAGTCACTACACACTCTACAGTAACAGTCACTACAAACTCTACAGTAACATTCACTAGTGTAACAGTCACTACACACTCTTCAGTAACAGTCACTACTGTAACAGTCACTACACACTGTACAGTAACAGTCACTACTGTAACAGTCACTACACACACTACAGTAACAGTCACTACACACTCTACAGTAACAGTCACTACTGTAACAGTCACTACACACTCTACAGTAACAGTCACTACTGTAACAGTTACTACACACTCTACAGTAACAGTCACTACACACTCTACAGTAACAGTCACTACTGTAACAGTCACTGCACACACTACAGTAACAGTCACTACAAACAGTACTGTAACAGTCACTACACACTACTGTAACAGTCACTACACACACTACAGTAACAGTCTCTACACACACTACAGTAACAGTCACTACACACTCTACAGTAACAGTCACTACACACACTACTGTAACAGTCACTACACACACTACTGTAACAGTCACTACATGCACTACAGTAACAGTCACTACACACACTACAGTAACAGTCACTACACACACTACAGTAACAGTCACTACACACACTACTGTAACAGTCACTACACACTACTGTAACAGTCACTACACACACTACAGTAACAGTCACTACACACACACTACTGTAACAGTCACTACAAACACTACTGTAACAGTCACTACACACACTACTGTAACAGTCACTACACACACACTTCTGTAACAGTCATTACACACACACTACTGCAACAGTCACTACACACTCTACTATAACAGTCATTACACACACAACTGTAACAGTCACTACACACAGTACTGTAACAGTCACTACACACGCTACTGTTACAGTCACCACACACCCTACTGTAACAGTCACTACAGATACTTCTGTAACAGTCACTACACAGTACTGTAACAGTCGCTACACACACTACAGTATCAGTTACTAAACACACTACTGTAACAGTCACTACACACAATACTATAACAGTCACTACACACTACTGTAACAGTCACTACACACACTACTGTAACAGTCACTATACACACTACTGTAACAGTCACTATACACACTACTGTAACAGTCACTACACAGTACTGTAACAGTCACTACACACAGTACTGTAACAGTCACTACACACAGTACTGTAACAGTCACTACACACACTACTGTAACCGTCACTACACACACTACTGTAACAGTCACTACACACACTACTGTAACAGTCACTACACACACTACTGTAACAGTCACTACACACACTACTGTAACAGTCACTACACACACTTCTGTAAGTCACTACTCACACTACTGTAACAGTCACTATACACTACTGTAACAGTCACTACACACACTACTGTAACAGTCACTACACACACTACTGTAACAGTCACTACACACACTACTTTAACAGTCACTATACACACTAGTGTAACAGTCACTACACACACTACTGTAACAGTCACTACCTCAGTACTAAAACAGTCACTACACACAATACTGTAACAGTCACTATACACACTACTGTAACAGCCACTACCCACACTACTGTAACAGTCACTACACAGTACTGTAACTGTCACTACACACACTACTGTAACAGTCACTACATACACTTTTGTAACAGTCACTACACACTACTGTAACAGTCACTACACACACTGCAGTAACAGTCACTAAACACACACTACTGTAAGTCATTACAGACTACTGTAACAGTCACTACACAGACTACAGTAACAGTCACTACTCACTACTGTAACAGTCACTACACACTACTGTAACAGCCACTACACACACTACTGTAACAGTCACTACACAGTATTGTAACTGTCACTACACACACTACTGTAACAGTCACAACATACACTATTGTAACAGTCACTACACACTACTGTAACAGTCACTACATACACTACAGTAACCGTCACTACACACACACTACTGCAACAGTCACTACAGACTACTGTAACAGTCACTACACACACTACAGTAACAGTCACTACTCACTACTGTAACAGTCACTACACACTACTGTAACAGTCACTACACACACTACAGTAACAGTCACTACACACTCTACAGTAACAGTCACTACTGTAACAGTCACTACACACACTACAGTAACAGTCACTACTGTAACAGTCACTACACATACTACAGTAACAGTCACTACACACTCTACAGTAACAGCCACTACTGTAACAGTCACTACACAATCTACAGTAACAGTCACTACTGTAACAGTCACTACACACTCTACAGTAACAGTCACTACAAACTCTACAGTAACAGTCACTAGTGTAACAGTCACTACACACTCTACAGTAACAGTCACTACTGTAACAGTCACTACACACTGTACAGTAACAGTCACTACTGTAACAGTCACTACACACACTACAGTAACAGTCACTACACACTCTACAGTAACAGTCACTACTGTAACAGTCACTACACACTCTACAGTAACAGTCACTACTGTAACAGTTACTACACACTCTACAGTAACAGTCACTACACACTCTACAGTAACAGTCACTACTGTAACAGTTACTACACACTCTACAGTAACAGTCACTACACACTCTACAGTAACAGTCACTACTGTAACAGTCACTACACACACTACAGTAACAGTCACTACACACACTACTGTAACAGTCACTACACACTAATGTAACAGTCACTACACACACTACAGTAACAGTCTCTACACACACTACAGTAACAGTCACTACACACTCTACAGTAACAGTCACTATACACACTAGTGTAACAGTCACTACACACACTACTGTAACAGTCACTACACACACTACAGTAACAGTCACTACACACTCTACAGTAACAGTCACTACTGTAACAGTCACTACACACTCTACAGTAACAGTCACTACACACTCTACAGTAACAGTCACTACAAACTCTACAGTAACATTCACTAGTGTAACAGTCACTACACACTCTACAGTAACAGTCACTACTGTAACAGTCACTACACAATGTACAGTAACAGTCACTACTGTAACAGTCACTACACACTACAGTAACAGTCACTACACACTCTACAGTAACAGTCACTACTGTAACAGTCACTACACACTCTACAGTAACAGTCACTACTGTAACAGTTACTACACACTCTACAGTAACAGTCACTACACACTCTACAGTAACAGTCACTACTGTAACAGTCACTACACACACTACAGTAACAGTCACTACACACACTACTGTAACAGTCACTACACACTACTGTAACAGTCACTACACACACTACAGTAACAGTCTCTACACACACTACAGTAACAGTCACTACACACTCTACAGTAACAGTCACTACACACACTACTGTAACAGTCACTACACACTACTGTAACAGTCACTACACACACTACAGTAACAGTCACTACACGCACTACTGTATCAGTCTCTACACACACTACAGTAACAGTCACTACACACTCTACAGTAACAGTCACTACACACACTACTGTAACAGTCACTACACACACTACAGTAACAGTCACTACACACTCTACAGTAACAGTCACTACTGTAACAGTCACTACACACTCTACAGTAACAGTCACTACACACTCTACAGTAACAGTCACTACAAACTCTACAGTAACATTCACTAGTGTAACAGTCACTACACACTCTACAGTAACAGTCACTACTGTAACAGTCACTACACACTGTACAGTAACAGTCACTACTGTAACAGTCACTACACACACTACAGTAACAGTCACTACACACTCTACAGTAACAGTCACTACTGTAACAGTCACTACACACTCTACAGTAACAGTCACTACTGTAACAGTTACTACACACTCTACAGTAACAGTCACTACACACTCTACAGTAACAGTCACTACTGTAACAGTCACTACACACACTACAGTAACAGTCACTACACACACTACTGTAACAGTCACTACACACTACTGTAACAGTCACTACACACACTACAGTAACAGTCTCTACACACACTACAGTAACAGTCACTACACACTCTACAGTAACAGTCACTACACACACTACTGTAACAGTCACTACACACTACTGTAACAGTCACTACACACACTACAGTAACAGTCACTACACACACTATTGTATCAGTCTCTACACACACTACATTAACAGTCACTACACACTCTACAGTAACAGTCACTACACACACTACTGTAACAGTCACTACACACACTACTGTAACAGTCACTACATGCACTACAGTAACAGTCACTACACACACTACAGTAACAGTCACTACACACACTACAGTAACAGTCACTACACACACTACTGTAACAGTCACTACACACTACTGTAACAGTCACTACACACACTACAGTAACAGTCACTACACACACACTACTGTAACAGTCACTACAAACACTACTGTAACAGTCACTACACACACTACTGTAACAGTCACTACACACACACTTCTGTAACAGTCATTACACACACACTACTGCAACAGTCACTACACACTCTACTATAACAGTCACTACACACACAACTGTAACAGTCACTACACACAGTACTGTAACAGTCACTTCACACACTACTGTAACCGTCACTACACACACTACTGTAACAGTCACTACACACACACTTCTGTAACAGTCACTACACACGTACTACTGCAACAGTCACTACACACTCTACTATAACAGTCACTACACACACAACTGTAACAGTCACTACACACAGTACTGTAACAGTCACTTCACACACTACTGTAACCGTCACTACACACACTACTGTAACAGTCACTACACACACACTTCTGTAACAGTCACTACACAGTACAATAACAGTCGCTACACACACTACAGTATCAGTTACTAAACACACTACTGTAACAGTCACTACACACACTACTATAACAGTCACTACACACTACTGTAACAGTCACTACACACACTACTGTAACAGTCACTATACACACTACTGTAACAGTCACTATACACACTACTGTAACAGTCACTACACAGTACTGTAACAGTCACTACACACAGTACTGTAATAGTCACTACACACACTACTGTAACAGTCACTACACACACTACTGTAACAGTCACTACACACACTACTGTAACCGTCACTACACACACTACTGTAACAGTCACTACACACACTACTGTAACAGTCACTACACACACTACTGTAACAGTCACTACACACACTACTGTAACAGTCACTACACACACTTCTGTAAGTCACTACTCACACTACTGTAACAGTCACTATACACTACTGTAACAGTCACTACACACACTACTGTAACAGTCACTACACACACTACTGTAACAGTCACTACACACACTACTTTAACAGTCACTATACACACTAGTGTAACAGTCACTACACACACTACTGTAACAGTCACTACCTCAGTACTCAAACAGTCACTACACACAATACTGTAACAGTCACTATACACACTACTGTAACAGCCACTACCCACACTACTGTAACAGTCACTACACAGTACTGTAACTCTCACTACACAGTACTGTAACTGTCACTACACACACTACTGTAACAGTCACTACATACACTTTTGTAACAGTCACTACACACTACTGTAACAGTCACTACACACACTGCAGTAACAGTCACTAAACACACACTACTGTAAGTCACTACAGACTACTGTAACAGTCACTACACAGACTACAGTAACAGTCACTACTCACTACTGTAACAGTCACTACACACTACTGTAACAGCCACTACACACACTACTGTAACAGTCACTACACAGTATTGTAACTGTCACTACACACACTACTGTAACAGTCACAACATACACTATTGTAACAGTCACTACACACTACTGTAACAGTCACTACACACACTACAGTAACCGTCACTACACACACACTACTGTAACAGTCACTACAGACTACTGTAACAGTCACTACACACACTACAGTAACATTCACTACTCACTACTGTAACAGTCACTACACACTACTGTAACAGTCACTACACACACTACAGTTACAGTCACTACACACTCTACAGTAACAGTCACTACTGTAACAGTCACTACACACACTACAGTAACAGTCACTACTGTAACAGTCACTACACACACTATAGTAACAGTCACTACACACTCTACAGTAACAGTCACTACTGTAACAGTCACTACACACTCTACAGTAACAGTCACTACTGTAACAGTCACTACACACTCTACAGTAACAGTCACTACAAACTCTACAGTAACATTCACTAGTGTAACAGTCACTACACACTCTTCAGTAACAGTCACTACTGTAACAGTCACTACACACTGTACAGTAACAGTCACTACTGTAACAGTCACTACACACACTACAGTAACAGTCACTACACACTCTACAGTAACAGTCACTACTGTAACAGTCACTACACACTCTACAGTAACAGTCACTACTGTAACAGTTACTACACACTCTACAGTAACAGTCACTACACACTCTACAGTAACAGTCACTACTGTAACAGTCACTACACACACTACAGTAACAGTCACTACACACAGTACTGTAACAGTCACTACACACTACTGTAACAGTCACTACACACACTACAGTAACAGTCTCTACACACACTACAGTAACAGTCACTACACACTCTACAGTAACAGTCACTACACACACTACTGTAACAGTCACTACACACACTACTGTAACAGTCACTACATGCACTACAGTAACAGTCACTACACACACTACAGTAACAGTCACTACACACACTACAGTAACAGTCACTACACACACTACTGTAACAGTCACTACACACTACTGTAACAGTCACTACACACACTACAGTAACAGTCACTACACACACACTACTGTAACAGTCACTACAAACACTACTGTAACAGTCACTACACACACTACTGTAACAGTCACTACACACACACTTCTGTAACAGTCATTACACACACACTACTGCAACAGTCACTACACACTCTACTATAACAGTCACTACACACACAACTGTAACAGTCACTACACACAGTACTGTAACAGTCACTACACACGCTACTGTTACAGTCACCACACACCCTACTGTAACAGTCACTACAGACACTTCTGTAACAGTCACTACACAGTACTGTAACAGTCGCTACACACACTACAGTATCAGTTACTAAACACACTACTGTAACAGTCTCTACACACAATACTATAACAGTCACTACACACTACTGTAACAGTCACTACACACACTACTGTAACAGTCACTATACACACTACTGTAACAGTCACTATACACACTACTGTAACAGTCACTACACAGTACTGTAACAGTCACTACACACAGTACTGTAACAGTCACTACACACAGTACTGTAACAGTCACTACACACACTACTGTAACCGTCACTACACACACTACTGTAACAGTCACTACACACACTACTGTAACAGTCACTACACACACTACTGTAACAGTCACTACACACACTACTGTAACAGTCACTACACACACTTCTGTAAGTCACTACTCACACTACTGTAACAGTCACTATACACTACTGTAACAGTCACTACACACACTACTGTAACAGTCACTACACACACTACTGTAACAGTCACTACACACACTACTTTAACAGTCACTATACACACTAGTGTAACAGTCACTACACACACTACTGTAACAGTCACTACCTCAGTACTAAAACAGTCACTACACACAATACTGTAACAGTCACTATACACACTACTGTAACAGCCACTACCCACACTACTGTAACAGTCACTACACAGTACTGTAACTGTCACTACACACACTACTGTAACAGTCACTACATACACTTTTGTAACAGTCACTACACACTACTGTAACAGTCACTACACACACTGCAGTAACAGTCACTAAACACACACTACTGTAAGTCATTACAGACTACTGTAACAGTCACTACACAGACTACAGTAACAGTCACTACTCACTACTGTAACAGTCACTACACACTACTGTAACAGCCACTACACACACTACTGTAACAGTCACTACACAGTATTGTAACTGTCACTACACACACTACTGTAACAGTCACAACATACACTACAGTAACCGTCACTACACACACACTACTGCAACAGTCACTACAGACTACTGTAACAGTCACTACACATACTACAGTAACAGTCACTACTCACTACTGTAACAGTCACTACACACTACTGTAACAGTCACTACACACACTACAGTAACAGTCACTACACACTCTACAGTAACAGTCACTACTGTAACAGTCACTACACACACTACAGTAACAGTCACTACTGTAACAGTCACTACACATACTACAGTAACAGTCACTACACACTCTACAGTAACAGCCACTACTGTAACAGTCACTACACAATCTACAGTAACAGTCACTACTGTAACAGTCACTACACACTCTACAGTAACAGTCACTACAAACTCTACAGTAACAGTCACTAGTGTAACAGTCACTACACACTCTACAGTAACAGTCACTACTGTAACAGTCACTACACACTGTACAGTAACAGTCACTACTGTAACAGTCACTACACACACTACAGTAACAGTCACTACACACTCTACAGTAACAGTCACTACTGTAACAGTCACTACACACTCTACAGTAACAGTCACTACTGTAACAGTTACTACACACTCTACAGTAACAGTCACTACACACTCTACAGTAACAGTCACTACTGTAACAGTCACTACACACACTACAGTAACAGTCACTATACACACTAGTGTAACAGTCACTACACACACTACTGTAACAGTCACTACCTCAGTACTAAAACAGTCACTACACACAATACTGTAACAGTCACTATACACACTACTGTAACACCCACTACCCACACTACTGTAACAGTCACTACACAGTACTGTAACTGTCACTACACAGTACTGTAACTGTCACTACACACACTACTGTAACAGTCACTACATACACTTTTGTAACAGTCACTACACACTACTGTAACAGTCACTACACACACTGCAGTAACAGTCACTAAACACACACTACTGTAAGTCACTACAGACTACTGTAACAGTCACTACACAGACTACAGTAACAGTCACTACTCACTACTGTAACAGTCACTACACACTACTGTAACAGCCACTACACACACTACTGTAACAGTCACTACACAGTATTGTAACTGTCACTACACACACTACTGTAACAGTCACAACATACACTATTGTAACAGTCACTACACACTACTGTAACAGTCACTACACACACTACAGTAACCGTCACTACACACACACTACTGTAACAGTCACTACAGACTACTGTAACAGTCACTACACACACTACAGTAACAGTCACTACTCACTACTGTAACAGTCACTACACACTACTGTAACAGCCACTACACACACTACAGTAACAGTCACTACACACTCTACAGTAACAGTCACTACTGTAACAGTCACTACACACACTACAGTAACAGTCACTACTGTAACAGTCACTACACACACTACAGTAACAGTCACTACACACTCTACAGTAACAGTCACTACTGTAACAGTCACTACACACTCTACAGTAACAGTCACTACTGTAACAGTCACTACACACTCTACAGTAACAGTCACTACAAACTCTACAGTAACATTCACTAGTGTAACAGTCACTACACACTCTACAGTAACAGTCACTACTGTAACAGTCACTACACACTGTACAGTAACAGTCACTACTGTAACAGTCACTACACACACTACAGTAACAGTCACTACACACTCTACAGTAACAGTCACTACTGTAACAGTCACTACACACTCTACAGTAACAGTCACTACTGTAACAGTTACTACACACTCTACAGTAACAGTCACTACACACTCTACAGTAACAGTCACTACTGTAACAGTCACTACACACACTACAGTAACAGTCACTACACACACTACTGTAACAGTCACTACACACTACTGTAACAGTCACTACACACACTACAGTAACAGTCTCTACACACACTACAGTAACAGTCACTACACACTCTACAGTAACAGTCACTACACACACTACTGTAACAGTCACTACACACTACTGTAACAGTCACTACACACACTACAGTAACAGTCACTACACACACTACTGTATCAGTCTCTACACACACTACAGTAACAGTCACTACACACTCTACAGTAACAGTCACTACACACACTACTGTAACAGTCACTACACACACTACTGTAACAGTCACTACATGCACTACAGTAACAGTCACTACACACACTACAGTAACAGTCACTACACACACTACAGTAACAGTCACTACACACACTACTGTAACAGTCACTACACACTACTGTAACAGTCACTACACACACTACAGTAACAGTCACTACACACACACTACTGTAACAGTCACTACAAACACTACTGTAACAGTCACTACACACACTACTGTAACAGTCACTACACACACACTTCTGTAACAGTCATTACACACACACTACTGCAACAGTCACTACACACTCTACTATAACAGTCACTACACACACAACTGTAACAGTCACTACACACAGTACTGTAACAGTCACTACACACACTACTGTAACCGTCACTACACACACTACTGTAACAGTCACTACACACACACTTCTGTAACAGTCACTACACACATACTACTGCAACAGTCACTACACACTCTACTATAACTGTCACTACACACACAACTGTAACAGTCACTACACACAGTACTGTAACAGTCACTACACACGCTACTGTTACAGTCACCACACACCCTACTGTAACAGTCACTACAGACACTTCTGTAACAGTCACTACACAGTACTGTAACAGTCGCTACACACACTACAGTATCAGTTACTAAACACACTACTGTAACAGTCACTACACACACTACTATAACAGTCACTACACACTACTGTAACAGTCACTAAACACACTACTGTAACAGTCACTATACACACTACTGTAACAGTCACTATACACACTACTGTAACAGTCACTACACAGTACTGTAACAGTCACTACACACAGTACTGTAACAGTCACTACACACACTACTGTAACAGTCACTACACACACTACTGTAACAGTCACTACACACACTACTGTAACCGTCACTACACACACTACTGTAACAGTCACTACACACACTACTGTAACAGTCACTACACACACTACTGTAACAGTCACTACACACACTACTGTAACAGTCACTACACACACTTCTGTAAGTCACTACTCACACTACTGTAACAGTCACTATACACTACTGTAACAGTCACTACACACACTACTGTAACAGTCACTGCACACACTACTGTAACAGTCACTACACACACTACTTTAACAGTCACTATACACACTAGTGTAACAGTCACTACACACACTACTGTAACAGTCACTACCTCAGTACTAAAACAGTCACTACACACAATACTGTTACAGTCACTATACACACTACTGTAACAGCCACTACCCACACTACTGTAACAGTCACTACACAGTACTGTAACTGTCACTACACACACTACTGTAACAGTCACTACATACACTTTTGTAACAGTCACTACACACTACTGTAACAGTCACTACACACACTGCAGTAACAGTCACTAAACACACACTACTGTAAGTCATTTCAGACTACTGTAACAGTCACTACACAGACTACAGTAACAGTCACTACTCACTACTGTAACAGTCACTACACACTACTGTAACAGCCACTACACACACTACTGTAACAGTCACTACACAGTATTGTAACTGTCACTACACACACTACTGTAACAGTCACAACATACACTATTGTAACAGTCACTACACACTACTGTAACAGTCACTACACACACTACAGTAACCGTCACTACACACACACTACTGCAACAGTCACTACAGACTACTGTAACAGTCACTACACACACTACAGTAACAGTCACTACTCACTACTGTAACAGTCACTACACACTACTGTAACAGTCACTACACACACTACAGTAACAGTCACTACACACTCTACAGTAACAGTCACTACTGTAACAGTCACTACACACACTACAGTAACAGTCACTACTGTAACAGTCACTACACATACTACAGTAACAGTCACTACACACTCTACAGTAACAGTCACTACTGTAATAGTCACTACACAATCTACAGTAACAGTCACTACTGTAACAGTCACTACACACTCTACAGTAACAGTCACTACAAACTCTACAGTAACAGTCACTAGTGTAACAGTCACTACACACTCTACAGTAACAGTCACTACTGTAACAGTCACTACACACTGTACAGAAACAGTCACTACTGTAACAGTCACTACACACACTACAGTAACAGTCACTACACACTCCACAGTAACAGTCACTACTGTAACAGTCACTACACACTCTACAGTAACAGTCACTACTGTAACAGTTACTACACACTCTACAGTAACAGTCACTACACATTCTACAGTAACAGTCACTACTGTAACAGTCACTACACACACTACAGTAACAGTCACTACACACACTACTGTAACAGTCACTACACACTAATGTAACAGTCACTACACACACTACAGTAACAGTCTCTACACACACTACAGTAACAGTCACTACACACTCTACAGTAACAGTCACTACACACACTACTGTAACAGTCACTACACACTACTGTAACAGTCACTACACACACTACAGTAACAGTCACTACACACACTACTGTATCAGTCTCTACACACACTACAGTAACAGTCACTACACACACTACAGTAACAGTCACTACACGCACTACTGTAACAGTCACTACACACACTACTGTAACAGTCACTACATGCACTACAGTAACAGTCACTACACACATTACAGTAACAGTCACTACACACACTACAGTAACAGTCACTACACACACTACTGTAACAGTCACTACACACTACTGTAACAGTCACTACACACACTACAGTAACAGTCACTACACACACTACAGTAACAGTCACTACACACACTACTGTAACAGTCACTACACACACTACTGTAACAGTCACTACACACACTACAGTAACAGTCACTACACACTCTACAGTAACAGTCACTACTGTAACAGTCACTACACACTCTACAGTAACAGTCACTACTGTAACAGTCACTACACACTCTACAGTAACAGTCACTACAAACTCTACAGTAACATTCACTAGTGTAACAGTCACTACACACTCTACAGTAACAGTCACTACTGTAACAGTCACTACACACTGTACAGTAACAGTCACTACTGTAACAGTCACTACACACACTACAGTAACAGTCACTACACACTCTACAGTAACAGTCAGTACTGTAACAGTCATTACACACTCTACAGTAACAGTCACTACTGTAACAGTTACTACACACTCTACAGTAACAGTCACTACACTCTCTACAGTAACAGTCACTACTGTAACAGTCACTACACACACTACAGTAACAGTCACTACACACACTACTGTAACAGTCACTACACACTACTGTAACAGTCACTACACACACTACAGTAACAGTCTCTACACACACTACAGTAACAGTCACTACACACTCTACAGTAACAGTCACTACACACACTACTGTAACAGTCACTACACACTACTGTAACAGTCACTACACACACTACAGTAACAGTCACCACACACACTACTGTATCAGTCTCTACACACACTACAGTAACAGTCACTACACACTCTACAGTAACAGTCACTACACACACTACTGTAACAGTCACTACACACACTACTGTAACAGTCACTACATGCACTACAGTAACAGTCACTACACACACTACAGTAACAGTCACTACACACACTACAGTAACAGTCACTACACACACTACTGTAACAGTCACTACACACTACTGTAACAGTCACTACACACACTACAGTAACAGTCACTACACACACACTACTGTAACAGTCACTACAAACACTACTGTAACAGTCACTACACACACTACTGTAACAGTCACTACACACACACTTCTGTAACAGTCATTACACACACACTACTGCAACAGTCACTACACACTCTACTATAACAGTCACTACACACACAACTGTAACAGTCACTACACACAGTACTGTAACAGTCACTACACACACTACTGTAACCGTCACTACAAACACTACTGTAACAGTCACTACACACACACTTCTGTAACAGTCACTACACACATACTACTGCAACAGTCACTACACACTCTACTATAACAGTCACTACACACACAACTGTAACAGTCACTACACACAGTACTGTAACAGTCACTACACACGCTACTGTTACAGTCACCACACACCCTACTGTAACAGTCACTACAGACACTTCTGTAACAGTCACTACACAGTACTGTAACAGTCGCTACACACACTACAGTATCAGTTACTAAACACACTACTGTAACAGTCACTACACACACTACTATAACAGTCACTACACACTACTGTAACAGTCACTACACACACTACTGTAACAGTCACTATACACACTACTGTAACAGTCACTATACACACTACTGTAACAGTCACTACACAGTACTGTAACAGTCACTACACACAGTACTGTAACAGTCACTACACGCACTACTGTAACAGTCACTACACACACTACTGTAACAGTCACTACACACACTACTGTAACCGTCACTACACACACTACTGTAACAGTCACTACACACACTACTGTAACAGTCACTACACACACTTCTGTAAGTCACTACTCACACTACTGTAACAGTCACTATACACTACTGTAACAGTCACTACACACACTACTGTAACAGTCACTGCACACACTACTGTAACAGTCACTACACACACTACTTTAACAGTCACTATACACACTAGTGTAACAGTCACTACACACACTACTGTAACAGTCACTACCTCAGTACTAAAACAGTCACTACACACAATACTGTAACAGTCACTATACACACTACTGTAACAGCCACTACCCACACTACTGTAACAGTCACTACACAGTACTGTAACTGTCACTACACACACTACTGTAACAGTCACTACATACACTTTTGTAACAGTCACTACACACTACTGTAACAGTCACTACACACACTGCAGAAACAGTCACTAAACACACACTACTGTAAGTCATTTCAGACTACTGTAACAGTCACTACACAGACTACAGTAACAGTCACTACTCACTACTGTAACAGTCACTACACACTACTGTAACAGCCACTACACACACTACTGTAACAGTCACTACACAGTATTGTAACTGTCACTACACACACTACTGTAACAGTCACAACATACACTATTGTAACAGTCACTACACACTACTGTAACAGTCACTACACACACTACAGTAACCGTCACTACACACACACTACTGCAACAGTCACTACAGACTACTGTAACAGTCACTACACACACTACAGTAACAGTCACTACTCACTACTGTAACAGTCACTACACACTACTGTAACAGTCACTACACACACTACAGTAACAGTCACTACACACTCTACAGTAACAGTCACTACTGTAACAGTCACTACACACACTACAGTAACAGTCACTACTGTAACAGTCACTACACATACTACAGTAACAGTCACTACACACTCTACAGTAACAGTCACTACTGTAACAGTCACTACACAATCTACAGTAAGAGTCACTACTGTAACAGTCACTACACACTCTACAGTAACAGACACTACAAACTCTACAGTAACAGTCACTAGTGTAACAGTCACTACACACTCTACAGTAACAGTCACTACTGTAACAGTCACTACACACTGTACAGTAACAGTCACTACTGTAACAGTCACTACACACACTACAGTAACAGTCACTACACACTCAACAGTAACAGTCACTACTGTAACAGTCACTACACACTCTACAGTAACAGTCACTACTGTAACAGTTACTACACACTCTACAGTAACAGTCACTACACATTCTACAGTAACAGTCACTACTGTAACAGTCACTACACACACTACAGTAACAGTCACTACACACACTACTGTAACAGTCACTACACACTAATGTAACAGTCACTACACACACTACAGTAACAGTCTCTACACACACTACAGTAACAGTCACTACACACTCTACAGTAACAGTCACTACACACACTACTGTAACAGTCACTACACACTACTGTAACAGTCACTACACACACTACAGTAACAGTCACTACACACACTACTGTATCAGTCTCTACACACACTACAGTAACAGTCACTACACACTCTACAGTAACAGTCACTACACGCACTACTGTAACAGTCACTACACACACTACTGTAACAGTCACTACATGCACTACAGTAACAGTCACTACACACATTACAGTAACAGTCACTACACACACTACAGTAACAGTCACTACACACACTACTGTAACAGTCACTACACACTACTGTAACAGTCACTACACACACTACAGTAACAGTCACTACACACACTACAGTAACAGTCACTACACACACTACTGTAACAGTCACTACACACACTACTGTAACAGTCACTACACACACTACAGTAACAGTCACTACACACTCTACAGTAACAGTCACTACTGTAACAGTCACTACACACTCTACAGTAACAGTCACTACTGTAACAGTCACTACACACTCTACAGTAACAGTCACTACAAACTCTACAGTAACATTCACTAGTGTAACAGTCACTACACACTCTACAGTAACAGTCACTACTGTAACAGTCACTACACACTGTACAGTAACAGTCACTACTGTAACAGTCACTACACACACTACAGTAACAGTCACTACACACTCTACAGTAACAGTCACTACTGTAACAGTCATTACACACTCTACAGTAACAGTCACTACTGTAACAGTTACTACACACTCTACAGTAACAGTCACTACACACTCTACAGTAACAGTCACTACTGTAACAGTCACTACACACACTACAGTAACAGTCACTACACACACTACTGTAACAGTCACTACACACTACTGTAACAGTCACTACACACACTACAGTAACAGTCTCTACACACACTACAGTAACAGTCACTACACACTCTACAGTAACAGTCACTACACACACTACTGTAACAGTCACTACACACTACTGTAACAGTCACTACACACACTACAGTAACAGTCACTACACACACTACTGTATCAGTCTCTACACACACTACAGTAACAGTCACTACACACTCTACAGTAACAGTCACTACACACACTACTGTAACAGTCACTACACACACTACTGTAACAGTCACTACATGCACTACAGTAACAGTCACTACACACACTACAGTAACAGCCACTACACACACTACAGTAACAGTCACTACACACACTACTGTAACAGTCACTACACACTACTGTAACAGTCACTACACACACTACAGTAACAGTCACTACACACACACTACTGTAACAGTCACTACAAACACTACTGTAACAGTCACTACACACATTACTGTAACAGTCACTACACACACACTTCTGTAACAGTCATTACACACACACTACTGCAACAGTCACTACACACTCTACTATAACAGTCACTACACACACATTTGTAACAGTCACTACACACAGTACTGTAACAGTCACTACACACACTACTGTAACCGTCACTACACACACTACTGTAACAGTCACTACACACACACTTCTGTAACAGTCACTACACACATACTACTGCAACAGTCACTACACACTCTACTATAACAGTCACTACACACACAACTGTAACAGTCACTACACACAGTACTGTAACAGTCACTACACACGCTACTGTTACAGTCACCACACACCCTACTGTAACAGTCACTACAGACACTTCTGTAACAGTCACTACACAGTACTGTAACAGTCGCTACACACACTACAGTATCAGTTACTAAACACACTACTGTAACAGTCACTACACACACTACTATAACAGTCACTACACACTACTGTAACAGTCACTACACACACTACTGTAACAGTCACTATACACACTACTGTAACAGTCACTATACACACTACTGTAACAGTCACTACACAGTACTGTAACAGTCACTACACACAGTACTGTAACAGTCACTACACACTAATGTAACAGTCACTACACACACTACAGTAACAGTCTCTACACACACTACAGTAACAGTCACTACACACTCTACAGTAACAGTCACTACACACACTACTGTAACAGTCACTACACACTACTGTAACAGTCACTACACACACTACAGTAACAGTCACTACACACACTACTGTATCAGTCTCTACACACACTACAGTAACAGTCACTACACACTCTACAGTAACAGTCACTACACGCACTACTGTAACAGTCACTACACACACTACTGTAACAGTCACTACATGCACTACAGTAACAGTCACTACACACATTACAGTAACAGTCACTACACACACTACAGTAACAGTCACTACACACACTACTGTAACAGTCACTACACACTACTGTAACAGTCACTACACACACTACAGTAACAGTCACTACACACACTACAGTAACAGTCACTACACACACTACTGTAACAGTCACTACACACACTACTGTAACAGTCACTACACACACTACAGTAACAGTCACTACACACTCTACAGTAACAGTCACTACTGTAACAGTCACTACACACTCTACAGTAACAGTCACTACTGTAACAGTCACTACACACTCTACAGTAACAGTCACTACAAACTCTACAGTAACATTCACTAGTGTAACAGTCACTACACACTCTACAGTAACAGTCACTACTGTAACAGTCACTACACACTGTACAGTAACAGTCACTACTGTAACAGTCACTACACACACTACAGTAACAGTCACTACACACTCTACAGTAACAGTCACTACTGTAACAGTCATTACACACTCTACAGTAACAGTCACTACTGTAACAGTTACTACACACTCTACAGTAACAGTCACTACACACTCTACAGTAACAGTCACTACTGTAACAGTCACTACACACACTACAGTAACAGTCACTACACACACTACTGTAACAGTCACTACACACTACTGTAACAGTCACTACACACACTACAGTAACAGTCTCTACACACACTACAGTAACAGTCACTACACACTCTACAGTAACAGTCACTACACACACTACTGTAACAGTCACTACACACTACTGTAACAGTCACTACACACACTACAGTAACAGTCACTACACACACTACTGTATCAGTCTCTACACACACTACAGTAACAGTCACTACACACTCTACAGTAACAGTCACTACACACACTACTGTAACAGTCACTACACACACTACTGTAACAGTCACTACATGCACTACAGTAACAGTCACTACACACACTACAGTAACAGCCACTACACACACTACAGTAACAGTCACTACACACACTACTGTAACAGTCACTACACACTACTGTAACAGTCACTACACACACTACAGTAACAGTCACTACACACACACTACTGTAACAGTCACTACAAACACTACTGTAACAGTCACTACACACATTACTGTAACAGTCACTACACACACACTTCTGTAACAGTCATTACACACACACTACTGCAACAGTCACTACACACTCTACTATAACAGTCACTACACACACATTTGTAACAGTCACTACACACAGTACTGTAACAGTCACTACACACACTACTGTAACCGTCACTACACACACTACTGTAACAGTCACTACACACACACTTCTGTAACAGTCACTACACACATACTACTGCAACAGTCACTACACACTCTACTATAACAGTCACTACACACACAACTGTAACAGTCACTACACACAGTACTGTAACAGTCACTACACACGCTACTGTTACAGTCACCACACACCCTACTGTAACAGTCACTACAGACACTTCTGTAACAGTCACTACACAGTACTGTAACAGTCGCTACACACACTACAGTATCAGTTACTAAACACACTACTGTAACAGTCACTACACACACTACTATAACAGTCACTACACACTACTGTAACAGTCACTACACACACTACTGTAACAGTCACTATACACACTACTGTAACAGTCACTATACACACTACTGTAACAGTCACTACACAGTACTGTAACAGTCACTACACACAGTACTGTAACAGTCACTACACACACTACTGTAACAGTCACTACACACACTACTGTAACAGTCACTACACACACTACTGTAACCGTCACTACACACACTACTGTAACAGTCACTACACACACTACTGTAACAGTCACTACACACACTACTGTAACAGTCACTACACACACTACTGTAACAGTCACTACACACACTTCTGTAAGTCACTACTCACACTACTGTAAAAGTCACTATACACTACTGTAACAGTCACTACACACACTACTGTAACAGTCACTACACACACTACTGTAACAGTCACTACACACACTACTTTAACAGTCACTATACACACTAGTGTAACAGTCACTACACACACTACTGTAACAGTCACTACCTCAGTACTAAAACAGTCACTACACACAATACTGTAACAGTCACTATACACACTACTGTAACAGCCACTACCCACACTACTGTAACAGTCACTGCACAGTACTGTAACTGTCACTACACACACTACTGTAACAGTCACTACATACACTTTTGTAACAGTCGCTACACACTACTGTAACAGTCACTACACACACTGCAGTAACAGTCACTAAACACACACTACTGTAAGTCATTACAGACTACTGTAACAGTCACTACACAGACTACAGTAACAGTCAATACTCACTACTGTAATAGTCACTACACACTACTGTAACAGCCACTACACACACTACTGTATCAGTCACTACACAGTATTGTAACTGTCACTACACACACTACTGTAACAGTCACAACATACACTATTGTAACAGTCACTACACACACTACTGTAACAGTCACTACACACACTACTGTAACCGTCACTACACACACTACAGTAACCGTCACTACACACACACTACTGCAACAGTCACTACAGACTACTGTAACAGTCACTACACACACTACAGTAACAGTCACTACTCACTACTGTAACAGTCACTATACACACTACTGTAACAGTCACTACACAGTACTGTAACAGTCACTACACACGGTACTGTAACAGTCACTACACACACTACTGTAACAGTCACTACACACACTACTGTAACAGTCACTACACACACTACTGTAACCGTCACTACACACACTACAGTAACCGTCACTACACACACACTACTGCAACAGTCACTACAGACTACTGTAACAGTCACTACACACACTACAGTAACAGTCACTACTCACTACTGTAACAGTCACTACACACTACTGTAACAGTCACTACACACACTACAGTAACAGTCACTACACACTCTACAGTAACAGTCACTACTGTAACAGTCACTACACACACTACAGTAACAGTCACTACTGTAACAGTCACTACACATACTACAGTAACAGTCACTACACACTCTACAGTAACAGTCACTACTGTAACAGTCACTACACAATCTACAGTAACAGTCACTACTGTAACAGTCACTACACACTCTACAGTAACAGTCACTACAAACTCTACAGTAACAGTCACTAGTGTAACAGTCAATACACACTCTACAGTAACAGTCACTACTGTAACAGTCACTACACACTGTACAGTAACAGTCACTACTGTAACAGTCACTACACACACTACAGTAACAGTCAATACACACTCTACAGTAACAGTCACTATTGTAACAGTCACTACACACTCTACAGTAACAGTCACTACTGTAACAGTTACTACACACTCTACAGTAACAGTCACTACACACTCTACAGTAACAGTCACTACTGTAACAGTCACTACACACACTACAGTAACAGTCACTACACACACTACTGTAACAGTCACTACACACTAATGTAACAGTCACTACACACACTACAGTAACAGTCTCTACACACACTACAGTAACAGTCGCTACACACTCTACAGTAACAGTCACTACACACACTACTGTAACAGTCACTACACACTACTGTAACAGTCACTACACACACTACAGTAACAGTCACTACACACACTACTGTATCAGTCTCTACACACACTACAGTAACAGTCACTACACACTCTACAGTAACAGTCACTACACACACTACTGTAACAGTCACTACACACACTACTGTAACAGTCACTACATGCACTACAGTAACAGTCACTACACACACTACAGTAACAGTCACTACACACACTACAGTAACAGTCACTACACACACTACTGTAACAGTCACTACACACTACTGTAACAGTCACTACACACACTACAGTAACAGTCACTACACACACTACAGTAACAGTCACTACACACTCTACTGTAACAGTCACTACACACACTACTGTAACAGTCACTACACACACTACTGTAACAGTCACTACACACACTACTGTAACAGTCACTACACACACTACTGTAACAGTCACTACACACTCTACTGTAACAGTCACTACACACACTACAGTAACAGTCACGATACACACAACAGTAACAGTCACTACACACACTACTGTAACAGTCACTACACACACTACTGTAACAGTCACTACACACACAACTGTAACAGTCACTACACACACTACTATAACAGTCACTACACACACTACTGTAACAGTCACTACACACACTACTGTAACAGTCACTACACACACTACAGTAACAGTAACTACAAACTACAGTAACCGTCACTACACACACTACTGTAACAGTCACTACACACACTACAGTAATAGTCACTACACACAATACATTAACAGTCACTACATACTACAGTAACAGTCTCTACACACACTACTGTAACAGTCATTACACACTACTGTAACAGTCACTACACACACTACAGTAACAGTCACTACACACAACAGTAACAGTCATTACACACACTACAGTAACAGTCACTACACATACTACTGTAACAGTCACTACATACTACACTAATAGTCACTACACACACTACAGTAACAGTCACTGCACACTACTGTAACAGTCACTACACACATTTCTGTAACAGTCACTACTCACACTACAGTAACAGTCACTACACACACTACTGAAACAGTCACTACACACACTGCAGTAGCAGTCACTACACACACTACAGTAACAGTCACTACACACTACTGTAACAGTCACTACACACTACAGTAACAGTCACTACACACTACTGTAACAGTCACTACACACACTACTGTAACAGACACTACACACTCTACTGTAACAGTGTTATGATCTTAGCCTGCAGGAGAAACGAGTCTCCCTCCTTGAGAGTTATTCAACAAGCCTGACCTGATTAGAAGGTCTAGCAAATATTGAGGTGATAACGCATATGTAAAATAGTTGCTTGGATATGTATAACAGTTTGAGATTATGGGCAATGAAGGAGAAAACAGATAAATGACTGGCTAGGAGATGTGGACATTTTGCTGGAGGCGTGAGGCTCGTTTCCGGAGGACCTTGACCTCACTTGAGTGCCAGACATCGCAGGGGAAAACCGTGCTCCGTTTGAGCTCCCGTCAGAAGGGAACCCCTAGTGATATATCTCGAAGAGAAGAGAAGTGTGTAGACGTGCCAGCTGTGGAACTGAGCTGGGAACGTTGTGGTCTCAAGTCCTGGTCGAAGAAGAGAGTATCAAGCCGGCCAGGGACATTATTGTGGGCCGTGGAAGCGCCTTGACCAGACGCCGGCAGAGGGAGAAGCGCCCTCGACCAGTTAATCTGTGGTAAGCACGATATACGCCAGTTCATAGTGATTGCTTGTAGTTGGCCATGTGCCCAGCGACAGTAGCAATGTTTATTTATAAGTTAGACATGTTTTAATAAGGCAGAAAGCCTGAAATAGGAGAGTGAAGAGGGAGGAGCACGGAGCGACGTCCGTCCCCTCTGAGCTCTGACAGACGACTGAGGGAGCCCAGCTCCCGACGGAGGAAGACCCTCCCAGCGAGTGAGGACCGCCGCCAGGCGAGGTGGAGTATGGACCCGCCCAAAACGGGGGAGTCCACTCTCACTGTATGTAGAGGACAGATAGAGGTTGGAGACAAACATATTGTGTGAATATTTTTGTTTATGTGTTAAAGGGGAAACAATTTTATTGGAGTGTCGATGGGTTGCAGGTTTGTCTTTGGGGAAGAAGTTGCTGAGAACATCGAAGCCAGCCTAGATGAAGTAATTGATGAGACTCCAAGGTAGTGGAGGCGAGGACCTCGAGCTGTGAAGAGAAGCAGTGAAGAGGAGTGTCACGTGCTTCTGTAGAGGTGGAGAAGCACCATAGTTGCACGAGGAAACTTCATGGTGTAGCAGCCAAGAGAGCTGTGGAGGAACCTAGCAGAAGGGTGGAGTACCTTAGTTGCTCGAGAAAACTTCATGATAGCAGCCTGAAGGAGCTGCAGAGGATCCTGGTAGTGAAGCCCGGAAGAACCTAAAGATATTAGGGTAGTGAACTTCCAGAGGTGGAAGGGAAGTTCTGGTGGATTACTTGTAGGGAGTTGATAGTGTTTGGTTGTCATTAGTGTGCAAGACGCAGTGAGAGGTGAGTGGTTGTTTGCATTCTTATGTCAAGGAGTGATTTATTCTGAAGTTTAGAGTTACAGTCGTAGGCTGGATTACCTACAGATGTATGCGTTCCAGGACTGACAGTGATCGATTGATCATTGTTGTGTATCAATGAACATTTATACTGATATATGTTATTGCATTCAAATGCTGATTTTCTATACATGTATTATCTTGCTGATGGTGCAACAGTGTATGTAGACTGGATCAACTTGAGGTGGTTGATAGTATCAGGTGGTGAACCAGGAGATAGGCTACCACTTGATAAGCTGATAATAGAGTTCTGATGGTGTTGGAGTGCAACCTGATTGTGATATTATAGAGTATAGGATTCATTATTATTATATGTGTGTATGTATCGTGTATGTGCTTTGTCCAGTAAATGTATCCCAATTTGCTGGTGTTTGCCCTTGTCCTAGTGAGGCTTCCCAGGAAGTAGTAAAGAAGGAGAGAGAGAGAGAAAGAACCAAGAACCACTGCTGTGGACAGGGTAGAAGGTAATACTAATAAGCCAAAAGGGGATCGAGGAGATCATATTACCTAAGGAGAGAGTGGGGAGTCACAGCGGCTCGAGTGGGTGTGTGCACGTGACAACGAGGCTAGGTGTTGGAGCCGCATCCCCTAAATGTGTGACGTTGAGCCCCTCTCCAAGAGCCAGAAGCGCCAAGGGTGATCTCCTAGTGAAGTATAAGCACTACCGAGTTGTGGGTTGGGTTGTCTGTAGAGAAGGATCAACGACGACAACACCAACCAACCCACAGACTATAATAAATTGGGGGCCTGTCCGGGAGAGTGAACTGACACACCCACACCCTGTCCAGGAGTGGATTTGTACACCCTTGCTGAAATAGATAAACTGTGTGACCGCAGGTGTATACTCTCTCTCTTGGGAAGACTCACAGGACAAGATGGATAAGGTGCAAGCGTTTGTGGAGTCAGGCAAGCCTGAGGACTTAGAAGGTTGCACGAGGGATCAATTGAAACAAATAGCAGAAAAATGTGGCATTAGGTTGAAAGCATCTAAAGTAGCTGGGATGAAGGATGAGATCCTGAGGCAGTTAAGAGTCAAAAGTGAAGTGGCAGAGCAAGGAGCCCAGAAAGGAGCTGAAAGTGGAAAGGAGGATGATGGGCAGGATGACGTGAGATCCCAGGGATCGAGTAGGAGCAGCAAGAGTAGCCGCAGTAGCAGGAGTAGCCGAAATAGGAGCTTGGAGAGATTCCAGTTAGAGCTCCAGATGCAGCAACAACGAGAGGACAAGGAGAGACAGTTCCAGCTGGAAAAGATGAAATTAGAACTCCAGATGAAAAATGAAGCAGAGAAGGAAAAAGAAAAAACCAGGCTGGAAGTAGAAAAAGAGAAAACCAGACTGGAAATAGAAAAAGAGAAAACCAGAGTAAGAGAACTGGAGTTGGAACAGGAGAAAGAAAAAGAAAAAGCCCAGGTCGAAAAAAAAGCCCAGGTCGAAAAAGAAAAAGCCCAGGTCGAAAAAGAAAAAGAGAGAACAAAACAAATGCAGATAGAAGTGAATAGAACCTTGGCTGAGCAAAGGATTGAACATGGGTTGCCAGAGAGCACCACCCAGGTATCACACCCACCAGATGTTAGGGTTAGGGAGAAGGACATTCCCTTGTTTGTTCCCGAAGAGGCGGAGAGCTTCTTCGAGCATTTTGAAAAAGTAGCCAGCATCAAGGATTGGCCACAGGAGGAATGGGCCCAGCTGGTCCAGTTAAGATTGACCGGTGCAGCCAGGGAGGCATACACCCAATTGTCACTGGAAGAGTGCCAGGATTATGCCACGGTAAAGAGCAGCATATTGCGCTCGTTTCAGTTAACCCCAGAAGCTTAGAGGAAGCGCTTCAGAGAAATGATCAAAGTTGGAGCATGTACGTTTGCTGAGACAGCAAGGGATCTGGAAAGACGATTCCAGAAGTGGATTGAGGCTGCTGGAGTTGGATCTTACGCTGACCTGAAGCAACTGATGGTCATGGAGAAGTTCTTGGAGATGATGTATCCCGAAACAAAGTTCAAGATCCAAGAAGCAGGGATAAAGGAGGTGAAAGATGCCGCAGATAGGGCGGATATGATTACTGAAGCGTACAAGAGCTTAAGGGAGAACAGAGTAAGAAGCGAGGCGAGACGCAGCAATAGCAGACCCAGTGGAGTCTGAGGAGGAAGAAGTTTTGGGGGGCAGACAAGCAGACCAGCTAGTTTTAAGCCCCAGGAAGGAAAGTTGCCGAGTCCGCCTGCTGGAGGTAAGCAGGAAAATAAAAATGTGCAGAGGAGACAAGAGTCTAATGAAGCTCCACAGAGTATGAGTAGTACATCTGGCCCGAGGAACTCCAATACGAGTGGGCAGAGTCAGAGCCACTCGGGGGCGTATAGGAGAGATTTCTCCCAAATGAGATGCTACAAGTGCAACAGATCAGGTCACATGATGCGAGATTGTCGGCAGGGCAAAAGAGTCGTGACCCTAACGACATGTGATCCCCGGAAGAAGTACGTTGATGTACAACAAGACAAACCACAGAAGGTAGATTTGATGAACGAGCGGTATAGGCCGTTCATTAGTAAAGGTTGGGTCGGCATAGAAGGTCAACCCGAGGTGAAGGTTAGTATCCTCAGGGATACTGGAGCCAATCAGAGCTTGATTCTGAGAGGCCTAATAAGAAATGATCGACTGTTAGCTGGCAGTAGGAGGATAAAGGTTCATGGGTTGTTGTCTAAGAGTGACATGCCCGTGTGTGCTGTCCAGTTGAAGTCAGATTATTTGTCGGCGGAGGTGATGTTGGGAGTGTGCCCCAACATACCTGTTCCAGGAGTCCAAATGATCCTGGGGAACGACTTGTGTACTCACCTAATTGTACTCACCTAATTGTGCTTGCGGGGGTTGAGCTTTGGCTCTTTGGTCCCGCCTCTCAACTGTCAATCAACTGGTGTACAGATTCCTGAGCCTACTGGGCTCTATCATACCTACATTTGAAACTGTGTATGGAGTCAGCCTCCACCACATCACTTCCTAGTGCATTCCATTTATTAACTACTCTGACACTGAAAAAATTCTTTCTAACGTCTCTGTGGCTCATCTGGGTACTAAGTTTCCACCTGTGTCCCCTTGTTCGTGTCCCACCCGTGCTGAAGAGTTTGTCTTTGTCCACCCTGTCAATTCCCCTGAGAATTTTGTAGGTGGTTATCATGTCTCCCCTTACTCTTCTGTTTTCCAGGGATGTGAGGTTCAGCTCCTTTAGCCTTTCCTCGTAGCTCAATCCTCTCAGTTCCGGGACGAGCCTGGTGGCATACCGCTGAATCTTCTCTAACTTTGTCTTGTGTTTAACTAGGTATGGACTCCAGGCTGGAGCTGCATACTCCAGGATTGGTCTTACATAAGTGGTATACAGGGTTCTGAAAGATTCCTTACACAAGTTTCTGAAGGCAGTTCTTATGTTGGCCAGTCTAGCATATGCCGCTGAAGATATTCTTTTGATGTGGGCCTCTGGGGACAGGTTCGGTGTGATATCAACCCCCAGATCCTTCTCTCTATTTGATTCTTGCAGGATTTCCCCTCCCAGATGATACCTTGTGTTCAGCCTCCTGCTCCCTTCGCAGGGAGGCGATTTGTGTGGGTCCAAGGTGTTGCCAGAGCTGATAGTAAAAGCTGTGCCGGGGGTGAACCAGAAGGACCGCGGTACAAGAGGAACGCCGGACAAGATAGATCTAGCCAGCATCCTTGAAGATGAGGCAGAGGACAGTCAAGTCATCGTATACCCGGCCTGTGTAGTGACAAAGTCGGACGTAGCCGCCGAGGAAGACATTGGAGATGATATGGCAGTGTCGACTCCACCAAGGGAGGAGGTCAACATGGACATGTCTGGGCTGTTCGATGAAGATCGAGCTCAGAAGAATGAGGATTCGAGGAGACAGGAAGTGAAAATGACCCTACCTGAAAAGTTCAGCGTGAACCGAGCAGACCTGATTAGGGCTCAGAAAGAGGAGTTTATAGATCTAATCAGGGAGGCAAAAGGGGGAAATTCATGTCCGGAGTCCCCCGTGTATTACTACTTGGACGATGATGTACTAATGAGGAAATGGCGACCGGACAAAGCCGGCGCAGATAAGGTATGGTTGGAGAAGCACCAAGTGTTAGTGCCGAAGGAATTTAGGGCGGCTGTGTTAGAACTAGCCCACTCCGTAGATATGGCAGGGCATTTAGGGATGAAGAAGACCTTAAATAAGGTGCAGCAGCACTTCTACTGGCCGAACGTGTGGAAGGAGGTAAAGAAATATTGTAGGACATGTTTGGCGTGCCAACGTGCAGGTAAGCCGGCTCCGGCTATACCAAAGGCACCCTTAAAGCCCATACCGGCATTTGGCGAGCCTTTTGAGAGAGTCTTGATAGACTGTGTAGGTCCGTTGCCGAGGACCAGAAAAGGCCACGAGTACTTACTGACCATAATGTGCACGGCCACCCGTTTCCCTGAAGCAATCCCCCTGAGAAGAGTGACGTCGAGAGCCGTTCTGGATAGACTACAGAACTACATTGCGTGGGTAGGAATGCCCAAGGTTATCCAGACGGACCAGGGGAGTGTCTTCCAGTCGAAGTTGTTTAGGGAAACTGTGAAAGGATGGAGAGTAGAGCAAGTGCGCTCGTCACCGTATCACCCTCAGTCGCAGGGAGCATTGGAGCGTTTCCATGGAACGCTAAAGAGCTTGTTGAGGATATACTGCGCTGAGGAAGGGAGTAGTTGGGACGAGGCATTACCATCCGTGTTGTTCGCCATCAGGGATGCGGTAGTAGAATCACTCGGATTCACCCCATTTCCACTGGTGTACGGACACTCCGTGAGGAGCCCAGTGGGCGCGCTGAAGGAGCAGCTCACCGTGGATAGGCCTAAGGTGGACGTGGGAAAATATGTGAAGACTTTTAGAGAGCGACTCTCTAGGGCCAGAGATTTGGCCAAGGAAAATTTGAGGACATCCCAGGCAGAGATGGTAAGGTACCACGACAGGAAGGCGAAGGGCAGGAAATTTCAAGAAGGAGATCAGGTGTTAGTCCTGCTACCGGTAAAAGGAAGTATATACGAGTCGAGATTTTGTGGACCATATACCATCCAGAAGGCATTAGGGGATGTGAATTATGTAATCCACATGCCAGATCGTCCGAGGAAGTCACAGGTTTGCCACGTGAACATGATAAAGAGGTACTATGACAGAGATAAGCCTCTAGGCGATGAAGAACCGATGGAAACCCCATTGCAGGCGACTGTGCTGTGTGGAGGAGACGGCAAAGGGATAGAAGAGGAGAACTGTAAGTTAGAGAGGGCCGATGGCGCGAAGATGTCAAATACAGAAAGCCTGGCCAAGATAGGTGAGCGTCTGGGTCATTTGGAGGATGACCAACGCCAGGAGCTAGTGGAGATCCTACGGAGGAATAAGTCGTTATTTACGGACGTGCCTAGAAGACACCGCGGAACGGTGCACGAAGTGAATGTAGGGAGTGCTGAGCCCATCAAGCAGCACCCTTACAGAGTTAACCCGGAGAAAGCAGGGCAATGAGAGCAGAAGTGAAGTATCTGCTAGATAACGACTTGGCAGAGGTTAGCGACAGTGACTGGAGTTCGCCGTGCCTCCTCGTGAAGAAGAGTGACGGCACGTACCGGTTCTGTACCGATTATAGGAAAGTGAATGCACTCACGGTCGCTGACTCGTTTCCGATACCGCGCATTGACGATTGCATAGATCGGATTGGGAGTGCACGGTATGTCTCGAAGATAGACCTGTTGAAGGGATGACACCCGACGGCTTGTACCAATATAAAGTGGTGCCGTTCGGAATGAAGAATAGTGGTAGTTGTTTTCAACGAGTAATGAATCAGGTATTACAAGGCGCGACCGGATGTGCAGTGTACATCGATGATATTGTGGTGTTCGCTGATTCCTGGAAGGATCACGTGGATCGACTTTTAGATTTGTTCGATCGGTTGGAGAAGGCCAACATGACGATCAACTTGGCAAAAAGCGAGTTCGGGAGAGCCCGCCTGGAGTACCTTGGATATATAGTAGGGCAAGGCGAGGTTGCTCCGGTAAGAACAAAGGTGGAGGCCATTGACAACTTCCCGGTGCCCAGGAGTAAGAAAGAATTGTTGAGATACCTCGGTATGATTGGGTATTACCGGAAGTTCTGTGAAAATTTCTCCACCATAGCCCCTCCTATGACGGGTTTGCTATCAAAGAGCAAGAAGTGGGAGTGGAATGGAACAGCACAAGAAGCGTTTGAGAAGACCAAAAGACTGTTGACTGAGGCACCTGTACTAGTGTCGCCAGATTTTGGAGCGCCGTTTACGTTATTTGTAGATGCCAGTGATATAGGGGCCGGAGCTGTACTGACGCAGCAGAATGATGGAATTTACCGCCCCGTGTCCTTCTTCTCGAAGAAGTTCGTTAAGCACCAGAGGTCGTACAGTACAGTCGAGAAAGAGACTTTGGCCCTGGTGATGGCATTGAAACATTTTGAAGTGTATGTGAGAGGGGGGGGGGGACACCCAGTGACGGTGTATACAGACCATAATCCCCTAGTTTTCCTGAAGAAAATGAAGCATGCAAACCAGAGATTAACCAGATGGTTTTTATCGCTCCAAGAGTATGACCTGGTGATAACGCACATAAGAGGGCGAGACAATGTAGTGGCTGATGCGTTATCTCGAGCCTAGCCACTAGAATAACTCTCAAAATAAGGGGAGGGGAGTGTTATGATCTTTGCCTGCAGGAGAAACGAGTCTCCCTCCTTGAGAGTTATTCATCAAGCCTGACCTGATTAGAAGGTCTAGCAAATATTGAGGTGATAACGCATATGTAAAATAGTTGCTTGGATATGTATAACAGTTTGAGATTATGGGCAATGAAGGAGAAAACAGATAAATGACTGGCTAGGAGATGTGGACATTTTGCTGGAGGCGTGAGGCTCGTTTCCGGAGGACCTTGACCTCACTTGAGTGCCAGACATCGCAGGGGAAAACCGCGCTCCGTTTGAGCTCCCGTCAGCAGGGAACCCCTAGTGATATATCTCGAAGAGAAGAGAAGTGTGTAGACGTGCCAGCTGTGAAACTGAGCTGGGAACGTTGTGGTCTCAAGTCCTGGTCGAAGAAGAGAGTATCAAGCCGGCCAGGGACATTATTGTGGGCCGTGGAAGCGCCGTGACCAGACGCCGGCAGAGGGAGAAGCGCCCTCGACCAGTTAATCTGTGGTAAGCACAATATACGCCAGTTCATAGTGATTGCTTGTAGTTGGTCGTGTGCCCAGCGACAGTAGCAATGTTTATTTATAAGTTAGACATGTTTTAATAAGGCAGAAAGCCTGAAATAGGAAAGTGAAGAGGGAGGAGCACGGAGCGACGTCCGTCCCCTCTGAGCTCTGACAGACGACTGAGGGAGCCCGGCTCCTGACGGAGGAAGACCCTCCCAGCGAGTGAGGACCGCCGCCAGGCAAGGTGGAGTATGGACCCGCCCAAAACGGGGGAGTCCACTCTCACTGTATGTAGAGGACAGATAGAGGTTGGAGACAAACATATTGTGTGAATATTTTTGTTTATGTGTTAAAGGGGAAACAATTTTATTGGAGTGTCGATGGGTTGCAGGTTTGTCTTTGGGGAAGAAGTTGCTGAGAACTTCGAAGCCAGCCTAGATGAAGTAATTGATGAGACTCCAAGGTAGTGGAGGCGAGGACCTCGAGCTGTGAGGAGAAACAGTGAAGAGGAGTGTCACGTGCTTCTGTAGAGGTGGAGAAGCACCATAGTTGCTCGAGGAAACTTCATGGTGTAGCAGCCAAGAGAGCTGTGGAGGAACCTAGCAGAAGGGTGGAGCACCTTAGTTGCTCGAGAAAACTTCATGATAGCAGCCTGAAGGAGCTGCAGAGGATCCTGGTAGTGAAGCCCGGAAGAACCTAAAGATATTAGGGTAGTGAACTTCCAGAGGTGGAAGGGAAGTTCTGGTGGATTACTTGTAGGGAGTTGATAGTGTTTGGTTGTCATTAGTGTGCAAGACGCAGTGAGAGGTGAGTGGTTGTTTGCATTCTTATGTCAAGGAGTGATTTATTCTGAAGTTTAGAGTTACAGTCGTAGGCTGGATTACCTACAGATGTATGCGTTCCAGGACTGACAGTGATCGATTGATCATTGTTGTGTATCAATGAACATTTATACTGATATATGTTATTGCATTCAAATGCTGATTTTCTATATATGTATTATCTTGCTGATGGTGCAACAGTGTATGTAGACTGGATCAACTTGAGGTGGTTGATAGTATCAGGTGGTGAACCAGGAGATAGGCTACCACTTGATAAGCTGATAATAGAGTTCTGATGGTGTTGGAGTGCAACCTGATTGTGATATTATAGAGTAGAGGATTCATTATTATTATATGTGTGTATGTATCGTGTATGTGCTTTGTCCAGTAAATGTATCCCAATTTGCTGGTGTTTGCCCTTGTCCTAGTGAGGCTTCCCAGGAAGTAGTAAAGAAGGAGAGAGAGAGAGAGAAAGAACCAAGAACCACTGCTGTGGACAGGGTAGAAGGTAATACTAATAAGCCAAAAGGGGATCGAGGAGATCATATTACCTAAGGAGAGAGTGGGGAGTCACAGCGGCTCGAGTGGGTGTGTGCACGTGACAACGAGGCTAGGTGTTGGAGCCGCATCCCCTAAATGTGTGACGTTGAGCCCCTCTCCAAGAGCCAGAAGCGCCAAGGGTGATCTCCTAGTGAAGTATAAGCACTACCGAGTTGTGGGTTGGGTTGTCCGTAGAGAAGGATCAACGACGACAACACCAACCAACCCACAGACTATAATAAACAGTCACTACACACACACTACTGTAACAGTCATTACACACACTACTGTAACAGTCACTACACACACAGTACTGTAACAGTCACTACACACACTACTGTAATAGTCACTACACACACACTAATGGAACAGTCACAACACACACTACTGTAACAGTCACTACACACTGCTGTAACAGTCACTACACACACACACTACTGTAACAGTCACTACACACTACTGTAACAGTCACTACACACTACTATAACAGTCACAACACACTACTGCAACAGTCACTACACAGTACTGTAACTGTCACTACACACTACTGAAACAGTCACTACACACACACAGTACTGCAACAGTCACTACACACTACTGTAACAGTCACTACACACACACTACTGTAACAGTCACTACACCCATTACAGAAACAGTCACTACACACTACTGTAACAGTCACTACACACACACTACTGTAACAGTCACTACACCCATTACAGAAACAGTCACTACACACACTACAGTAACAGTCACTGCACACACTACTGTAACAGTCACTACACACTACTGTAACAGTCACTACACACACTACTGTAACAGTCACTACACACACACTACTGTAACAGTCACTACAAACACTACTGTAACAGTCACTACACACACTACTGTAACAGTCACTACACACACACTTCTGTAACAGTCACTACACACACACTACTGCAACAGTCACTACACACTCTACTATAACAGTCACTACACAGAGTACTGTAACAGTCACTACACAGAGTACTGTAACAGTCACTACACAGAGTACTGTAACAGTCACTACACACACTACTGTAACCGTCACTACACACACTACTGTAACAGTCACTACACACACACTTCTGTAACAGTCACTACACACATACTACTGCAACAGTCACTACACACTCTACTATAACAGTCACTACACACACAACTGTAACAGTCACTACACACAGTACTGTAACAGTCACTACACACGCTACTGTTACAGTCACTACACACCCTACTGTAACAGTCACTACCGACACTTCTGTAACAGTCACTACACAGTACTGTAACAGTCACTACACACACTACAGTATCAGTCACTAAACACACTACTGTAACAGTCACTACACACACTACTATAACAGTCACTACACACTACTGTAACAGTCACTACACACACTACTGTAACAGTCACTATACACACTACTGTAACAGTCACTATACACACTACTGTAACAGTCACTACACAGTACTATAACAGTCACTACACACAGTACTGTAACAGTCACTACACACACTACTGTAACAGTCACTACACACACACTACTGTAACATTCACTACACACACTACTGTAACAGTCACTACACACACTACAGTAACAGTCACAACACACACTACTGTAAAAGTCACTACACACACTATTGTAACAGTCACTACACACACTACTGTAACCGTCACTACACACACTACTGTAACAGTCACTACACACACTACTGTAACAGTCACTACACACACTACTGTAACAGTCACTACACACACTACTGTAACAGTCACTACACACACTACTGTAAGTCACTACTCACACTACTGTAACAGTCACTATACACTACTGTAACAGTCACTACACACACTACTGTAACAGTCACTACACACACTACTGTAACAGTCACTACACACACTACTTTAACAGTCACTATACACACTAGTGTAACAGTCACTACACACACTACTGTAACAGTCACTACCTCAGTACTAAAACAGTCAATACACACAATACTGTAACAGTCACTATACACACTACTGTAACAGCCACTACCCACACTACTGTAACAGTCACTACACAGTACTGTAACAGTCACTACACACACTACTGTAACAGTCACTACACACACTGCAGTAACAGTCACTAAACACACACTACTGTAAGTCACTACAGACTACTGTAACAGTCACTACACACACTACAGTAACAGTCACTACTCACTACTGTAACAGTCACTACACACTACTGTAACAGCCACTACACACACTACTGTAACAGTCACTACACAGTATTGTAACTGTCACTACACACACTACTGTAACAGTCACAACATACACTATTGTAACAGTCACTACACACTACTGTAACAGTCACTACACACACTACAGTAACCGTCACTACACACACACTACTGTAACAGTCACTACAGACTACTGTAACAGCCACTACACACACTACAGTAACAGTCACTACTCACTACTGTAACAGTCACTACACACTACTGTAACAGTCACTACACACACTACAGTAACAGTCACTACACACTCTACAGTAACAGTCACTACTGTAACAGTCACTACACACACTACAGTAACAGTCACTACTGTAACAGTCACTACACACACTACAGTAACAATCACTACACACTCTACAGTAACAGTCACTACTGTAACAGTCACTACACACTCTACAGTAACAGTCACTACTGTAACAGTCACTACACACTCTACAGTAGCAGTCACTACACACTCTACTGTAACAGTCACTACACACTCTACAGTAACAGTCACTACTGTAACAGTCACTACACACTGTACAGTAACAGTCACTACTGTAACAGTCGCTACACACACTACAGTAACAGTCACTACACACTCTACAGTAACAGTCACTACACACTCTACAGTAGCAGTCACTACTGTAACAGTCACTACACACTCTACAGTAACAGTCACTACACACTCTACAGTAACAGTCACTACTGTAACAGTCACTACACACACTACAGTAACAGTCACTACTGTAACAGTCACTACACACACTACAGTAACAGTCACTACACACACTACTGTAACAGTCACTACACACTACTGTAACAGTCACTACACACACTTCAGTAACAGTCACTACACACACTACTATAACAGTCACTACACACACTACTGTAACAGTCTCTACACACACTACAGTAACAGTCACTACACACTCTACAGTAACAGTCACTACACACACTACTGTAACAGTCACTACACACTACTGTAACAGTCACTACACACACTACAGTAACAGTCACTACACACACTACTGTAACAGTCACTACACACACTACAGTAACAGTCACTACACACTACAGTAACAGTCACTACACACACTACTGTAACAGTCACTACACACACTACAGTAACAGTCACTACACACACTACAGTAACAGTCACTACACACACTACTGTAACAGCCACTACACACTACTGTAACAGTCACTACACACACTACAGTAACAGTCACTACACACACTACAGTAACAGTCACTACACACTCTACTGTAACAGTCACTACACACACTACTGTAACAGTCACTACACACACTACTGTAACAGTCACTACACACACTACTGTAACAGTCACTACACACTCTACGGTAACAGTCACTACACACACTACAGTAACAGTCACTGCACACTCTACAGTAACAGTCACTACACACACTACTGTAACAGTCACTACACACACTACTGTAACAGTCACTACATGCACTACAGTAACAGTCTCTACACACACTACTGTAACAGTCACTACACACTCTACAGTAACAGTCACTACACACTACTGTAACAGTCACTACACACACTACAGTAACAGTCACTGCACACACTACAGTAACAGTCACTACACACTCTACTGTAACAGTCACTACACACACTACTGTAACAGTCACTACACACACTACTGTAACATTCAATACACACACTACTGTAACAGTCACTACACACTCTATAGTAACAGTCACTACACACACTACTGTAACAGTCACTACACACACTACTGTAACAGTCACTACATGCACAACAGTAACAGTCTCTACACACACTACTGTAACAGTCGCTACACACTCTACAGTAACAGTCTCTACACACTACTGTAACAGTCACTACACACACTACAGAAACAGTCACTACACACACTACAGTAACAGTCACTACACACTCTACTGTAACAGTCACTACACACACTACTGTAACAGTCACTACATACACTACTGTAACAGTCACTACACACACTACTGTAACAGTCACTACACACTCTACTGTAACAGTCACTACACACACTACAGTAACAGTCACTACACACACTACTGTAACAGTCACTACACACACTACAGTAACAGTCACTACACACTACAGTAACAGTCACTACACACACTACTGTAACAGTCACTACACACACTACAGAAGCAGTCACTACACACACTACAGTAACAGTCACTACACACAGTACTGTACCAGTCACTACACACTACTGTAACAGTCACTACACACACTACAGTAACAGTCACTACACACACTACAGTAACAGTCACTACACACTCTACTGTAACAGTCACTACACACACTACTGTAACAGTCACAACACACACTACTGTAACAGTCACTACACACACTACTGTAACAGTCACTACACACACTACTGTAACAGTCACTACACACTCTACTGTAACAGTCACTACACACACTACAGTAACAGTCACTACACACACTACTGTAACAGTCACTACACACACTACAGTAACAGTCACTACACACACTACTGTAACAGTCACTACACACACTACAGTAACAGTCACTACACACTACTGTAACAGTCACTACACACACTACTGTAACAGTCACTACACACACTACAGTAACAGTCACTACATACACTACTATAACAGTCACTACACACACTACTGTAACAGTCACTACACACACTACCAACTCTCTCAGTGTGTATATACTTTTGTATACACACACTGAGAGAGTATACACACTGTATACACTTGTATACAGTGTATACTCTTGTATACACTGTATAATACTGAGTAAATTGTTGTCATTTTATATGGATTATAGAAGCATAACACCACAACACCCAAAACCCAAAATAATTCCAAGTTAACTATCACTCCAAGTTTACTATAGCACCACTTTTATCTCCTATATGAAACCAATGTATAAGGGTTTGCAAACAGAAATAATCAAGTTCCCAAAATATAAGAAACCGTGATCGAGATATAGACGTAATCGAGTTTGGTGTATAAAGTTAATCCAATTGAAGAAAAATGTTGTTTTTGGAGAAAATTCTTGCAGTGTGGAGTGTGGTATTCATTTCTCTCCTGGTAGGCAGTGTGCACTACCAGCATTTTGTGCAAGAGCATAATGTCTACTTACACGATACCCTGACCAAAATGGTACCCCCGAGGTCAACCCTCACTGTTGCATTGCAACGTCTGCCATTCATCGGCCAATTGATGACGTACGTGCCTCCAGATATGGCAGACCATCCTTAATTCGATCTGATTGAGACGTCACACACACCTTTCCTCGGTCCCCTAATCACAGCATGCCAGTACAAATGGCAAAATATGGCTATATAACGCACCGTGAACAGAATGAATGGCATAGAGGATGAAGATGGTATCCTCCACATCATCTTGTTCCTGATTGGTATGGTTTTGTCGCTGATTGGTTTGGCAACAGTGACGATGATTGGGTTGAAACGTGAACAGTCCGGTCCTTATTTACCGGTGTATCCTGCACTCGGCCCTCCGGACTCGCCGTCGTTCAAATGCAGTGAGTATTGTGTGGACGATGGAGACTCGTCCAACAATGACGATTACGAAGACGCTTTGAGCGGAGACGATTACGAAGACTCTTTGAGCGGCGACGATTACGAAGACTAATCGAGCGGCGACGATTACGAAGACGCTTTGAGCGGGGACAATTACGATGAATCATTCACAGGCCAGGACACTGGCACTACCGACCCAGGCCAGGACACGGGCACTACCGACCCAGGCCAGGACACTGGCACTACCGACCCAGGCCAGGACACGGGCACTACCGACCCAGGCCAGGACACTGGCACTACCGACCCAGGCCAGGACACTGGCACTACCGACCCAGGCCAGGACACTGGCACTACCGACCCAGGCCAGGACACTGGCACTACCGACCCAGGCCAGGACACTGGCACTACCGACCCAGGCCAGGACACTGGCACTACCGACCCAGGCCAGGACACTGGCTCTACCGACCCAGGCCAGGACACTGGCTCTACCGACCCAGGCCAGGACACTGGCACTACCGACCCAGGCCAGGACACTGGCACTACCAACCCAGGCCAGGACACTGGCACTACCGACCCAGGCCAGGACACTGGCACTACCGACCCAGGCCAGGACACTGGCACTACGGACCCAGGCCAGGACACTGGCACTACCGACCCAGGCCAGGACACTGGCACTACCGACCCAGGCCAGGACACTGGCACTACCGACCCAGGCCAGGACACTGGCACTACCGACCCAGGCCAGGACACTGGCACTACCGACCCAGGCCAGGACACTGGCTCTACCGACCCAGGCCAGGACACTGGCACTACCGACCCAGGCCAGGACACTGGCTCTACCGACCCAGGCCAGGACACTGGCTCTACCGACCCAGGCCAGGACACTGCCACTACCGACCCAGGCCAGGACACTGGCACTACCGACCCAGGCCAGGACACTGGCACTACCGACCTAGGCCAGGACACTGGCACTCCCGACCCAGGCCAGGACACTGGCAGTACCGACCCAGGACTGGAGACTGGCACTAGCGACCCAGGCCAGGACACTGGCACTACCGACCCAGGCCAGGACACTGGCACTACCGATCCAGCCCAGGACACTGGCACTACCGACCCAGGCCAGGACACTGGCACTACCGACCCAGGCCAGGACACTGGCACTACCGACCCAGGCCAGAACACTGGCACTACCGACCCAGGCCAGGACACTGGCACTACCGACCCAGACCAGGAGGTACCCAAACAGTGGGGTCTCCTCGGCCATCTCCTTGCCCACGGCCTCTATGACCAGCTCCAGGGTCTTGCCAAAGAGGCTCACCCAGCCCAGGACACTGGCACTACCGACCCAGGCCAGGACACTGGCACTACCGGCCCAGGCCAGGACACTGGCACTACCGACCCAGGCCAGGACACTGGCACTACCGACCCAGGCCAGGACACTGGCACTACCGACCCAGGCCAGGACACTGGCACTACCGACCCAGGCCAGGACACTGGCACTACCGACCCAGGCCAGGACACTGGCACTACCGACCCAGGCCAGGACACTGGCACTACCGACCCAGACCAGGAGGTACCCAAACAGTGGGGTCTCCTCGGCCATCTCCTTGCCCACGGACTCTATGACCAGCTCCAGGGCGTTGCCAAAGAGGCTCACCAAGCCCAGGACACTGGCACTACCGATCCAGGCCAGGACACTGGCACTACCGACCCAGGCCAGGATACTGGCACTACCGCCCCAGGCCAGGACACTGGCACTACCGACCCAGGCCAGGACACTGGCACTACCGACCCAGGCCAGGACACTGGCACTACCGACCCAGGCCAGGACACTGGCACTACCGACCCAGACCAGGAGGTACCCAAACAGTGGGGTCTCCTCGGCCATCTCCTTGCCCACGGACTCTATGACCAGCTCCAGGGCGTTGCCAAAGAGGCTCACCAAGCCCAGGACACTGGCACTACCGATCCAGGCCAGGACACTGGCACTACCGACCCAGGCCAGGATACTGGCACTACCGACCCAGGCCAGGACACTGGCACTACCGACCCAGGCCAGGACACTGGCACTACCGACCTAGGCCAGGACACTGGCACTCCCGACCCAGGCCAGGACACTGGCACTCCCGACCCAGGCCAGGACACTGGCACTACCGACCCAGGCCAGGACACTGGCACTACCGACCCAGGCCAGGACACTGGCACTACCGACCCAGACCAGGAGGTGCCCAAACAGTGGGGTCTTCTCGGCCATCTCCTGGCCCACGGCCTTTATGACCAGCTCCAGGGCCTTGTCAAAGAGGCTCACCCAGCCCAGGACACTGACGGGCCAGGCCAGGACACTGGCACTACCGACCCAGGCCAGGAAACTAGCACTACCGTGCCAGACAAGGACACTGGCACTACCGACCCAGGCCAGGAGACTAGCACTTCCGACCCAGGCCAGGAGACTGGCACTACCGACCCAGGCCAGGACACTGGCACTACCGACCCAGGCCAGGAGACTAGCACTACCGACCCAGGCCAGGAGACTAGCACTACCGACCCAGGCCAGGACACTGGCACTACCCAGCCGCCAGTGGAAACTTTAGTATTAGACAATTCAACAAAAGTCGTACACGCCAAAAAGGACGACAGGATTTTCCCTGACAATATGTGGAAAAAATTGTTGTCTGGAAGTGTAATTTACCATACTTTTGAGGGGATAAACACCAGGGAGTTCCTGGCCTGGTACGGCGGGCAGGAATTGTATTACAAAACTTCGAGCGAAAACAGACTGATCGACTCATTCCTTAATGAAGTTGTGACCCTCGACGCCCTCCTGGACACTGGGGTCACCCCCCGTGTGCTAGGCTGCTGTATAAGCCCACCCGTCATGGTTATGACAGGCGTTGGCGACCTGAGCCTTTTGGAATTTTTGGAAATTGGTTCCTGTTGGGAGGCGGTCTCAGCACTCCAGGCTGCAGCCGAGGCCTTTGCAAAAATCCACGCAAAAGGATTTGTTCACGGCAATGTGACTTTGGAGAACATTATGGTAGACCTCAAAAATGACCGAAAGGTATATATTGTCGACTGGACAATGGCGGCACCTGAAGGTACCGAACGACCTCAAAACCCAAGCCAGAGCCATTTCGCCGGGGAAACCTTCTTTAACACGTATAATGCCCATTCCTCACAGGACGTCTACGCGTTCGGGAAAAACTTGGAAAGTTTTATTATGACGAGAAAAGATCTTCCCCAAGATTTGAAGGTAATGCATTACCGCCTATTGGAGGACAATCCAAAACATCGTCCCGCAATGGACAAAATAGCACGAAGACTCGGTGACATATTAAATAAATATTTCGCCCGACCAGAGAAAATGACCTCACCAAAATATATTGGTACAGCCCAGCTGACTGATATAACGCCATGGGACACGCCAACTGGGTCACATCCCGCTCACCCTGACCCAGCATCAATAAGAAGAGCAAGACATTTAGACCGGCCAAGACGCCCACGGCAGGCTGAAAGTTGACCTGACCTGAAGAGGTGGGTGGGGCGGGTGGCGCGACTGCCTGTGTGGGGTGGGTGTGTATGATCTCGCCGGGCGGTGTTGGGAGGAGATAGTGGTAGTGGTGGGAGTGGGTGGTGGTTGTGGTGTTGGGGGGAGACAGCGGTAGTGGTGGTGATGGGAGAGGGCGGTAGGGGTGGTGGTGATAGAAGATGGTAGTAGGGGTGGTGGTGGTCCTCTTAACTTCGTATGGAGTGAGAGAGGAGGAATAGTAGTGGAGGTGGCTGCAGACTCCTCCACTGCCCTCCTCCCTCCCTCATTCTGTACGTCATCACCACCCCACAACGCCACCGATCACCACCCCACAACACCACCTATCACAACCACCCGGTGAGATCACATACACGCGCCCGGCGAGACACATACACGCGCCCGGCGAGACACACACACACACACTACACACACACCACACACACACACACACACACACACACACACACACACCCACGTCTCCCCCCCGGCGAGACCACACCCACGCACCCACGGCGAGACCACACCCACGTCCCCCCCCGGCGAGACAACACCCACGCCCCCCTCGGCGAGACCACACCCACGCCCCCACCCCCGGCGAGACCACACCCACGCCCCCCTAGCGAGATCACACCCACGCCCCCCTGGCGAGACCATACCCACGCCACCCCCCCCCCCCCCGACGAAACCACACCAACGCCCCCCGGCGAGACCACACCCACGCCCCCCCGGCGAGACCACACCCACGCCCCCCCCCCCGGTGACACCACACCCAGTCCCCCCTTGGCGAGACCACACCCACGCCCCCACCCGGCGAGACCACACACACGCCCCCCCTCCCGGCGAGACCACACCCACGCCCCCCCGGCGAGACCACACCCACGCCCCCCCGGCGAGACCACACCCACGCCCCCCCGGCGAGACCACACCCACGCCCCCCCGGCGAGACCACACCCACGCCCCCCCGGCGAGACCACACCCACGCCCCCCCGGCGAGACCACACCCACGCCCCCCCGGCGAGATCACACCCACGACCCCCCGGCGAGACCACACCCACGCCCCCCCGGCGAGATCACACCCACGACCCCCCGGCGAGACCACACCCACGACCCCCCCCCAGCGAGACAACACCCACGACCTCACGGCGAGATCACACCCACGCCTCCACCCGGCGAGACCACACACACGCCCCCCCCCCCCCGGCGAGACCACACCCACGCCTCCACCCGGCGAGACCACACACACGCCCCCCCCCCCCCCGGCGAGACGACACCCATGCCCCGCTGGCGAGACCACACCCACGCCCCCCGGCGAGACCACATCCACGCACCAGCGACGAGACCACACCCACGCCCCCCCGGCGAGACCACACCCACGCCCCCCCGGCGAGACCACACCCACGCCCCCCCCCCCCTGGCGAGACCACACCCACGCCGCCCCCTCAGCGAGACCACACCCACGCGACCCCCCCCCTACGAAACCACACCCACGCCCCCCCCCGAACGAGACCACACCCACGCCCCCCCCCCCGGCGAGACCACACCCATTCCCTCCCGGCAAGACCACACTCACGCCCCCCCGGCGAGACCACACCCACGCCCCTCCGGCGAGACCACACGCACGCCTTCCCCGGCGAGACCACACCCACGCCCCCTCCCGGCGAGACCACTCCCACGCCCCCTCCCGGCGAGACCACACCCACGCCTCCCCCCCGCGAGACCACACGCACGCCCCCCTGGCGAGACCACACCCACGCCCCCCCCCCCCGGCGAGACCACACCCACGCCTCCCCCCAAGGGCGAAACCACACCCACGCCTCCCCCCAAGGGCGAGACTACACCCACGCACTCCTGGCGAGACCACACCCACGCCTCCCCCCAAGGGCGAGACCACACCCACGCACTCCTGGCGAGACCACACCCACGCCCCCCCCTGGCGAGACCCTACCCACGCCTCCCCCAAGGGCGAGACCACACCCACGCCTCCCCACAAGGGCGAGACCACACCCACGCACTCCTGGCGAGAGGGTGGTATGGGTGGTAGGGGTGGTGGGAGAGGGTTGTGGTGGTGGTGGGAGAGGGTGATAGGGGTGGTGGTGGTCCTCTTAACCTCGTATGGAGTGAGAGAGGAGGAATAGTAGTGGAGGAGGCTGCAGACTCCTCCACTGCCCTCCTCCCTCCCTCATTCTGTACGTCAACACCACCTATCACCACCCCACAACGCCATCTATCACCACCCCCATTCAACACCACCACACCTATGCCCCCCCCCCGGCGAGACCACACCCACGCCCCCCCGGCGAGACCACACCCATGCCCTCCCGGCGAGACCACACCCACGCCCCCCCGGCGAGACCACACCCACGCCCCCCTGCGAGACAACACCCACGCCCCCGGCGAGACCACACCCACGCCCCCCCCCCCGGCGAGACCACACCCACGCCCCCCCCGGCGAGACCACACCCACGCCCCACCGGCGAGACAACACCCACGCCCCCCCGGAAGAGACAAACACGCCCCCCCCACGGCGAGACCACACCCACGCCCCTCCGGCGAGACCACACCCACGCCCCCCCAGCTAGACCACACCCATGCCCCCCCCCCGGCGAGACCACACCCATGCCCCCCCTGGCGAGACCACACCCACGCCCCCCCGGCGAGACTACACCCACGCCCCCCCGAAGAGACAAACACGCCCCCTTCCCCCACGGCGAGACCACACCCACGCCCCCCCGGCGAGACCACAGCCACGCCCCCGCGGCGAGACCACACCCACGCCCCCCCCCAGCTAGACCACACCCACGCCCCCCCCCCCCCGGCGAGACAACACCCATGCCCCCCAGGCGAGACCACACCCACGCCCCACCGGCGAGACCACACCCACGCCCTCCCGGCGAGACCACACCCACGTCCCTCCGGCGAGACCACACCCACGCCCTCTTCTGGCGAGACCACACCCACGCCCCCTCCCGGCGAGACCTCACCCACGCCCCCCGGCAAGACCACACTCACGCCCTCCCGGCGAGGCCACACCCACGCCCCCCCGGCGAGACCACACCAACGCCCCCCCGGCGAGATCACACCCACGCCCCCCGGCGAGACAACACCCACGCCCCCCCGGCGAGACCACACCCACGCCCCCCCGGCGAGACAACACCCACGCCCCCCGGCGAGACAACACCCACGCCCCCCCCGGCGAGACCACACCCACGCCCCCCCCCGGCGAGACCACACCCACGCCCCCCGGCAAGACCACACCCACGCCCCCTCGGCGAGAGTAGTAGGAAAGGCCCCTATGCCCGTGCGTTTTGGTTTTTCCAGCGCACGGGCATATACGCAGGGGGGGGTATCCATATTTCTGCATGGACGGTGATAGCATAGGGGTATTCTTTTTCTTTTTTTTGCTGCCGGACGGGCATAGCATAGGGTATTTTTCGATTTTTTTTCAATGCAGGAACAATAGCCCAGGGTGTCTTTTTCATATTTTCATAACATATATCAATCTCACCTTTGAATCATATATTATTTTCCAAAAATGTGGATTAAATGGTGGCTTCCTAGTCCCTGCCATTTCGTTCAAGGGGATTAAAAGACCGGCTCCTGGCGCACTCAAATTCCGTTACCCCGGTGACCCTGCACAGACATCGCTGATGGTCATCAGCTTGCCAGTCTTCAACTTACCTGGGGATGAAAAGGCTGGCTCCTGGCGCACCCAAATTCAGTTACCCCGGTGACCCTGCACAGACATCGCTAATGGTCAATGACGTCACCAGCGAGCCGCTCAGCGTTCCTGCACAGGTACGATCAAGGGGATTAAAAAGCCGGTCCCTGGCGTACCCAAATTTCGTTACCCCAGTGGCCCATGCACAGGCATAGCCAATGGGCAATGACGTCAATTTGCCTGGGGGGTAGGATTATAAGGCCGGCTCCTGGCGTACCCAAATTCTGTTACCCCGGTGACCCTGCACAGACATTGCTAATGGTCAATGACGTCATCAGCTGGCCAGTCTTCATCTTCCCTGAATAAGTCAATTTACTGAAATAGCATGTCCACCCAAGGATCATTTATTGAGCATAGGAATGAAATCCATTTATATGAAACAAAGGGGAGCAGCACTGCAAGAAGTTGTGTGTGTGTGTACTCACCTAGTACTCACCTAGTTGTGTTTGCGGGAGTTGAGCTCTGGCTCTTTGGTCCCGCCTCTCAACCGTCAATCAACAGGTGTACAGATTCCTGAGCCTATCGGGCTCTATCATATCTACACTTGAAACTGTGTATGGAGTCAGCCTCCACCACATCTCTTCCTAATGCATTCCATTTGTTCACCACTCTGACACTAAAAAAGTTCTTTCTAATATCTCTGTGGCTCATTTGGGCACTCAGTTTCCACCTGTGTCCCCTTGTACGTGTTCCCCTTGTGTTAAATAGACTCTTTATCTACCCTATCAATTCCCTTCAGAATCTTGAATGTGGTGATCATGTCCCCCCTAACTCTTCTGTCTTCCAGCGAAGTGAGGTTTAATTCCCATAGTCTCTCCTCGTAGCTCATACCTCTCAGCTCGGGTACTAGTCTGGTGGCAAACCTTTGAACCTTTTTCCAGTCTTATCCTTGACTAGATATGGACTCCATGCTGGGGCTGCATACTCCAGGATTGGCCTGACATATGTGGTATACAAAGTTCTGAATGATTCTTTACACAAGTTTCTGAATGCCATTCGTATGTTGGCCAGCCTGGCATATGCCGCTGATGTTATCCGCTTGATATGTGCTGTAGGAGACAGGTCTGGCGTGATATCAACACCCAAGTCTTTTTCCTTCTCTGACTCCTGAAGAATTTCCTCTCCCAGATGATACCTTGTATCTGGCCTCCTGCTCCCTACACCTATCTTCATTACATTACATTTGGTTGGGTTAAACTCTAACAACCATTTGTTCAACCATTCCTTCAGCTTGTCTAGGTCTTCTTGAAGTCTCAAACAGTCCTCCTCTGTTTTAATCCTTCTCATAATTTTAGCATCGTCTGCAAACATTGAGAGAAATGAATCGATACCCTCTGGGAGATCATTTACATATATCAGAAACAAGATAGGACCGAGTACAGAGCCCTGTGGGACTCCACTGGTGACTTCACGTAAATCGGAGGTCTCACCCCTCACCGTAACTCTCTGCTTCCTATTGCTTAGATACTCCCTTATCCACTGGAGCACCTTACCAGCTACACCTGCCTGTCTCTCCAGCTTATGTACCAGCCTCTTATGCGGTACTGTGTCAAAGGCTTTCCGACAATCCAAGAAAATGCAGTCCGCCCAGCCCTCTCTTTCTTGCTTAATCTTTGTCACCTGATCGTACAATTCTATCAAGCCTGTAAGGCAAGATTTACCCTCCCTGAACCCATGTTGGCGATTTGTCACGAAGTCCCTTCTCTCCAGATGTGTTACCAGGTATTTTCTCACGATCTTCTCCATCACCTTGCAAGGTATACAAGTCAAGGACACTGTCCTGTAGTTCAGTGCCTCTTGCCTGTCGCCCTTTTTGTATATTAGGACCACATTCGCCGTCTTCCATATTTCTGGTAGGTCTCCCGTCTCCAGTGACTTACTATACACTATGGAGAGTGGCAAGCAAAGTGCCTCTGCACACTCTTTCAGTATCCATGGTGAGATCCCATCTGGACCAACAGCCTTTCTAACATCCAGATCCAGCAGGTGTCTCTCGACCTCCTCTCTCGTAATTTCGAACTCTTCCAAGACCGCCTGGTTTACCTCCCTTTCTCCTAGCACAGTGACCTCACCTTGTTCTTTTGTGAAGACCTCCTGGAACCTCTTGTTGAGTTCTTCACACACCTCTCTGTCATTCTCTGTATACCTGTCCTCGCCTGTTCGAAGTTTCAATACCTGTTCTTTCACTGTTGTTTTCCTTCTGATGTGACTGTGGAGTAGCTTTGGTTCGGTCTTGGCTTTGTTTGCTATATCATTTTCAAAACTTTTCTCTGCTTCTCTTCTCACTCTGACGTACTCATTCCTGGTTCTCTGGTATCTCTCTCTGCTTTCTGGTGTTCTGTTATTCCGGAAGTTCCTCCACGCCCTTTTGTTCAGTTTCTTCACTTCCATACATGCCCTATTATACCATGGATTCTTCTGTTGCTTCTCGGATTTTTCCCTTTGGGCCGGGATGAACCTGTTTACTACCTCCTGACACTTTTGGATAACATAGTCCATCATACCCTGTACAGACTTATCTCTGAGGTCTGTGTCCCAAGGTATTTCACTTAGGAAACTTCTCATCTGTTCATAATTTCCCTTTCGGTATGCGAGCCTTTTGATTCCTAGTTCTTATTTAGGGGGAGATAAGTCCTAGCTCTACCAGGTACTCAAAGTTCAATACACTGTGGTCACTCATTCCCAAGGGCACTTCCATCTTAACTTCTCTTATATCCCACTCATTTAGGGTAAATATCAAATCAAGCATTGCTGGTTCATCTTCTCCTCTCATTCTTGTTGGTTATTTGATGTGCTGGCTTAGAAAGTTTCTTGTTGCCACGTCCAGCAGCTTAGCCCTCCATGTTTCTGGTCCTCCATGCGGGTCTCTGTTCTTCCAATCTATCTTCTCATGGTTGAAGTCTCACATAATTAGCAGTCCAGATCTATTCCTGCTAGCAACAGAAGCTGCTCTTTCTATTATGTTAATGGTGGCCATGTTGTTTCTATCATATTCCTGTCTAGGTCTTCTGTCATTTGGTGGTGGATTATATATGACTACGACTATAATTTTTTTCCCTCCATTTGTTACGATACCTGCTATGTAGTCACTGAAACCTTCACAGCCCTGAATATCCATCTCCTCAAAATCCCAGCCTTTTCTTACCAGCAGAGCTACACCACCCCCACCTCTTCCTTCCCTCTCTTTCCTCATAACATAATAGTCCTGTGGGAACACTGCGTTTGTTATCGTTTTCGTGATCTTTGTTTCTGTGAGGGCCATTATGTCTGGGTTTTCCTCTAGTACCCGTTCTCCAAGCTCATTTGCTTTATTTGTAATTCCATCTATGTTAGTGTACATCGCTTTGAGGCTCACTTTCATCTGTCCCTTCTCAAATCGCCTCCTTGGTGAGTGTTCTGCTGGTGGGGGAGGCTGTTCCATGGATGTGAGGACCTGTGAGGTGGATAACAGGGTCTCAGAGAATACTGGGATGAGGGGCGGGGGATCCACTGAAGGGGGAGGGACAGGGAGGGTATGGGGTGAAAGGGGAGGGAGGACGGGAAGGAAAGGGGGGGAGGGAGGACTCGGGAGGAGGGGAGTGGTAGATGGGTGGGGATTGGGTGTGGGGGGAGGGAGATTTGGCTAAACATTTGAGTGGGGGCAGGGAGGGTTTGGGGTAGGGGGGTTTTCTATGCAGAGGAGGGAGGCGGGGTTGTCCTCCCTTCTGGTGTTACTGGGTAGCTGGTTGTGGGTTCCCCCCTTGCGTGTGTGTGTGTGTGTGTTTTCGAGTTCGCCCCCTGTTACCTGTATTTAACCAGGTCTTTTCCTAAATCTAAAACCTATCCAATTTATTCCTGTTTTGTTTCATGTTTATACGTTTAATAGGGTATTAATATCCCATTTACTATGACCATTCAGTCACAACTCTATTATGTCACCCCTATTTCTTCTTCTTCGTCTTTCTAGAAAATGTAATTTGAGCTTTGACAATCTTTCTTGAAGGAACGTTTATTATGCATAGGGCAAAAATAAAATGAAAAACAGCTATCAGTCATTTATATGAAAAAAACAGAGCCCTGGGCATTGGTGATTTCAATGCCAGTTCAGTAGTAATCCAATATTGCTGCTACCGTATACACATCTCACATTCGCTCAAAACATACCTCGCACACCTTACTGTAGCATATAGCAAATAAAAAAAATACTAATTAAGTAAAAGCAAGCCTCTCATGTTTTTTAAATAAGGCCTTCTGCAGTTGCCTTCTTTTCTGATGTCATCATCCCTAATGCGCTGTAAGCCCCCTAATGAGCTTCCAGCCAACGTGCTAAATGCGGATCCTAGGAGGTTTACGCATAAGTGTGAACTCTTAATCAGGCTTAATACCTCAACAATACTCTGTGCTTCACCAGAGTCGATATTCAGCTACATTGGCTAGTATTTTCGCTCATTGCTCCTATTTTCTGGTATTCATAAACCCGATCAATCCATCCTAACCTAACTTATTATATATAACAAACAAATACATTCTACAGACCAGTTGTTGTTTAGTGACATCACGAAAAGCGACCTTAGGTATAGGGATAAGGTATTGATGACCATTAGCATATAGGTGTCAAGGTATTACAGCACCTGACTGGTCAACTATGTGTGACATCACCAGATAACCAATGCGACCTTTGTCGTCCTACCTGTATATGTACTGTATTTTATGTTATTATTCAAAATGGCTAGACTAGCCATCCCCACCTAACCTAATCAGAGGTTTAAGAATATACATTTTAGTCATCCACAACTGTAATCATTATGCAATGATGGGTTCAAAAACTAAAACAGCAACCCAAATGTCGTAGCGCAATTTAAGCAGAATCGTACATCTGGCAGCATTGTAGGTGAGCTGAACATAAGAATAAAGGTAACTGCAGAAGTCCTATTGGCCCATACGAGGCTCCTATATATCTCCACCCAATCTCATTCATATTCATATCCACCATATGTTTAAAACAACCAAGGGTTCCCACTTAAAGTAATAGTTTACAATAATGGTTTTAATAAATAGCTGTCATTCTAGTTTTATACACAACAGCAATTATGAAACCCTATAGCTAGATATCGTACTATAATCCACAAGTAGCTACCACACATCTGGCAGCACAGCGGATTAGTAGCTGTGTTGATAGGCTAGTCAACTGTCCTCACATCCATCAAATAGCTATCCAAATGTCGCACCTCAATTCATCCATCTAGAAACTTAGCTGGATGCTAGTCACTATATTCATAGGCTAATCATATCTATACCTCAAAAATAAAAAATCCTAGTTTCTAAATCAACACTCGCAAATACATGCATACATACCTACACATACTCCACAACCCATACATTCACAGTGAATAACCTAGTTTTTGCCACCATTTCCCTTATTAATCAGATGTGATTTATGCCTTACACAGAAAATACAGCAGTTACACGCCAAATATGCCATTTATGCACAAAATATATTATTTACACTCAGTTGCACACAAAAATATACCATTTACACAATATTGGATGTACACTCAGAGTATGACATTTACCCAAAGTATGGTATTTGCACAAATATATCAAAATGCTTATGCATTTAGACAATCAAAAATGCGCTTTCACTAAAATTACACAATTCCACATACATAATTTTCACAAAATACTCATACATTATCTCATAAACCAAAATACACTTACACCATTAAGGTCTATTTTTTCAGATTACAGAGCTTACACAAAATACACAATTTGCACACAAAAATACAGTTGCACCAGTTCCACTTCAAAAAATTAAAAACACAGCTTGCATAAATGCACTATTAGCACAAAAATTATTATAAAACATGGACAATTATTACACAATTTGTGTAATTATTGTACATCTTTGCACAATTAATACAAGAAAACTTGCTATATAATTACTCAACTTGCACAATGACAATCAATATACAAAGGAATAAATAAACAATTCGTCCATATGCAGTTACACAACATGCGCAATTAATACACAACTTTCACAAATATTACACATCTTTCATAATTATTACACAACTTGCACAAATGCATATCTAGCACAAATACGTACAATACATAACTACCCCAAATATAAAAATACACAACTAGCATAAATACACGATTTACACAAATATAATTGCGACATTTATACAACTTGCTCAAAAATATAATCAATACACAACTTACCAAAATATGAACAAGACATAACTAGCACATATTCATTAAATACACAACTACGCAATTTCCACAAATACATATACAAAACATATACATACAACTTGTACAAAACAATAAACAATTTATGGAAATATAATCAATACATAATTGCAATAATCATACAACTTATGCAAAATACATAATCTGCACAATTAATACACAAGTATATTAATTGTGCTATATATGTACAAATACAAACACAACCAACTAGGTCAAACAATACACAATTTGCATGATATTTTTCTGGGTATATTTAGGACATTAATAATAATATGCTGAGTTTAACCAACTCCCCAAAAGTCAGAATTTCACATATATAAATGGTATATATGACTTCCAATGAGCTCAATATAAAACATATTCATTTCCCATCAAAATTTCAACATTATTAGTGCTAAACTATTCATCTAACATATGTCCACTGTTTTTAATGTCTTATTAATACCTTCCTTGTTACATCCTCTCCAATCAGACCACCCATATTTATTTATGCAAACCATCTGACAGACATTTATTCTAGCCTTAGTTATGTTAGGTTTGGTGAAGTCAGTATTTTCTATGATAATTTTAGGCAAATTTGCTATATCTTATCAAAATGCACCCTATTAAAACCTAAACTCATCTAAATCTATCAAAAAATATACTTGTACTACACAAATTTACCTAAATTCAACCTAGTAAAAGCTAAACTAACTAAATATGAGCATCCCATATCCTCACATACAAGCCTTTGTCACCTCTGTCCAAACATTACATGAGTTGATTATCTTGAGGTTATCTTGAGATGATTTCGGGACTTTAGTGTCCCCGCGGCCCGGTCCTCGACCAGGCCTCCACCCCCAGGAAGCAGCCCGTGACAGCTGACTAACTCCCGGGTACCTATTTACTGCTAGGTAACAGGGGCATTCAGGGTGAAGAAACTTTGCCCTTTGTTTCTGCCTCGTGCGGGAATCGAACCCGCGCCACAGAATTACGAGTCCTGCGCGCTATCCACCAGGCTACGAGGCCCAAAGGTCATATAGCTCGAACCCCAAATAGAAAAATTTACACTTTCATAAACATGCTAGTTCATTACCCCTACGATAATATATATGTCCTTCCCTACACGACCTCACCTAACCTGACCTAGCATATCCAAGCCTAGATTTAGTTCAAGTTGATGAAATTTAAGCTATGCCACTTAAATTCGACATAATTTATGGCAATTTCCACCATATATACCCAAATGTTGTGTATCATAGCACTGTCAAAGCCCATTTTTACCAACATTTTCTCCTATTCCATACTACCCTACACAACCTCACCTAACCTGACCTAGCATATCCAAAACTGGATTTGGTTAAAGTTTGCGAAATTTAAGCTATGCCACCTAAATTTGACCTAATTTAAGACAATTTCCTCCAAATATATCCAAATGTTGTATACCATAGCATCACCAAAGCCCATTTTTACCTATATTTTCTCCCAATTCATCCTACCCTACGCAACCTTACCTAACATAACCTAGCATATCCAAACCTAGATTTGGTTAAAGTCAGCGAAATTTAAGCTATTCCCACATAAATTCAACCTAATTTATGGCAATTTCCACCAAATATACCCAAATGTTGTGTATCATAGCACTGTCAAAGCCCATTTTTACCAACATTTTCTCCTATTCCATCCTACCCTACACAACCTTACCTAACCTATCCTTGCATATCCAAACCTAGTTTTGGTTAAAGTCGGCGAAATTTAAGCTATCCCACATAAATTCGACCTAATTTAGGACAATTCCCACCAAATATATCCAAATGTTGTGTACCATTTGGGAGCCGGTCGGCCGAGCGGACAGCACGCTGGATTTGTGATCCTGTGGTCCTGGGTTCGATCCCAGGCGCCGGCGAGAAACAGTGGGCAGAGTTTCTTTCACCCTATGCCCCTGTTACCTAGCAGTGAAATAGGTACCTGGGTGTTAGTCAGCTGTCACGGGCTGCTTCCTGGGGGTGGAGGCCTGGTCGAGGACCGGGCCGCGGGGACACTAAAAAGCCCCGAAATCATCTCAAGATAAGCTCGAGATAACCATAGCATCACCAAAGCCCATTTTTACCTACATTTTCTCCCATTTCATCCTACCTTACACAACCTTACCTATCCTATCCTGGCATATCCAAACCTAGATTTGGTTAAAGTCGGGGGAAATTTAAGTTATCCCACATAAATTTGACCTAATTTAAGACAATTTTCACCAAATATACCCAAAAGTGTTTTGTGACATAGCACGGCCAAAGCTCATTTTAGCTGAGTTTTCACCTATTCCAGCTTGCCCTAGAGAACCCTACCCAGCCTCGCCTGTCATATCCAAAGTTAGATTTGATTAAAGTTGGCAAAATTTATGCCTTTCCCACCTAAATTCAAGCCAATTTCCCCCGAATATACCCAAATGTTCTGTATCTTAGCATAGCCAAAGTTCATTTCACCCAAGTTTTCACCGATTCCATCTTATCTGACACAACCTTACCTAACCTGTCCTAGCATATCCCAAGCTAGATTTGATTAAAGTTCGTGAAATTTATGCTTACTCACCTAAATGCAACCTAATTCAAGACAATTTCCACCAAATATACCCAAAAATGTTGTTACATAGTACAGCCAAAGACTATTTTAGCCAAGTTTTCACATATTCCAACCTACCCTACATAGCCTTACCTAACCCAGACCTAGCAGATTTGATTAAAGTTGGGGAAATTTAAGCTATCGCCACCAAATTGGAGACAATTTCCACCAAATATGCCTAAATGATGTGTAACATAGCACAGCCAGAGCCCATTTTACCCACATTTTCACCCATTCCATCTTACCTGGACCTAACCTCTGATACGACATATACACAGAAGTGATGTTTTTGGATATGGAGCTAAATGCCCGTTCCTAACCTGCAAGAGTCTTGGAGCTTTGTTGAATATTTTTCCTATATTCTTCGAAAAGTGAAGTTTTGGATATGAACCTATCCGCACTGTGCCTAACCTACTAGGTTCTTTGTTGAACATTGTAACCATATTTATAGAAAAGTGTTGTTTTGGATATGGTCCTAACAGCCCCTCTCCTTTAAAACTTGGAATTGTGTTCAATACTGTAGCTATATTGTTGGATAGGTGTTTTTGTTTTTACACATCAACCCAACCGTTCTGGACCTAACCTCCCTTTATCTAACTTCAAATTTATCGTAAATATGGGAGGAAGTAGTAAGTAATTATCAAAAGAAGGCACCAAACCGGGAAGGCTATGTAGCACCATCAAATACGCAAAATAATCAGAGGGCGCTAAATAACACCAAGGATGCCAATACAAGAACAAAAACGCATAAGGCGAACGATATCAAAAGTATCTGAGTCACCAAGAATTCTATCGAGGGACAGGTGACCGCGAGGGGCGGCCGGAAAGCAAGACACGCCTGTCCTGGAAGTCAGGACATTCAAGAAGGACATGCACGATCGTAAGAGGGACAATGCAACTAGGACAATAAGGGGCAAGGCGGCGCTCCAAGTGACCATGGGTTAAGCGAGTATGGCCAATACGCAACCTCGCCAGAGCTGTTTCCCACCTCCGGTTACGGTGGAAGGAGGACGGCCACGAGGAAACACAACATTTAAGAGTACGGAGCTTGTTACCAGTAACAGACAACCAAGAAGCCTGCCAACGGGTAAGGACTGAGGAATGGATAACCGGGTAAAAGTCGGAATACGGAATGCCTTTACGAGAGATGGGACAAGAGCGGACAGCTTCCTTGGCGGCAGCATCCGCACGCTCATTTAAAGACACACCAACATGGCTGGGAACCCAACAAAACTCAACCGACTTAAATTTACTGTGAACGAGAAACAGCCATTGCTGGATCTCGACAACTACTGGATGAACCGGATTAAAGGACCCGAGAGCCATGAGGGCACTACGAGAGTCAACAACAACTAGAAAGGAAGACTGACAATGAGAAAGCAGGAGACGAAGAGCATAGAGAATAGCATAAAGTTCCGCTGTAAAGATGCTAGTCTCCAGAGGCAAGCGACACATATAAGTGCGATCAGGAAAAACAACAGAGTAGCCAACACCGTCCGCTGACTTAGACCCATCGGTGAAGACAGAAACGGAGCGGGAGTGAGAAGAAAAATGTTCGAGGAAAAGGCGTTTTAGAACCGTAGGAGGGGTAAAAGCTTTAGTGATACGGGTCAAGAATGTACAAAACCGCGGAAGAGGGACCCTCCACGGGGGCAAAGAAGGAACAACACGAGGAGAAACATCAGAAATACGAATGGAAAGAGAATCCTGTAGGCGAGATAACCGGACAGAAAGAGGGAGGTGGAGAAAAGGAACAGGAACCGCAGGAGGGGTAAAAGTTAAAGCACGACAGAGGCAAGAGGAAGGATGTTGCAAGGACCGCGCAAGATAGCGAAGACAGTAGCGATCACGGCGGTCCTGGAGAGACAGGAAGCCAGTGTCAACATACAAGCTAAGGATGGGAGTCGAACGAAAGGCACCAGAACTGAGGCGCAACCCAGTATGGTGCAAAGCATCAAGACGGCGAAGAGTAGAAGGAGAAGCAGACGAGTAAGCAGGGCAACCATAATCGAGCTTAGACAGGACGAGAGAGGAATGTAAAGCAAGGAGAGTGCGCCTATCTGCCCCCCAAGAAGTATGGGACAAGACCCGAAGGAGGGTAAGGGCCTTAGAGCACTCAACACGGAGGTAAGAGATATGGGGAGACCAAGACAAATGAGTGTCAAGGAATAACCCCAAAAGCTTCGCGGAATCTTTGTATTCAAGGGGATGACCATAAAGTGACAAAGAGGGACGAAGAACAACCCGTTTCCGCGTAAAAGTCATGGCACAAGTCTTAGAAGTAGAGAACTTGAAGCCATGATCTGTAGCCCAAGACGACACGGCATCAATTGCAAGTTGAAGCCGGCGTTGAAGGAGAGGCGAATCATCACCCTGACAACAGAGGGTAAGATCATCGACATAGAGAGCGGAGAAGACACCAGAAGGAAGAGAGGAAAGAAGACCATTGAGGGCAACCAGAAAAAGAGTAGTGCTCAGAACACTACCCTGGGGCACACCTTCGTATTGCTGAAAAGAGGGAGAGAGAGCGGTACCAAGGCGCACCCGAAAGGAACGACGAGAGAGGAAGCTGCGGAGAAAGAGAGGGAGATGACCACGAAGGCCAAAAGAATGAAGTTGAGATAGGATATGATAACGCCAAGTGAAGTCGTAAGCCTTTTCCAGGTCAAAAAGGACGGCAACATCGGAGGTCTTCGCAGCAAAAGCAGTACGAATATAGACCTCCAAGTTCACCAGGACATCTGTCGTGCTGCGGAACTTGCGGAAACCAAATTGAGAAGGGGAGAGGAGGTGATGGTGTTCCAGGAACCACATCAGACGAACGTTAACCATACGTTCAAAGAGATTGCAGACACAACTTGTGAGAGCAATAGGGCGAAAGTCCTTAGGGGAAGTACCCTGAGACCCCGGTTTGCGAACAGGGAGGACAACGGCATCGAGCCAGTCCTCAGGGACTGACGACGACTCCCAGATCCGATTATACAGACTCAGTAAATACTAAGACGCGCTCGGAGGGAGACGGCGAAGCATCTCATAATGAATACCATCAGAGCCCGCCGCCGTAGAACCGCAGAGGGCCAGGGCAGAACGAAGTTCAGAGAGAGAGAAGGGATCATTATAGGGAAGCTGAAGATGAGTGCAGAAATCTAAAGGACGAGACTCAAGGACAGATTTACGAAAAAGGAAACATTGGGGAAGATGAAGACCAGAGCTAACAGAAGAAAAGTGGGAACCCAGTTCGGAAGCGACCTGCAACGGGTCCGCCACAAGAGTATCATGGAGGTGAAGGACCGGTGAAACATCGGGAACGAACTTACCCGCTATCTTGCGGATACGCTTTCAGATCTGGGCCAGAGGGGTTTCGGACGTAATTGTTGAGACATAAGATGCCCAACATTCACGTTTAGCCGTACGGATGGCCCTACGGGCCACCGCACTCGCTTTCCGAAAGAAAAGAAAAGAATCGGTCGTCTGCCTACGGCGGTGCCTCTTCCAGGCTGCACGCTTATAGCGGACAGCCCGAGCACAGTCCGCATTCCACCAGGAAACGCACTTCCGCGGACCCCGAGAGGAAGAGCGAGGAATAGAGCGGAGGACAGCGTTGAAGACAGTGTCATGAAAAAGGAGGAGAGCGCGAGAGAGAGGCAGAAGGGAGAAGTCAGAGAGAGCAACACTGAGGGTAAATAGGGTCCAGTCTGCCTTAGCAAACTGCCACCTAGGGAAAGAGAGGGAAGGGCGAAAAGAGAAAAAGGAAACAAGGATGGGGAAATGATCACTTCCATGGAGGTCATCAAGAACTTGCCACGTGAAATCTAAGTAAAGAGAAGAAGAGCAGAGAGAAAGATCAAGACAAGAAAGGGTGCGAGTCCGAGAGTCCAAACGAGTGGGCTCACCAGAATTCAGAAGAGACAGGGAAGAAGAGAGGAGAAACGGCTCAAGGAGGCGACCCCGGGTATTCGTCAGAACGTCACCCCAAAGGGAATGACGACAATTGAAGTCACCCAGCAGGAGCACAGGCTCCGGCAAGGAGTCTAGGAGGTGTTTCAAATCAGGAAGAGAGAGCGGGACACTCGGGGGGAGATAAATGGAACAAACTGTGTACCATTTCCCCACAAAGATACGAGCAGCAGAACAATGGAGAGGAGAAGGAAAAAGGAAAGGAACAAAGGGAACATCAGCACGAATCAAGAGAGCAGAAGAATTAGAAGCCCCAGCAATAGCTGGGGGGGGGGGGGGAGAGAAAGGAATAGCCATGAAAACGACCAGGACGAGCACCAAGCATTGGCTCCTGGAGACAGACACAAAGGGGCGGAAACCGCGAAATCAGAAGTTGGAGTTCGAGGAAATTGGCGTAATAACCTCGAACGTTCCATTGAAGAATGGACAACGACGAGAAGAGAAAGGTCTAAACCAGAGAACAAGGAAGAAACCAAGGCGAAAGAGCAACAGAGCACGTTAAAGAATATCAGGGTCGGAATCAGGGTCAGCAAAGTCAGGGTTAGGGGGCATGGGTAAACTGAGCAAAGACGGAGGAAGGAAACGGGAGAACAGATCAGAGGTGGGCGGGCAGGGTCCGGAGGAGGAGGAGGAAGAGGAGGAGACAACGGAGAGGAGCAGCCAAGGACAGCAGCAGGAAGAGGGGAGTAGAAAGAGGGGAGCGCACCCCAGCAAAAGCAGCAACCGAAAGGGAAGCAGGGGCCAAAGAAACCTCCATAGCAGGAACAGGGGGCGCAATCACTGAAACGGGAGGGGAAGGAGCAATAGAACCAGACGTAGGAGCTGAGGAAGAAAGCGAAGCCTTCTTACCCGCCGGGGAAGAGGAAGGAGAGGAGCCAGGCTTACGCTTCTGACTTAAAGACACCGGTGTCCCAGCAACTACGTACCGGGCAACGGATTCCAGTCTCAACAGGAGAAGCCGAACGAGAGCACACACGACGGCCGCTAGGAGAGCGATGAACATCCGCCCACACCGACAGGCTGAGGGGAGAGCCGATAGATGGAGGAAGAGGATGGGAAGGAGGATCGGAGAGGGACGAGGAAGAAGACACAGGAGACACGATAGACCGGGTAGAAGGAAGGGGAACCCCGGACAGAGGACCAGGAGGAGGATCCTTCGGAAGAGAACCCAAAGGAACAGAGGAGGGGGCAGTGGGCGCATCAGGGTCCAAGACCCGGAAACGGTTGTGAGTTTGAGGAAGGCGGGAAGGACGAGGAGAGGAAGAGCGCAACACGCGAGCATAAGAGATATTAGCATAAGGCGGGAGCCGGCGAACCTGGCGTCTCGCCTCAGGAAAAGATAAACGTTCCCGGTGCTTCAAGTTGAGGACGGCCGCCTCAAGCTTGTAATGGACACACGCACGGGAGAAGGTAGGATGGGCCTCACCGCAGTTGAGGCAACGAGCCTGGGGAGAAGTGCACTCCGACTTAGAGTGACCTTCGCCACCACACAAAGGACAGAGAGAGACAGTCCCGGAGCAGCGGAGGGCACCATGCCCAAACCTCCAGCACTTGTTGCAGAGCCGAGGAGAAGGAATGTACTCCTGGACAGAGCACCTGGCACCAGCAAGAATGACAGAGGGTGGAAGGGTCCTACCATCAAAGGTAATCTTCACAACCCGGAGGGGTTGACGGCGACTACCACGAGGGGGACGAGTAAACGTGTCCACCTGGAGAATAGAATGGCCCTGGGCAGCAAGGATATGTCGAATATCGTCGTGGCAGTCGCGCAGGTCCCGAACACCGGTCGCAACATGGGGCGGGAGCAAAATAGTGCCAACACTGGCATTCAACTGAGCGTTCTTCGAGACCCGAACAGGGGTCTCGCCAAGGCAGGGTAAGGCAGCCAAGCGGGAAGCAGCATCCTGAGAAGGAGCAGCAACAACACGTGTACCGAGACGAGTGGGGTTGAAAGTAATGGAGGCATCCACGGAATCAACGAGATGTCGATGGAGGAAGAAATCGTCAGGAGGCGCAGAATCAAGAGGGAGGAGATCAAAATATTTGGCCCACGAAGCGGGACCAAACAAGGCTTGATAGGTAGCAGAACTGGAAGGAATCGAGCGAGGGCGGCCGTGACGAGGACGGCGGTGAGAACCCCCAGAGAGAGAGAGGGAATAAAAGGCGCAGTAGTTACAACTAGAGAAGGAGCCGCGCCAGGGGACGAGGTAGTCTCCACTGGGGGCCTGGGGCTCGACCCAACCGCAGAGGAGGGAGGGGAGCCAGGGGAAGGAGTCAGAGAGGCCAAAGGTGGAGCAAGGTCGGGGCCCAATGCAGCAGAGGCTACAGAGCCCGGTCTTCCAATACGGACCGACTCGGGGGCTTGGTCGCCCACCCCACGAGCCTGAGAAGGTACACCAGAAGCAGCCGAAACAGGGGTTATCATCATTACGAAAAGAAGAATTCATTCACGAATGTGCCCCCACACCCACCATGGAGCCACAATTAGAGGCAGGACACCCAACAAGAAGCTATCGCCGATCTTGCCGGGGCCTCCTAGGGGTGCGTCGTGAGTATACGCCCCACAAACGCCACCTTAAGAAACCGACAGTCCGTCGAGATCGGGTTCAGTGACGAAAGGGGGATTGACAATAAAAGGTTCCCCTCGCTCTCGACGTCGGGTCCTACAGTTCTACGGGTGCAAGAGTATGCCTCCTCAAGCACCCGGGCGTCAAAATAGAAGAAGTCCAAGGGAAGAACCAGAACGAGCAAAAGGTCGGCAGGAAACGGCAAGCAGATAGGAGAAGAGGGGGGAGAAAAACGAAACAGAAGGAAAAGGAAAAGATGCCCAGCAGAATTGGAGAGGACGGCAGCAGGAGCACAAGGCTAGAAAAGGACAGAGGACTGTCCCAAGGAGCATCACACTCCGGCAGCCGTCCACTAAGCCCCCACACGGCGACAACGAGCTGAGCGGGGAGGGGAATATGGGAGGAAAGTGTCGTTTGTGCATCAATCCAACAGTCCTGGACCTAACCTCCCTTTATCTAACTTCAAATTTGTCGTAAATATGGGAGGAACGTGGTGGTTGTGCATCAACCCAACTGCCCTGGACCTAACCTCCCTTTATCTAACTTCAAATTTATCGTAAATATGGGAGGAACGTGTTGGTTGTGCATCAACCCAACCGCCCTGGACCTAACCTCCCTTTATCTAACTTCAAATTTATCGTATTTATGGGAAGAAAGTGTTGTTTATGCATCAACCCAACCACCCAGGACCTAACCTCTGATACACGGATCTTGGTTCAATATTGCATCATATTCGTAGCATTTTTTTCACATCAATACAACCATCCTCAACCTAACCTCTATTTCCTAGGGAGGGAGGTTAATGGAAAATATGATAGTAATGGGAATTTTCTCTACATCAGTTCAACTTAACCATCCTTAACCTAACCTTAGTTAGAAAGGGATATAACTCTAAAACTATTAAATTACCATTTACCCAATTTTCCTTATCCTAACCCATAACATGAGTGTTTAGACCCCCCTGACCTCGAAATTATACTATATATTTAAGGTAGGAATATATTTTCACATATAAACCTAACATTCCCTAATTCAACCCTATACTATAATTATACTATATATTTAAGGTAGGAATATATTTTCACATATATACCTAACATTCTCTAATTCAACCCAATACTATAATTTCGAGGTAAAGGGGGTCTAAACACTCTGTTTATGGGTTAGGATAAGGAAAATTGGGTAAATGGTAATTGAATAGTTTTAGTGAGTTATATCCCTTTCTAACTAAGGTTAGGTTAAGGATGGTTAAGTTGAACTGATGCCCGAAACGCTGCGCGTGCTAGTGGCTTTACAAGACTGTAATTACCATAATTGTATCCTCACATTCCTTATGTACATTCTTGTATATGCATAAATAAATAAATAAATAAATGTAGAGAAAATTCCCATTATTATCATATTTTCCATTAACCTCCCTCTCCAGGAAATAGAGATTAGGTTGAGGATGGTTGTATTGATGTGAAAAAAAATGCTACGAATATGATGCAATATTGAACCAAGATCCGTGTATCAGAGGTTAGGTCCAGGGTGGTTGGGTTGATGCATAAACAATACTTTCCTCCCATATATATGATAAATTTGAAGATAGATAAAGGGAGGTTAGTTCCAGGGCGGTTGGGTTGATGCACAACCAACACGTTCCTCCCATATTTACGATAAATTTGAAGTTAGATAAAGGGAGGTTAGGTCCAGGGCAGTTGGGTTGATGCACAACCAACACGTTCCTCCCATACTTACGATAAATTTGAAGTTAGATAAAGGGAGGTTAGGTCCAGGACTGTTGGATTGATGCACAAACGACACTTTCCTCCCATATTAACGATAAATTTGAAGTTAGATTAAAGGAGGTTAGGTCCAGAACGGTTGGGTTGATGTGTAAAAACAAAAACACCTATCCAACAATATAGCTACAATATTGAACACAATTCCAAGTTTTAAAGGAGAGGGGCTGTTAGGTCCATATCCAAAACAACACTTTTCTATGAATATGGGTACAATGTTCAACAAAGAACCTAGTAGGTTAGGCACAGTGCGGATAGGTTCATATCCAAAACTTCAGTTTTCGAAGAATATAGGAAAAATATTCAACAAAGCTCCAAGACTCTTTCAGGTTAGGCACGGGCATTTAGGTCCATATCCAAAAACATCACTTCTCTGAGTATATGTCGTATCAGAGGTTAGGTCCAGGTAAGATGGAATGGGTGAAAATGTGGGTAAAATGGGCTCTGGCTGTGCTATGTTACACATCATTTAGGCATATTTGGTGGAAATTGTCTCCAATTTGGTGGCGATAGCTTAAATTTCCCCAACTTTAATCAAATCTGCTAGGTCTGGGTTAGGTAAGGCTATGTAGGGTAGGTTGGAATATGTGAAAACTTGGCTAAAATGGTCTTTGGCTGTACTATGTAACAAAACATTTTTGGGTATATTTGGTAGAAATTGTCTTAAATTAGGTTGAATTTAGGTGAGCAAGCATAAATTTCACGAACTTTAATCAAATCTAGCTTGGGATATGCTAGGACAGGTTAGGTAAGGTTGCGTCAGATGAGATGGAATCGGTGAAAACTTGGGTGAAATGAACTTTGGCTATGCTAAGATACAGAACATTTGGGTATATTCGGTGGAAATTGGGTTGAATTTAGGTGGGAAAGGCATAAATTTTGCCAACTTTAATCAAATCTAACTTTGTATATGACAGGCAAGGCTGGGTAGGGTTCTCTAGGGCAGGTTGGAATAGGTGAAAACTCAGCTAAAATGAGCTTTGGCCGTGCTATGTCACAAAACATTTTTGGGTATATTTGGTGAAAATTGTCTTAAATTAGGTCTAATTTATATGGGATAACTTAAATTTCCCCGACTTTAACCAAATCTAGGTTTGGATATGCCAGGATAGGATAGGTAAGGTTGCGTAAGGTAGGATGAAATGGGAGAAAATGTAGGTAAAAATGGGCTTTGGTGATGGTATGGTACACAACGTTTGGATATATTTGGTGGGAATTGTCCTAAATTAGGTCGAATTTATGTGGGATTGCTTAAATTTCGCGACTTTAACCAAATCTAGGTTTGGATATGCTAGGATAGGTTAGGTAAGGTTGCATAGGGTAGGATGGAATAGGAGAAAATGTAGGTAAAAAATGGGCTTTGGCGATGCTCTGATACACAACATTTGGGTATATTTGGTGGGAATTGTCTTAAATTAGGTTGAATTTATGTAGGAATAGCTTAAATTTCGCTGACTTTAACCAAATCTAGGTTTGGATATGCTAGGTTTGGTTAGGTAAGATTGCGTAGGGTAGGATGAAATGGGAGAAAATGTAGGTAAAAATTGGCTTTGGTGATGCTATGGTATACAACATTTGGATATATTTGGTGGGAATTGTCCTAAATTAGGTCGAATTTAGGAGGCATAGCTTAAATTTCGCCAACTTTAACCAAATCCAGGTTTGGATATGCTAGGTCAGGTGAGGTTGTGTAGGGTAGGATGCAAATAGGATAAAATGATGGTAAAAAAAATGGGCTTTGACAGGGCTATGATACACAACATTTGGGTATATTTGGAGGAAATTGTCTTAAATTAGGTCAAATTTAGGTGGCATAGCTTAAATTTTGCAAACTTTAAAAAAATCCAGGTTTAGATATGCTTGGTCAGGTTAGGTGAGGTTGTGTAGGGTGGTATGGAATAGGAGAAAATGTTGGTAAAAATGGGCTTTGACAGTGCTATGATACACAACATTTGGGTATATTTGGTGGAAATTGCCATAAATTATGTCGAATTAAAGTGGCATAGCTTAAATTTCACCAACTTGAATTAAATCTAGGCTTGGATATGCTAGGTCAGGTTCGGTGAGGTCGTGTAGGGAAGGACATATATAATATCTTAGGGGTAATGAACTAGCATGTTTATAAAATAGTGTAAATTTTCCTATTTGGGGTTCGAGCTATATGACCAACTCATGTAATGTTTGGACAGAGGTGACAGAGGCTTATATGTGAGGATATGGGATGCTCATATTTAGTTAGTTTAACTCTTACTAGGTTGAATTTAGGTAAATTTGTGTAGTATAAGTATATTTTTTGATAGATTTAGATGAGTTTAGGTTTTAATAGGGTGCATTTTGATAAGATATAGCAAATTTGCCTAAAATTATCATAGAAAATACTGACTTCACCAAACCTAACATAACTAAGGCTAGAATAAATGTCTGTCAGATGGTTTGCATAAATAAATATGGGTGGTCTGATTGGAGAGGATGTAACAAGGAAGGTATTAATAAGACATTAAAAACAGTGGACATATTTTTGATGAATAGTTTAGCACTACTAATGTTGAAATTATGATGGAAAATGAATGTGTTTTATATTGAGCTCATTGGAAGTCATATATACCATTCATATATATGTGAAATTCTGACTTTTGGGGAGTTGGTTAAACTCAGCATATTATTATTAATGTCCTAAATATACCCAGAAAAATATCATGCAAATTGTATATTGTTTGACCTAGTTGGTTGTGTTTGTATTTGTACATATATAGCACAATTAATATACTTGTGTATCAATTGTGCAGATTATGTATTTTGCATAAGTTGTATGATTATTGCAATTATGTATTGATTATATTTCCATAAATTGTTTATTGTTTTGTGCAAGTTGTATGTATATGTTTTGTATGTGTATTTGTGGAAATTGCGTAGTTGTGTATTTAATGAATATGTGCTAGTTATGTCTTGTTCATATTTTGGTAAGTTGTGTATTGATTATATTTTTGAGCGAGTTGTATAAATGTCGATATTGTATTTGTGTAAATCGTGTATTTATGCTAGTTGTGTATTTTTATGTTTGGGGTAGTTATATATTGTACGTATTTGTGCTAGATATGCATTTGTGCAAGTTGTGTAATAATTATGAAAGATGTGTAATATTTGTAAAAGTTGTGTATTAATTGCGCATGTTGTGTAATTGCATATGGACGAATTGTTTATTTATACCTTAGTGTTTTGATTGCCATTGTGCAAGTTGAGTAATTATATAGCAAGTTTTCTTGTATTAATTGTGCAAAGATGTATAATAATTACACAAATTGTGTAATAATTGTTCATGTTTTATAATAATTTTTGTGCTAATAGTGCATTTATGCAAGCTGTGTTTTTAATTTTTTGAACTGGAACTGGTGCAACTCTATTTTTGTGTGCAAATTGTGTATTTTGTGTAAGCTCTGTAATCTGAAAAAATAGACCTTAATGATGTAAGTGTATTTTGGTTTATGAGACAATGTATGAGTATTTTGTGAAAATTATGTATGTGGAATTGTGTAATTTTAGTGAAAGCGCATTTTTGATTGTCTAAATGCATAAGCATTTTGATATATTTGTGCAAATACCATACTTTGTGTAAATGTCATACTCTGAGTGTACATGCAATATTGTGTAAATGGTATATTTTTGTGTGCAACTGACATATTTCGTATGTAAATGTCATATTTTCGTGTGATGGTATATTTTGAGTGTAAATAATATATTTTGTGCATAAATGGCATATTTGGTGTGTAACTGCTGTATTTTCTGTGTATGGCATAAATCACATCTGATTAATGGGGGAAATGGTGGCAAAAGCTAGGCTATTCTCTATGAATGTACGGGTTGTGGAGTATGTGTAGATATGTATGCATGTATTTGCCAGTGTTGATTTAGAAACTAGCATTTTTTATTTTTGAGGTGTAGAAATGATTAGCCTATGAATATAGTGACTAGCATCCAGCTAAGTTGCTAGATGGATGAATTGAGGTGCGACATTTGGATAGCTATTTGATGGATGTGAGGACAGTTGACTAGCCTATCAACACACCTACTAATCCGCTGTGCTGCCAGATGTGTGGTAGCTACTTGTGGATTATAGTACGATATCTAGCTTTAGGGTTTCATAATTGCTGTTGTGTATAAAACTAGAATGACAGCTATTTATTAAAACTATTATTGCAACCTATTACTTTAAGTGGGAACCCTTGGTTGTTTTAAACATAGGGTGGATATGAATATGAATGAGATTGGGTGGAGATATATAGGAGCCTCGTATGGCCAATAGGACTTCTGCAGTTACCTTTATTCTTATGTTCAGCTCACCTACAATGCTGCCAGATGTACGATTCTGCTTAAATTGCGCTACGACATTTGGGTTGCTGTTTTAGTTTTTGAACCCATCATTGCATAATGATTACAGTTGTGGATGACTAAAATGTATATTCTTAAACCTCTGATTAGGTTAGGTGGGGATGGCTAGTCTAGCCATTTTGAATAATAACATATAATACAGTACATATACAGGTAGGACGCCAAAGGTCGCATTGGTTATCTGGTGACGTCACACATAGTTGACCAGTCAGGTGCTGTAATACCTTGACACCTATATGCTAATGGCCATTAATACCTTATCCCTATACCTAAGGTCGCTTTTCGTGATGTCACTAAACAACAACTGGTCTGTAGAATGTATTTGTTTGTTATATATAATAAGTTAGGTTAGGATGGTTTGATCGGGTTTATGAATACCAGAAAATAGGAGCAATGAGCGAAAATACGAGCCAATGTAGTTGAATATCGACTCTGGTGAGCATAGAGTATTGTTGAGGTATTAAGCCTGATTAAGAGTTCACACTTATGCGTAAACCTCCTAGGATCTGCATTTAGCACGTTGGCTGGACGCTCATTAGGGGGCTTACAGCGCATTAGGGATGATGACGTCAGGAAAGAAGGCAACTGCAGAGAGCCTTATTTCAAAAACATGAGAGGCTTGCTTTTACTTAATTAGTATTTTTTGATTTGCTATATACTACAGTAAGGTGTGCGAGGTATGTTTTGAGCGAATGTGAGATGTGTATACGGTAGCAGCAATATTGGATTACTACTGAACTCACATTGAAATCACCAATGCCCAGGGCTCTGTTTTTTCATATAAATTACTGATAGCTGTTTTTTCATTTTATTTTTGCCCTATGCATAATAAACGTTCCTCCAAGAAAGATTGTCAAAGCTCAAATTACATTTTCTAGAAAGACGAAGACGAAGAAATAGGGGTGACATGATAGAGTTGTGACTGAATGGTCATAGTAAAGGAGATATTAATAACCTATTAAACGTATAAACATGAAACAGAACAGGAATAAATTGGATAGGTTTTAGATTTAGGAAAAGACCTGGGTAAATACAGGTAACAGGGGACGAACTCGAAAACACACACACAACTTCTTGCAGTGCTGCACCCCTTTGTTTCATATGAATGGATTTCATTTCTATGCTAAATAAATGATCCTTGGGTGGACATGCTATTTCAGTAAACTGACTTATTCAGGGAAGATGAAGACTGGCCAGCTGATGACGTCATTGACCATTAGCAATGTCTGTGCAGGGTCACCGGGGTAACAGAATTTGGGTACGCCAGGAGCCGGCCTTATAATCCTACCCCCCAGGCAAATTGACGTCATTGCCCATTGGCTATGCCTGTGCATGGGCCACTGGGGTAACGAAATTTGGGTACGCCAGGGACCGGCTTTTTAATCCCCTTGATCGTACCTGTGCAGGAACGCTGAGTGGCTAGCTGGTGACGTCATTGACCATTAGCAATGTCTGTGCAGGATCACCGGGGTAACTGAATTTGGTGCGCCAGGAGCCAGCCTTTTAATCCCCAGGTAAGTTCAAGACTGGCAGGCTGATGACCATCAGCGTGCAGGGTCACCGGGGTAACTGAATTTGGGTGCGCCAGGAGCCGGCCTTTTAATCCCCAGGTAAGTTGAAGACTGGCAGGCTGATGACCATCAGCGATGTCTGTGCAGGGTCACCGTGGTAACGAAATTTTAGTGCGCCAGGAGCCGGTCTTTTGATCCCCTTGAGCGAAATGGCAGGGACTAGGAAGCCACCATTTAATCCACATTTTTGGAAAATAATATATGATTCAAAGGTGAGATTGATATATGTTATGAAAATATGAAAAAGACACCCTGGGCTATTGTTCCTGCATTGAAAAAAAATCGAAAAATACCCTATGCTATGTCCGTCCGGCAGCAAAAAAAAAAATAGAGAATACCCCTATGCTATGACCGTCCATGCAGAAATATGGATACCCCCCCTGCGTATATGCCCGTGCGCTGGAAAAACCAAAACGCATGGGCATAGGGGCCTTTCCTACTACTGGCGAGACCACACCCACGCTCCCTCGGCGAGACCACACCCACACCCTCTCCCGGCGAGACCACACCCATGCTCCCTCCCGACGAGACCACACGCACGCCCCCGTGGCGAGACCACAGCCATGCCCCTTCCCCCGGCGAGACCACACCCACGCCCCTCCCCAGCGAGACCACACCCACGCCTCCCCCCCGGCGAGACCACACCCACGCCCTCCTGGCGAGAGGGTGGGAGAGGGTTGTGGTGGTGGTGGGAGAGGGTGATAGGGGTGGTGGTGGTCCTCTTAACCTCGTATGGAGTGGGAGCGGAGGAATTGTAGTGGAGGTGGCTGCAGACTCCTCCACTGCCCTCCTCCCTCCCTCATTCTGTACGTCAACACCACGAGAGATATATCAAATAATATACACCTGCAAGATACTGGAGGGCCAAGTACCAAATCTACACAGTAAAATAACAACGTACTGGAGTGAACGACATGGAAGAAAATGTAGAATAGAACCAGTGAAGAGCAGAGGTGCCATAGGCACAATCAGAGAACACTGTATAAACATCAGAGGTCCGCAGTTGTTCAACGTCCTCCCAGCAAGCATAAGAAATATTGCCGGAACAACCGTGGACATTTTCAAGAGGAAACTAGATTTATTCCTCCAAGGAGTGCCGGACCAACCGGGCTGTGGTGGGTATGTGGGCCTGCGGGCCGCTCCAAGCAACAGCCTGGTGGACCAAACTCTCACAAGTCGAGCCTGACCTCGGGCCGGGCTTGGGGAGTAGAAGAACTCCCAGAACCCATCAACCAGGTATCAACCCGGTATCAACCTATCACCACCCCACAGCACCATCTATCACCACCCCTTCAACACCGCCCGGTGAAATCACGTACACGTGCCCGGCGAGATCAGTCGTGCTCGGCGAGATCATACACACGTGCCCGGCGAGATCATACACACGCGCCCGGCGAGATCACACACACACACGCGCCCAGCGAGATCACACACTCACAAATATTCAATTTTTTTGTGTTGGCAAATTTTTTAATTTGCAATGTGAATGCATTGCAACTCTGAATGTGCAAATAATTTAGGTGACAGTTTACATTCAGTCATGACGGTAATAGTCATTCTTTTTGTTATAAAAAGGTTCCCAATAGAAACCTTCGCTCTGATGTTCCCTTTGTCCCCTTACTTTTTCCTTCGCCTCACCATTGTTCTGCTGCTCGTATCTCTGTGGGGAAATGGTACACTGTTTGTTCCATTTATCTCCCCCCCCCCAAGTGTCTCGCTTTCTCTTCCTGATCTGAAACACTTACTGGACTGCTTGCCGGAGCCTGTGCTCCTGCTGGAAGATTTCAGTTGTCGTCATTCCCTTTTCGGTGATGGTCTGACGAACACTCGGGGTCGGCTTCTTGAGCCGTTTATCCTCTCTTCTTCCCAGTCTCTTCTGAATTCTGGTGATCCCACGCAATTGACTCTCGGACTCGCACCCTTTCCTGTCTTGATCTTTCTCTTTGCTCTTCTTCTCTATACTTAGATTTCACGTGGCAGGTTCTTGATGACCTCCATGGCAGTGACCATTTCCCTATCCTGGTTACCTTTTTCTCTTTTCGCCCTCCCCTCTCCTTCCCTAGGTGGCAGTTTGTGAAAGCGGACTATGCCTCTTTACCCTCAGCGCTGCTCTCTCTGACCTCTCCCTTCTACCTCTCCCTCGCTCTCTCCTCCTTTTTCATGACACTGTCTTTGGCGCTGCCCTCCGCTCTATTCCTCACTCTTCCTCTCGGGGTTCACGGAAGTGCGTTCCCTCGTGGAATGCAGACTGTGCTCGGGCTGTCCGCTGTAAGCGTACAGCCTGGAAGAGACACCGCTGTCGGCAGACGGGCGATTCTTTTCTTTTCTTTCGGAAGGCGAGTGCGGTGGCCCGTAAGGCCATCTGTAAGGTTAAACGTGAATGTTGGGCATCTTATGTCTCCACAATTACGTCCGAAACTCCTCTGCCACAGATCTGGAAGCGTATCTGCTAGATAGCGGGTAAGTTCGTTCCCGATGTTTCACCGGTCCTTCACCTCCATGGTAATCTTGTGGAGGACCCGTTGCAGGTCGCTACCAAACTGGGTTCCCACTTTTCTTCTGTTAGCTCTGATCTTCAGTTTCCCCAATCTTTCCTTCTTTGTAAACCTGTCCTTGAGTCTATTCCTTTAGATTTCTGCACTCGTCTTCGACTTCCCTATAACAATCCCTTCTCTCTCTCTGAACTTCGTTCTGCCCAGGCCCTCTGCGGTTCTATGGTGGCGGGCTCCGATGGTATTCATTATGAGATGCTTCGCCATCTCCCTCCGTGCACTTCTCAGTATTTACTGAGTCTGTATAAACGGATCTGGGAGTCGTCGTTAGTCCCTGAGGACTGGCTGGATGCCGTTGTCCTCCCTGTTCGCAAACCATGGTCTCTGGGAACATCCCCTAAGGACTTTCGCCCTATTGCCCTCACAAGTTGTCTGCAAACTCTTTGAAAGTATAGTTAACGTTCGTCTGATGTCGTTCCTGGAACACCATCACCTCCTCTCCCCTTCTCAATTTGGTTTTGAGAAGGGGATAGCTATGCACAACTATATTCTACCCACCTCAAGACTCCGCTCCAATATGGAAGCATCAAGAAATATAGACCAATAGGCTTTCTACAATCAGTTCCATTCAATACCCATTGTTTCGTGTTCTGTCTTGTGTTTAGGAATTTAATACCCTATTAATACCACCTCACTCAAATGTAGATATAAACAAATCGAAGATGTGTAAGTTCTATTCAGTTGTGTATGTGTAAACTAAAGTCTTTGAAAATGTAATAAGTTTTACGAAACGCGCTCAAGTGTCGTGTCAGACTAGAAATAAAAATGAATTTTGGAGAATTGATTTTTGAATTACCACCAGCAGTGAAAAGAAACCTACGAAAGATCGAGAAAATTCGTGTTAAAATTATTAATCTTACTTTTTCGGTCATATTTAATAATATATGTCTACAGGAAAGACTGCTACCAAGATATACTAATATATATATATATATATATATATATATATATATATATATATATATATATATATATATATATATATATATATATATATATATATATATATATATATATGCAAACAAGCCTGAATGGTCCCCAGGACTATATACAACTGAAAACTCACACCCCAGAAGTGACTCGAACCAGTTGTGGGAGTATGGGTTCGAGTCACTTCTGGGGTGTGAGTTTTCAGTTATATATATATATATATATATGTCGTACCTAGTAGCCAGAACGCACTTCTCAGCCTAATATGCAAGGCCCGATTTGCCTAATAAGCCAAGTTTTCCTGAATTAATATATTTTCTCTAATTATTTTCTTATGAAAAGATAAAGCTACCCATTTCATTATGTATGAGGTCAATTTTTTTTTATTGGAGTTAAAATTTACGTAGATATATGACCGAACCTAACCAACCCTACCTAACCTAACCTAACCTATCTTTATAATTTAGGTTAGGTTAGGTGGCCGAAAAAGTTAGGTTAGGTTAGGTAGGTTAGGTAGTCGAAAAAACATTATTTCATGAAAACTTGGCTTATTAGGCAAATCGTGCCTTGTATAGTAGGCTGAGAAGTGCGTTCTGGCTACTAAGTACGACATATATATATATATATATATATATATATATATATATATATATATATATATATATATATATATATATATATATATATATATATATATATTATTAAATATGACCGAAAAAGTAAGATTAATAATTCTAACACGAATTTTCTCAATCTTTCGTACATTACACTTCACTGTTGAAGGTAAATCAAAAATCAATTCTCCAAAATTCATTTTTATTTCTAGTCTGACGCGACACAGGCGCGTTTCGTAAAACTTATTACATTTTCAAAGACTTTAGTTCACAAATACACAACTGAACTTACGTATCTCCGATTTTATATCTACATTTGAGTGAGGTGGGAGGGGTGATGTGGCATTAACACAAGACAGAACAAGAGGGGATATTTAATAGGGTTTTAAAAGTATCAACACAAGACAGAACACAAACAATGGGTATTGAATAGAAGTGTTTGTAGAAAGCCTATTGGTCCATATTTCTTGATGCTTCTATATTGGAGCGGAGTCTTGAGGTGGGTAGAATATAGTTGTGCAATAATTGGCTGTTGATTGCTGGTGTTGACTTCTTGATGTGTAGTGCCTCGCAAACGTCAAGCCGCCTGCTATCGCTGTATCTATCGATGATTTCTGTGTTGTTTACTAGGATTTCTCTGGCGATGGTTTGGTTGTGGGAAGAGATTATATGTTCCTTAATGGAGCCCTGTTGCTTATGCATCGTTAAACGCCTAGAAAGAGATGTTGTTGTCTTGCCTATATACTGGGTTTTTTGGAGCTTACAGTCCCCAAGTGGGCATTTGAAGGCATAGACGACGTTAGTCTCTTTTAAAGCGTTCTGTTTTGTGTCTGGAGAGTTTCTCATGAGTACGCTGGCCGTTTTTCTGGTTTTATAGTAAATCGTCAGTTGTATCCTCTGATTTTTGTCTGTGGGGATAACGTTTCTATTAACAATATCTTTCAGGACCCTTTCCTCCGTTTTATGAGCTGTGGAAAAGAAGTTCCTGTAAAATAGTCTAATAGGGGGTATAGGTGTTGTGTTAGTTGTCTCTTCAGAGGTTGCATGGCTTTTCACTTTCCTTCTTATGATGTCTTCGACGAAACCATTGGAGAAGCCGTTATTGACTAGGACCTGCCTTACCCTACAGAGTTCTTCGTCGACTTGCTTCCATTCTGAGCTGTGGCTGAGAGCACGGTCGACATATGCGTTAACAACACTCCTCTTGTACCTGTCAGGGCAGTCGCTGTTGGCACTTAGGCACATTCCTATGTTTGTTTCCTTAGTGTAGACTGCAGTGTGGAAACCTCCGCCCTTTTCCATGACTGTTACATCTAGAAAGGGCAGCTTCCCATCCTTTTTCATCTCGTAAGTGAAACGCAGCACGGAACTCTGCTCAAATGCCTCCTTCAGCTCCTGCAGATGTCTGACATCAGGTACCTGTGTAAAAATGTCGTCAACATACCTGCAGTATATGGCCGGTTTCAAGTTCATGTCGACTAAGACTTTTTGCTCGATGGTACCCATGTAGAAGTTTGCAAACAGGACACCTAGGGGAGAACCCATGGCGACCCCATCTACTTGCTTATACATGTGCCCATCCGGGCTCAAGAAGGGTGCCTCTTTAGTACAAGCTTGGAGTAGTTTCCTCAGAATATTTTCTGGTATGTCAAGAGGAGTACAGGCTGGATCACGATACACTCTGTCGGCTATCATTCCGATTGTCTCGTCCACAGGTACGTTGGTAAACAGCGATACCAACGTACCTGTGGACGAGACAATCGGAATGATAGCAGACAGAGTGTATCGTGATCCAGCCTGTACTCCTCTTGACATACCAGAAAATATTCTGAGGAAACTACTCCAAGCTTGTACTAAAGAGGCACCCTTCTTGAGCCCGGATGGGCACATGTATAAGCAAGTAGATGGGGTCGCCATGGGTTCTCCCCTAGGTGTCCTGTTTGCAAACTTCTACATGGGTACCATCGAGCAAAAAGTCTTAGTCGACATGAACTTGAAACCGGCCATATACTGCAGGTATGTTGACGACATTTTTACACAGGTACCTGATGTCAGACATCTGCAGGAGCTGAAGGAGGCATTTGAGCAGAGTTCCGTGCTGCGTTTCACTTACGAGATGGAAAAGGATGGGAAGCTGCCCTTTCTAGATGTAACAGTCATGGAAAAGGGCGGAGGTTTCCACACTGCAGTCTACACTAAGGAAACAAACATAGGAATGTGCCTAAGTGCCAACAGCGACTGCCCTGACAGGTACAAGAGGAGTGTTGTTAACGCATATGTCGACCGTGCTCTCAGCCACAGCTCAGAATGGAAGCAAGTCGACGAAGAACTCTGTAGGGTAAGGCAGGTCCTAGTCAATAACGGCTTCTCCAATGGTTTCGTCGAAGACATCATAAGAAGGAAAGTGAAAAGCCATGCAACCTCTGAAGAGACAACTAACACAACACCTATACCCCCTATTAGACTATTTTACAGGAACTTCTTTTCCACAGCTCATAAAACGGAGGAAAGGGTCCTGAAAGATATTGATAATAGAAACGTTATCCCCACAGACAAAAATCAGAGGATACAACTGACGATTTACAATAAAACCAGAAAAACGGCCAGCCTACTCATGAGAAACTCTCCAGACACAAAACAGAACGCTTTAAAAGAGACTAACGTCGTCTATGCTTTCAAATGCCCACTTGGGGGACTGTAAGCTCCAAAAAACCCAGTATATAGGCAAGACAACAACATCTCTTTCTAGGCGTTTAACGATGCATAAGCAACAGGGCTCCATTAAGGAACATATAATCTCTTCCCACAACCAAACCATCGCCAGAGAAATCCTAGTAAACAACACAGAAATCATCGATAGATACAGCGATAGCAGGCGGCTTGACGTTTGCGAGGCACTACACATCAAGAAGTCAACACCAGCAATCAACAGCCAATTATTGCACAACTATATTCTACCCACCTCAAGACTCCGCTCCAATATAGAAGCATCAAGAAATATGGACCAATAGGCTTTCTACAAACACTTCTATTCAATACTCATTGTTTGTGTTCTGTCTTGTGTTGATACTTTTAATACCCTATTAAATATCCCCTCTTGTTCTGTCTTGTGTTAATGCCACATCACCCCTCCCACCTCACTCAAATGTAGATATAAAATCGGAGATACGTAAGTTCAGTTGTGTATTTGTGAACTAAAGTCTTTGAAAATGTAATAAGTTTTACGAAACGCGCCCATGTCGCGTCAGACTAGAAATAAAAATGAATTTTGGAGAATTGATTTTTGATTTACCTTCAACAGTGAAGCGTAATGTACGAAAGATTGAGAAAATTCGTGTTAGAATTATTAATCTTACTTTTTCGGTCATATTTAATAATATATGTCTACAGGAAAGACTGCTACCAAAATATACTAATATATATATATATATATATATATATATATATATATATATATATATATATATATATATATATATATATATGTATATATTTTGGGGATGGTGGTTGAGGTGATGGGCCTGCACGAGAGGCCCACTCTGTGGCACAGCGTGCTATTTATATATATATATATATATATATATATATATATATATATATATATATATATATATATATATATATATATATATATATATATATATATATAAATATATATATATATATATATATATATATATATATATATATATATATATATATATATATATATATATATATATATATATATATATATATATTAGTATATTTTGGTAGCAGTCTTTCCTGTAGACATATATTATTAAATATGACCGAAAAAGTAAGATTAATAATTCTAACACGAATTTTCTCAATCTTTCGTACATTATGCTTCACTGTTGGAGGTAAATCAAAAATCACTTCTCCAAAATTCATTTTTATTTCTAGTCTGACGCGACACGGGCGCGTTTCGTAAAACTTATTACATTTTCAAAGACTTCACAAATACACAACTGATTAGAACTTGCGTTTCCCTGATTTTATATCTACATTTGAGTGAGGTGGGAAGGGTGATGTGGCATTACATTTGAGTGAGGTGGGAAGGATGATGTGGCATTAACACAAGACAGAACACTAGAGGATATTAATAGGGTATTAAAAGTATCAACACAAGACAGAACAGAAACAATGGGTATTGAATAGAAGTGTTTGTAGAAAGCCTATTGGTCCATATTTCTTGATGCTTCTATATTGGAGCGGAGTCTTGAGGTGGGTAGAATATAGTTGTGCAATAATTGGCTGTTGATTGCTGGTGTTGACTTCTTGATGTGTAGTGCCTCGCAAACGTCAAGCCGCCTGCTATCGCTGTATCTATCGATGATTTCTGTGTTGTTTACTAGGATTTCTCTGGATAGGATTTCTCTGTTGTGTATTTGTGAAGTCTTTGAAAATGTAATAAGTTTTACGAAACGCGCCCGTGTCGCGTCAGACTAGAAATAAAAATGAATTTTGGAGAAGTGATTTTTGATTTACCTCCAACAGTGAAGCATAATGTACGAAAGATTGAGAAAATTCGTGTTAGAATTATTAATCTTACTTTTTCGGTCATATTTAATAATATATATATATATATATATATATATATATACAACTTTAGAACACTTTCCCACCAGGAGACTCGAACCCTAGCCAGCACAGAAGCCTTCCAGCAACTGGCATAACAGTTACGCCTTAACCCTCTGCACCACCGCTCAGACCCTTAAAAGAGATGGTAATTTCGGAGTATTTAAATCCCCCAAAGATCAACACCTCCCAAGAGCACCAGAGCAAGTGAGGGGTCATTTAGACGTTAATTTCATCAAGTCCCTGTTAATATGGGAAGACACAGTGTCTCTGCTTAAGGCACAACTCTCCTAAACACGAGAGTTAAGTATACAACTTTAGAACACTTTCCCACCAGGAGACTCGAACCCTAGCCAGCACAGAAGCCTTCCAGCAACTGGCATAACAGGTACGCCTTAACCCTCTGCACCACCGCTCAGACCCTTAAAAGAGATGGTAATTTCGGAGTATTTAAATCCCCCAAAGATCAACACCTCCCAAGAGCACCAGAGCAAGTGAGGGGTCATTTAGACGTTAATTTCATCAAATCCCTGTTAATATGGGAAGACACAGTGTCTCTGCTTAAGGCACAACTCTCCTAAACACGAGAGTTAAGTATACAACTTTAGAACACTTTCCCACCAGGAGACTCGAACCCTAGCCAGCACAGAAGCCTTCCAGCAACTGGCATAACAGGTACGCCTTAACCCTCTGCACCACCGCTCAGACCCTTAAAAGAGATGGTAATTTCGGAGTATTTAAATCCCCCAAAGATCAACACCTCCCAAGAGCACCAGAGCAAGTGAGGGGTCATTTAGACGTTAATTTCATCAAGTCCCTGTTAATATGGGAAGACACAGTGTCTCTGCTTAAGGCACAACTCTCCTAAACACGAGAGTTAAGTATACAACTTTAGAACACTTTCCCACCAGGAGACTCGAACCCTAGCCAGCACAGAAGCCTTCCAGCAACTGGCATAACAGGTACGCCTTAACCCTCTGCACCACCGCTCAGACCCTTAAAAGAGATGGTAATTTCGGAGTATTTAAATCCCCCAAAGATCAACACCTCCCAAGAGCACCAGAGCAAGTGAGGGGTCATTTAGACGTTAATTTCATCAAGTCCCTGTTAATATGGGAAGACACAGTGTCTCTGCTTAAGGCACAACTCTCCTAAACACGAGAGTTAAGTATACAACTTTAGAACACTTTCCCACCAGGAGACTCGAACCCTAGCCAGCACAGAAGCCTTCCAGCAACTGGCATAACAGGTACGCCTTAACCCTCTGCACCACCGCTCAGACCCTTAAAAGAGATGGTAATTTCGGAGTATTTAAATCCCCCAAAGATCAACACTTCCCAAGAGCACCAGAGCAAGTGAGGGGTCATTTAGACGTTAATTTCATCAAGTCCCTGTTAATATGGGAAGACACAGTGTCTCTGCTTAAGGCACAACTCTCCTAAACACGAGAGTTAAGTATACAACTTTAGAACACTTTCCCACCAGGAGACTCGAACCCTAGCCAGCACAGAAGCCTTCCAGCAACTGGCATAACAGGTACGCCTTAACCCTCTGCACCACCGCTCAGACCCTTAAAAGAGATGGTAATTTCGGAGTATTTAAATCCCCCAAAGATCAACACCTCCCAAGAGCACCAGAGCAAGTGAGGGGTCATTTAGACGTTAATTTCATCAAGTCCCTGTTAATATGGGAAGACACAGTGTCTCTGCTTAAGGCACAACTCTCCTAAACACGAGAGTTAAGTATACAACTTTAGAACACTTTCCCACCAGGAGACTCGAACCCTAGCCAGCACAGAAGCCTTCCAGCAACTGGCATAACAGGTACGCCTTAACCCTCTGCACCACCGCTCAGACCCTTAAAAGAGATGGTAATTTCGGAGTATTTAAATCCCCCAAAGATCAACACCTCCCAAGAGCACCAGAGCAAGTGAGGGGTCATTTAGACGTTAATTTCATCAAGTCCCTGTTAATATGGGAAGACACAGTGTCTCTGCTTAAGGCACAACTCTCCTAAACACGAGAGTTAAGTATACAACTTTAGAACACTTTCCCACCAGGAGACTCGAACCCTAGCCAGCACAGAAGCCTTCCAGCAACTGGCATAACAGGTACGCCTTAACCCTCTGCACCACCGCTCAGACCCTTAAAAGAGATGGTAATTTCGGAGTATTTAAATCCCCCAAAGATCAACACCTCCCAAGAGCACCAGAGCAAGTGAGGGGTCATTTAGACGTTAATTTCATCAAGTCCCTGTTAATATGGGAAGACACAGTGTCTCTGCTTAAGGCACAACTCTCCTAAACACGAGAGTTAAGTATACAACTTTAGAACACTTTCCCACCAGGAGACTCGAACCCTAGCCAGCACAGAAGCCTTCCAGCAACTGGCATAACAGGTACGCCTTAACCCTCTGCACCACCGCTCAGACCCTTAAAAGAGATGGTAATTTCGGAGTATTTAAATCCCCCAAAGATCAACACCTCCCAAGAGCACCAGAGCAAGTGAGGGGTCATTTAGACGTTAATTTCATCAAGTCCCTGTTAATATGGGAAGACACAGTGTCTCTGCTTAAGGCACAACTCTCCTAAACACGAGAGTTAAGTATACAACTTTAGAACACTTTCCCACCAGGAGACTCGAACCCTAGCCAGCACAGAAGCCTTCCAGCAACTGGCATAACAGGTACGCCTTAACCCTCTGCACCACCGCTCAGACCCTCAAAAGAGATGGTAATTTCGGAGTATTTAAATCCCCCAAAGATCAACACCTCCCAAGAGCACCAGAGCAAGTGAGGGGTCATTTAGACGTTAATTTCATCAAGTCCCTGTTAATATGGGAAGACACAGTGTCTCTGCTTAAGGCACAACTCTCCTAAACACGAGAGTTAAGTATACAACTTTAGAACACTTTCCCACCAGGAGACTCGAACCCTAGCCAGCACAGAAGCCTTCCAGCAACTGGCATAACAGGTACGCCTTAACCCTCTGCACCACCGCTCAGACCCTTAAAAGAGATGGTAATTTCGGAGTATTTAAATCCCCCAAAGATCAACACCTCCCAAGAGCACCAGAGCAAGTGAGGGGTCATTTAGACGTTAATTTCATCAAGTCCCTGTTAATATGGGAAGACACAGTGTCTCTGCTTAAGGCACAACTCTCCTAAACACGAGAGTTAAGTATACAACTTTAGAACACTTTCCCACCAGGAGACTCGAACCCTAGCCAGCACAGAAGCCTTCCAGCAACTGGCATAACAGGTACGCCTTAACCCTCTGCACCACCGCTCAGACCCTTAAAAGAGATGGTAATTTCGGAGTATTTAAATCCCCCAAAGATCAACACCTCCCAAGAGCACCAGAGCAAGTGAGGGGTCATTTAGACGTTAATTTCATCAAGTCCCTGTTAATATGGGAAGACACAGTGTCTCTGCTTAAGGCACAACTCTCCTAAACACGAGAGTTAAGTATACAACTTTAGAACACTTTCCCACCAGGAGACTCGAACCCTAGCCAGCACAGAAGCCTTCCAGCAACTGGCATAACAGGTACGCCTTAACCCTCTGCACCACCGCTCAGACCCTTAAAAGAGATGGTAATTTCGGAGTATTTAAATCCCCCAAAGATCAACACCTCCCAAGAGCACCAGAGCAAGTGAGGGGTCATTTAGACGTTAATTTCATCAAGTCCCTGTTAATATGGGAAGACACAGTGTCTCTGCTTAAGGCACAACTCTCCTAAACACGAGAGTTAAGTATACAACTTTAGAACACTTTCCCACCAGGAGACTCGAACCCTAGCCAGCACAGAAGCCTTCCAGCAACTGGCATAACAGGTACGCCTTAACCCTCTGCACCACCGCTCAGACCCTTAAAAGAGATGGTAATTTCGGAGTATTTAAATCCCCCAAAGATCAACACCTCCCAAGAGCACCAGAGCAAGTGAGGGGTCATTTAGACGTTAATTTCATCAAGTCCCTGTTAATATGGGAAGACACAGAGTGTTCTAAAGTTGTATACTTAACTCTCGTGTTTAGGAGAGTTGTGCCTTAAGCAGAGACACTGTGTCTTCCCATATTAACAGGGACTTGATGAAATTAACGTCTAAATGACCCCTCACTTGCTCTGGTGCTCTTGGGAGGTGTTGATCTTTGGGGGATTTAAATACTCCGAAATTACCATCTCTTTTAAGGGTCTGAGCGGTGGTGCAGAGGGTTAAGGCGTACCTGTTATGCCAGTTGCTGGAAGGCTTCTGTGCTGGCTAGGGTTCGAGTCTCCTGGTGGGAAAGTGTTCTAAAGTTGTATACTTAACTCTCGTGTTTAGGAGAGTTGTGCCTTAAGCAGAGACACTGTGTCTTCCCATATTAACAGGGACTTGATGAAATTAACGTCTAAATGACCCCTCACTTGCTCTGGTGCTCTTGGGAGGTGTTGATCTTTGGGGGATTTAAATACTCCGAAATTACCATCTCTTTTAAGGGTCTGAGCGGTGGTGCAGAGGGTTAAGGCGTACCTGTTATGCCAGTTGCTGGAAGGCTTCTGTGCTGGCTAGGGTTCGAGTCTCCTGGTGGGAAAGTGTTCTAAAGTTGTATACTTAACTCTCGTGTTTAGGAGAGTTGTGCCTTAAGCAGAGACACTGTGTCTTCCCATATTAACAGGGACTTGATGAAATTAACGTCTAAATGACCCCTCACTTGCTCTGGTGCTCTTGGGAGGTGTTGATCTTTGGGGGATTTAAATACTCCGAAATTACCATCTCTTTTAAGGGTCTGAGCGGTGGTGCAGAGGGTTAAGGCGTACCTGTTATGCCAGTTGCTGGAAGGCTTCTGTGCTGGCTAGGGTTCGAGTCTCCTGGTGGGAAAGTGTTCTAAAGTTGTATACTTAACTCTCGTGTTTAGGAGAGTTGTGCCTTAAGCAGAGACACTGTGTCTTCCCATATTAACAGGGACTTGATGAAATTAACGTCTAAATGACCCCTCACTTGCTCTGGTGCTCTTGGGAGGTGTTGATCTTTGGGGGATTTAAATACTCCGAAATTACCATCTCTTTTAAGGGTCTGAGCGGTGGTGCAGAGGGTTAAGGCGTACCTGTTATGCCAGTTGCTGGAAGGCTTCTGTGCTGGCTAGGGTTCGAGTCTCCTGGTGGGAAAGTGTTCTAAAGTTGTATACTTAACTCTCGTGTTTAGGAGAGTTGTGCCTTAAGCAGAGACACTGTGTCTTCCCATATTAACAGGGACTTGATGAAATTAACGTCTAAATGACCCCTCACTTGCTCTGGTGCTCTTGGGAGGTGTTGATCTTTGGGGGATTTAAATACTCCGAAATTACCATCTCTTTTAAGGGTCTGAGCGGTGGTGCAGAGGGTTAAGGCGTACCTGTTATGCCAGTTGCTGGAAGGCTTCTGTGCTGGCTAGGGTTCGAGTCTCCTGGTGGGAAAGTGTTCTAAAGTTGTATACTTAACTCTCGTGTTTAGGAGAGTTGTGCCTTAAGCAGAGACACTGTGTCTTCCCATATTAACAGGGACTTGATGAAATTAACGTCTAAATGACCCCTCACTTGCTCTGGTGCTCTTGGGAGGTGTTGATCTTTGGGGGATTTAAATACTCCGAAATTACCATCTCTTTTAAGGGTCTGAGCGGTGGTGCAGAGGGTTAAGGCGTACCTGTTATGCCAGTTGCTGGAAGGCTTCTGTGCTGGCTAGGGTTCGAGTCTCCTGGTGGGAAAGTGTTCTAAAGTTGTATACTTAACTCTCGTGTTTAGGAGAGTTGTGCCTTAAGCAGAGACACTGTGTCTTCCCATATTAACAGGGACTTGATGAAATTAACGTCTAAATGACCCCTCACTTGCTCTGGTGCTCTTGGGAGGTGTTGATCTTTGGGGGATTTAAATACTCCGAAATTACCATCTCTTTTAAGGGTCTGAGCGGTGGTGCAGAGGGTTAAGGCGTACCTGTTATGCCAGTTGCTGGAAGGCTTCTGTGCTGGCTAGGGTTCGAGTCTCCTGGTGGGAAAGTGTTCTAAAGTTGTATACTTAACTCTCGTGTTTAGGAGAGTTGTGCCTTAAGCAGAGACACTGTGTCTTCCCATATTAACAGGGACTTGATGAAATTAACGTCTAAATGACCCCTCACTTGCTCTGGTGCTCTTGGGAGGTGTTGATCTTTGGGGGATTTAAATACTCCGAAATTACCATCTCTTTTAAGGGTCTGAGCGGTGGTGCAGAGGGTTAAGGCGTACCTGTTATGCCAGTTGCTGGAAGGCTTCTGTGCTGGCTAGGGTTCGAGTCTCCTGGTGGGAAAGTGTTCTAAAGTTGTATACTTAACTCTCGTGTTTAGGAGAGTTGTGCCTTAAGCAGAGACACTGTGTCTTCCCATATTAACAGGGACTTGATGAAATTAACGTCTAAATGACCCCTCACTTGCTCTGGTGCTCTTGGGAGGTGTTGATCTTTGGGGGATTTAAATACTCCGAAATTACCATCTCTTTTAAGGGTCTGAGCGGTGGTGCAGAGGGTTAAGGCGTACCTGTTATGCCAGTTGCTGGAAGGCTTCTGTGCTGGCTAGGGTTCGAGTCTCCTGGTGGGAAAGTGTTCTAAAGTTGTATACTTAACTCTCGTGTTTAGGAGAGTTGTGCCTTAAGCAGAGACACTGTGTCTTCCCATATTAACAGGGACTTGATGAAATTAACGTCTAAATGACCCCTCACTTGCTCTGGTGCTCTTGGGAGGTGTTGATCTTTGGGGGATTTAAATACTCCGAAATTACCATCTCTTTTAAGGGTCTGAGCGGTGGTGCAGAGGGTTAAGGCGTACCTGTTATGCCAGTTGCTGGAAGGCTTCTGTGCTGGCTAGGGTTCGAGTCTCCTGGTGGGAAAGTGTTCTAAAGTTGTATACTTAACTCTCGTGTTTAGGAGAGTTGTGCCTTAAGCAGAGACACTGTGTCTTCCCATATTAACAGGGACTTGATGAAATTAACGTCTAAATGACCCCTCACTTGCTCTGGTGCTCTTGGGAGGTGTTGATCTTTGGGGGATTTAAATACTCCGAAATTACCATCTCTTTTAAGGGTCTGAGCGGTGGTGCAGAGGGTTAAGGCGTACCTGTTATGCCAGTTGCTGGAAGGCTTCTGTGCTGGCTAGGGTTCGAGTCTCCTGGTGGGAAAGTGTTCTAAAGTTGTATACTTAACTCTCGTGTTTAGGAGAGTTGTGCCATATATATATATATATATATATATATATATATATATATATATGTATATATATATATATATATATATATATATATATATATATATATATATAAGCCTATACTTGCATAAACCACAAGTGAAGATAAACAATCTTTGGACAACACCCACCAGTGGGACTCGAACCCAGAAAGCACAACTACCTTCCAGTAGCTGGCATAACTAGTATGCTTTAACCCACTACGCCATCAGACCTTACAAAAGAAGTAGATAGTTCAAGATATATATATCTCAAACATCTCTACCTCCCGAAGGCACCAGATGAGTGAGGGGTCAGTCTGCAATTTTCGTCAAGCCACTGTCAATGTGAGAGAACTCGTGTCCAGCTTATAAGCCTATTCTTGCATAAACCACAAGTGAAGATAAACAATCTTTGGACAACACCCACCAGTGGGACTCGAACCCAGAAAGCACAACTACCTTCCAGTAGCTGGCATAACTAGTATGCTTTAACCCACTACGCCATCAGACCTTACAAAAGAAGTAGATAGTTCAAGATATATATATCTCAAACATCTCTACCTCCCGAAGGCACCAGATGAGTGAGGGGTCAGTCTGCAATTTTCGTCAAGCCACTGTCAATGTGAGAGAACTCGTGTCCAGCTTATAAGCCTATACTTGCATAAACCACAAGTGAAGATAAACAATCTTTGGACAACACCCACCAGTGGGACTCGAACCCAGAAAGCACAACTACCTTCCAGTAGCTGGCATAACTAGTATGCTTTAACCCACTACGCCATCAGACCTTACAAAAGAAGTAGATAGTTCAAGATATATATATCTCAAACATCTCTACCTCCCGAAGGCACCAGATGAGTGAGGGGTCAGTCTGCAATTTTCGTCAAGCCACTGTCAATGTGAGAGAACTCGTGTCCAGCTTATAAGCCTTTACTTGCATAAACCACAAGTGAAGATAAACAATCTTTGGACAACACCCACCAGTGGGAGGTAGAGATGTTTGAGATATATATATCTTGAACTATCTACTTCTTTTGTAAGGTCTGATGGCGTAGTGGGTTAAAGCATACTAGTTATGCCAGCTACTGGAAGGTAGTTGTGCTTTCTGGGTTCGAGTCCCACTGGTGGGTGTTGTCCAAAGATTGTTTATCTTCACTTGTGGTTTATGCAAGTATAGGCTTATAAGCTGGACACGAGTTCTCTCACATTGACAGTGGCTTGACGAAAATTGCAGACTGACCCCTCACTCATCTGGTGCCTTCGGGAGGTAGAGATGTTTGAGATATATATATCTTGAACTATCTACTTCTTTTGTAAGGTCTGATGGCGTAGTGGGTTAAAGCATACTAGTTATGCCAGCTACTGGAAGGTAGTTGTGCTTTCTGGGTTCGAGTCCCACTGGTGGGTGTTGTCCAAAGATTGTTTATCTTCACTTGTGGTTTATGCAAGTATAGGCTTATAAGCTGGACACGAGTTCTCTCACATTGACAGTGGCTTGACGAAAATTGCAGACTGACCCCTCACTCATCTGGTGCCTTCGGGAGGTAGAGATGTTTGAGATATATATATCTTGAACTATCTACTTCTTTTGTAAGGTCTGATGGCGTAGTGGGTTAAAGCATACTAGTTATGCCAGCTACTGGAAGGTAGTTGTGCTTTCTGGGTTCGAGTCCCACTGGTGGGTGTTGTCCAAAGATTGTTTATCTTCACTTGTGGTTTATGCAAGTATAGGCTTATAAGCTGGACACGAGTTCTCTCACATTGACAGTGGCTTGACGAAAATTGCAGACTGACCCCTCACTCATCTGGTGCCTTCGGGAGGTAGAGATGTTTGAGATATATATATCTTGAACTATCTACTTCTTTTGTAAGGTCTGATGGCGTAGTGGGTTAAAGCATACTAGTTATGCCAGCTACTGGAAGGTAGTTGTGCTTTCTGGGTTCGAGTCCCACTGGTGGGTGTTGTCCAAAGATTGTTTATCTTCACTTGTGGTTTATGCAAGTATAGGCTTATAAGCTGGACACGAGTTCTCTCACATTGACAGTGGCTTGACGAAAATTGCAGACTGACCCCTCACTCATCTGGTGCCTTCGGGAGGTAGAGATGTTTGAGATATATATATCTTGAACTATCTACTTCTTTTGTAAGGTCTGATGGCGTAGTGGGTTAAAGCATACTAGTTATGCCAGCTACTGGAAGGTAGTTGTGCTTTCTGGGTTCGAGTCCCACTGGTGGGTGTTGTCCAAAGATTGTTTATCTTCACTTGTGGTTTATGCAAGTATAGGCTTATAAGCTGGACACGAGTTCTCTCACATTGACAGTGGCTTGACGAAAATTGCAGACTGACCCCTCACTCATCTGGTGCCTTCGGGAGGTAGAGATGTTTGAGATATATATATCTTGAACTATCTACTTCTTTTGTAAGGTCTGATGGCGTAGTGGGTTAAAGCATACTAGTTATGCCAGCTACTGGAAGGTAGTTGTGCTTTCTGGGTTCGAGTCCCACTGGTGGGTGTTGTCCAAAGATTGTTTATCTTCACTTGTGGTTTATGCAAGTATAGGCTTATAAGCTGGACACGAGTTCTCTCACATTGACAGTGGCTTGACGAAAATTGCAGACTGACCCCTCACTCATCTGGTGCCTTCGGGAGGTAGAGATGTTTGAGATATATATATCTTGAACTATCTACTTCTTTTGTAAGGTCTGATGGCGTAGTGGGTTAAAGCATACTAGTTATGCCAGCTACTGGAAGGTAGTTGTGCTTTCTGGGTTCGAGTCCCACTGGTGGGTGTTGTCCAAAGATTGTTTATC